>NW_026559722.1:0-300000 GCF_028583425.1 Eublepharis macularius | reverse complement strand
GGGCCATGTTCGTGTTTGTTCTTGAGTCCATTTGTGGATGGCAACGAACAACGAACATCACAGTCTTTTTTTTCTGTTTGTGACCATCTCAACTCCAAACCCATCTGAGCCTGATCCAAACCAAATATAACAAAGCAAATCATTTGGCTTGCTGTTATCAGGAACCTACAGTAATAAAAGAATCAGTGTGCCCATTCTTCTGTTCATTTGGGGCAAGGCATAACTCATTAGAAAACTAAAGCTAGGAGTCTTAATAGTGGAGGGAAACAGAATCCAGATTATGAAAGAAATGCCAAAAAGGATTCTCCTAGAAAGGAAAAAATAGAGAGAGTTGACCCAGAAATTAAGAGAAAAGGACATCAGATACAGATGGGAAATACCAGAAGGACTAAGCTTTTATTATAAAGCTTTAAGAGTCATCATCAAAACAAGAGAGCAGATGGAAAAGTTTTTTGAGGAAAATGAAGAGGACTTTCCCAGACCATTAAGAATTTAACATAATGGAATACAAATTACTATCGTGGAATGTAAATGAACTAAACTCACCCCAAAAGAGAAAAACAATTTTTAATTGGCTAAAAAAAAACAAAACTGCAGTATAATTTGTTTACAAGAGACACATGTTAAGGATCAAGATATTAAATATCTAAAAAATAAACAACTAGGAAAAGAATATAACATCATCCAACCAAAAGAAAAAAGGAGTAGTGATTTATATTAAGGAGACTATAGACTCTAAATTTTTCAAGATCAGAATGGAAGATATGTGGCGGTGGAAATTAGTGTAAATGCCAAAAAAACATTGATAATAGGTCTCTATGCACCCAATGGTGCAAAAGACCAGTTTTATAGAGAAATAATGGACAAATTGGATCAAGGCTCATATGACCAGATGATAATGGCTGGAGACTTCAGTGGTGTTGTGAATATACAAATAGATAGGAAAATAAAGGGAGGAAACAAAAAATATGGAAAATTACCAAAAATATTTTTTGAATTAGTCCAGCAAGAACAACTTGAGATGTATGGAGAAAAGAAAATCCCAAAGGCAAAAACTTCACATACTACTCCGCGAGGCATTCATCATTTTCAAGAATAGATATGATTTGGACATCAAAAGAACTAGCTTTAAGTACAAAAAAAGTGGAAATTTTGCCAAGGGTGAGTTCAGACCACAATCCAATATTATGGAATGCAATAATGGGTCAGAGAAAAGTAAGATGGAGAATAAATGAAGATTTATTACAAAATCAGGACAACTTGAACTATTTGAGAGAGGAGACAAAACATTTTTTTCAAATAAATAATAATAATGAAGTTTCAATCCAAATAGTATGGGACACGTATAAGGCAGTTATAAGAGGAAATGTAATTTTGTTAATCAACAAGGATAAGAAAAGAAAACAAGAGAAATGGCATGAAATACAGGAGAAATTGCATAAAAAAGAACAGAAACTAAAGAAAAAACCTGGGAAAAAATCAATAAGACAAGAAAAATTAAAATACTGCAGGAGCAAACGAGAGCCATTAGCAACAAGGAATTAGAATGGAATTTAAAGGTATTAAAACAGAAGTCATTTGAAGGAGCAAATAAACCAGGAAAGTACCTAGCCTGGCAACTGAAGAAGAAAAAAGAGAAGAAAATCTTTGGGAGGATAATGGAGGAAGGAAAGGAATTGAAAGATCATCAAACAATTAAGCGTGCCTTCTACAAATATTATGCAAAATTATTCCAGAGGAAGGCAGTAAATTTGGAAGAAATAGACCGATATTTGCAAAAAACAGATCTACCAAAGATAACAGATGAAATGAAGCAGAGACTGAATACTCCAGTAACAGAGGAGGAAATCGTACAAGCAATAGAAGCAGCAAAGATTGGAAAAGCACCAGGACTGGATGGGATCACTGCTAAATTTTACAAAGTAATGAAGGAAGACCTTGTACCAATATTAAAAAATATAATGAATGATACACTTCAAGGAAAAGGACTTCCAGATACATGGAATGAAGCAAGTATTGCTTTGATCCCGAAAGAATTACAAGACTTGACAGATGTGAAAAATTACAGACCAATTTCGCTTATAAACAATGACTATAAAATAATGGCAAGAATATTAGCAGACAGACTTAAAATATGGTTAATGGACTTTATAGGAGAAGACCAGGCTGGATTCCTACCAAACAGACAACTAAAGGACAACTTGAGAGTGGTTATAAATGCCATTGAATATTTTGACAAGCGCCCAGACAAAGAAGTTAGCTTTTTCTTTGCAGATGCAGAGAAGGCCTTTGACAACTTGAACTGGGATTTTATGTTCGCATCAATGGAAAAGATGGACCTAGGCAAAGAATTTATAGAAGCAGTAAAAACAATATACAAGGAACAAAGAGCGAAAATCTGTGTCAATGACGACCTGACAGAGAAGTTTGAAATAAGAAAAGGTACAAGACAAGGATGTCCACTATCACCGTTGTTATTTGTGATGGTCTTAGAATTACTATTAAGGCAGATCAGAGAAGATGATGAAATAAGAGGAATAAAAATAAAGGGATTTTCTTATAAGTTAAGAGCGTTTGCAGATGATGTCATGTTTATAGTAGAAGATCCACTACAAACTCTGCCAAGACTACTGGAAAAAATTAAGGAACTTGGAGATTTGGCAGGCTTCTATATAAATAAAAAGAAGTCAAAAATAATAACTAAGAACATGACCAAGAAGAAACAACAGGAGCTAAGTGAAGTAATAAACTGTGAAGTGGTACACAAGACTAAATATTTGGGAATAGAGCTGACAGCTAAAAATACTGATTTATTTAAGAATAACTATGAAAAGCTCTGGACACAAATTGAAAGAGATATGATAAAATGGAATAAACTAAACTTGTCGTGGTTAGATCGGATTGCCACAGTCAAAATTAACGTGTTGCCCAGAATGATGTTCTTAATGCAAACAATAGCAATTGTAAAAGACAAAACAATTTGAAAAATGGCAGAAGAAGATATCGGAATTTGTGTGGGCAGGAAAGAAACCAAAAGTAAAGATGAAAGTTCTTTGTGATGCTAAGGAAAGAGGTGGAATGTAGTTACCTGATCTTCGACTTTACCATGAAACGATATGTTTAGTCTGGCTAAAAGAATGGGTGTCTTTAACCAATCATAAACTACTAACTTTGGAAGGTTATAATAAACTATTTGGATGGCATGCATATATGTGGTACGATAAGTATAAAATGGACGCAATGTTTCAGCACCACTATTTGAGAAGAAATTTATTGTTGACTTGGCTAAAGTACAAAAAATTTATAGACCAGAAGAAACCACTTTGGATTATTCCAGCTGAGGTGATCAACCCAAATTTAGAATATATAGGAAAAGAATGGCTTACCCTCAAAGACTTAACGATAATGAGTTGAAGCTTAAACTAAATGAGGAGTTGCCATTCAAATATGGTTGGTTGCAATATAGACAAATTAAAGACTTACTTGATTCAGACCAAAGAAAAACAGGCTTTAGAACCAAGAATTCAGAGCTAGAAGAATTATTGCTGGGAGATAATAGTAAAATAATTTCTAAAATGTATAAATTGTTATTGAAGTGGTTTACAGAAGATGAAACAGTCAAGGTGCAAATGGTAAAATGGGCTATAAATTGTAATAATGAAATAATGATGGAAGCATGGGAACAATTATGGAAAAATACTTTAAAAATATCAGCATGTACCAGTATTAGAGAGAATGGCTATAAAATGTTATATAGATGGTACTTAATACCAAAAAAATTAGCCATAGCCAACAAACAGCTATCTAATAAGTGTTGGAAATGTAAGAAGCATGAAGGTTATTTCATATGTGGTGGACTTGTCGTAAGGCTAGAGACTTTTGGATTAAAATATGTACTGAAATGTCTTTGATATTATGTTATAATGTTGCAAAAAATCCAGAAATGTTGTTATTATCATTGCATTTGGAAAATGTTAATAGAAATGATAAGATATTGTTATATTATATGATATCAGCAGCTAGAATAATATATGCTCAGTATTGGAAGAGAGAAGAAATACCTGAAATTGAAGAATGGACAAGGAAATTGTTGTTCATGGCTGAAATGGACAAACTGACAAGAAATTTGAAGGAGCAAGATCCAGAAGCATTTTTGGAAGATCGGAAAAACTTGAAAAAAAACATGGAAAAGAAATGGGATGTTAAGGGACAATTATGGTCTTTCGAGGGGTTTTAAAGAAATTAAGTAAGATAAGATATAATTAAGATCTTTACTAATAATAAGAAAAGAACAACTTTAGTACAGAAATAAGGTATTATTAATAATGGGGGGTTGGAGTGCTGTTGGAAGTCATTATTGAAAAGGGGGAGGGGAGGGGAAATATACACAGGGGAAATGAAATGGAATGTATTTGTATTTGAATTTGATTATATATTGACCCATCCAATAAAAATTTATTTAAAAAAAAGAAAACTAAAGCTAGGAGTCTCAAAATTGCCTACACACACACACACACACACACACAATCATCATCATCATCATCATCATCATCCCTGCTTGTATTTCCAGTGGAAGCTAAGGTCCTCTGTTTGTGGCAAACACAACATATTGGGAAATGATCCTAGGGGTTTGAAAACTGGCTACTGGACTTGTGCAAGTTTGATTTGATTTTTTAAAATTTTGATTATTAATTCCCAAAGGGACTGTTTCATTCTTGAGTTATTTCATGCGCTTTTGTGTCGTTATTGCTTCATTTTCATAATTCTATTTTGTTGTCATTTCCCATTAGTTTCAATTGAAGAGACCCCACCCCACCCCCACCACTGCTTTCTTAGAATCATAGGGTTGGAAAGGATCTCAAGGGTCATCTAGTCCAACCCCCTGCACAATGCAGGAAATTCATAACTACCTCCCTGCCCCCCTTCTTTGGTGTGTACCTCCCTAGTTTTCTATCCAAACTGGACAAAACTTAGGGGAGCTGCAGTATTGCACCAAAATATCTCCACTGCCAAATATCAGACAGATAGAATCAAGAAGTCTCCGTTTTGGAGCAGGGGGGAACTTCCAGTACCCAGTAGATTGCTACTACTGTTGGCCGCTGTTGTTTTATTTTCATATTAATTGTAAAACATTAGGAAAAACTTTCTTTTTGGCCAAACATTAGGAAGAACTTCCTGACAGAGCAGTCCCTCAATGGAACAGGCTTCCTTGGGGGCTCTCCTTCTTTGGAGTTTTTAAGCAGAGGCTTGATGGCCACCTGACAGCAATTTTGATTCTGTGAACCTAAAAACCTGGTCAAACCACAGCCAGGAGAAGAAAATCACAATCTTAAACACAGCTCTAATGTTAATTTTATAAATGATTTGATCTAATAAAGTAACTAAGTGCATTCAGAGATCTCATAAAGTTCTCTGTAGTTCCAAAGACAATTTCCAATATACTAGTCCAATATTAATTACAATAAATAATAAACATCACTTGTAAATAGTATACAATAAATATGACCCATGAATAGTTCTGTACATAAATAATATTCCTGTACAATAACAGCCGCAGTAATTTAGACATAGAACCAGCACAAAAACACCCTTGACTTTAAAACAGTCCTTTCAACATATGTGAAAAAAGAGAAAAGTTAAAAAGTTGGCAAAGGACTGTTTTAACGTCAAGTAGTTTTCTTTCCGCAGAACATTTTTCTTTGCATCTTTTGGCAGTTGGTTGCAAAGAGATGGGGGTAGGAAGCCATGGCAAAGCATTCTTAGGGCATGCACAAAGCATTTCTGGTCTACTTCCAGGCATTTTTCAAGGAAACAAGGGGGAAACCCACAAAGGAGACTCAAAGGGTTGATTGAGAATTTGCACCTATATTTTAAGGTCTCTATCATTCTTGCCGCTTTACTTAATATTGAGGGTTTTCATGGATTTCTTTCCAGAAAGCAGACCTGAGAAAGTTCTTGAAGATTGTTTGGGTCATCCTTGTAAGCAAACTGTTCGTGGATGGAACTCTGGTGACGCGTCTGGGATATGATATCGAGGATGGAAAGGAGTTGCGGCAGACGGCTGGTGAGCTCTTCTTCCTGAAACTTGGGAAAAGTATTTTGAGCAGTTTTATCGAGGGCAGGAGGAGGCTGTAATGGAGGAGATGGGTATAGACACCTTACCTTCATGGCCTCCTGTGCATCCACAAGAAATCAAGAATCTTATACTAACTCTGAGATCTAACAAAGCCCCAAGTTCCAATCTTATACCAGCAGACCTAATTAAGAAAAACCTTGAGTGGTGGATTCCGGTTCTTACTGTTTTATTTACAACTATAGATAGAACAGGTAGAATACTTAAGGACTGGGGAGTAGCAATAATTATGCCTATCTATAAAAAAAAGAAATTGAGAGAATCCTGCCAATTAATTATCTTGGGCATAATAAGTAAGCTCTATTCGAAACATCTGTATTGGAAGTTAAAAGAATGGATGGAGCAGGAAGGTCTTTTGGGACGGGAGCAAGCAGCTTTTAGAGAGGGACGATCATGTGTAGATCAATGTGTGGTACATTGAACACTATTCCTCGTGTTCTCAAATCTCCTTATATGCAGCCTTTATAGATTTTAAATCTGCATTTGACTCTATCTCAAGAACTATACTGTGGGATAAGTTGAAATCTACTACAATAGATAGACGCCTATAATTTCTACTGAGAGCTCTCCAAAAACATACTTCTATAAGGGTACGATGTAATCCACAAGGTCATCTAACAAAGATGGTTAGTACAAATAGAGGAGTTAAACAAGGATGTATACTGGTGCCACTTCTATTTAATATCTATATTAATGATATGGCCCATTGTCTGCATAAACTTGATTTCCACCCCCTCCCCAGGCTTGCAGATAGGCATGTATCATTATTACTTTATGCAGATGATGCAGTTTTACTCTCTCAGACTCCTATTGGCCTTGAGAGCCTTGCATGCTCTTTCTAAATATTGCAGACAAAATTGTCTGGAAATAAATTACACTAAGACCAAAATAATGGCATTTGCCAACAATCCTGTGGTGTTTAACTGGTGTATAGACAATCATTCTATAGAGCAGGTCCACTGTTATAGATACCCTGGAATTGTATTTCAGTCATCCGGTTGCATGAAAGGCTATGTTGACTACCTGGCTGCTAATGCGCAGGAAAGCGCTGGTGCTATCCAAAAGTTTTACTGGTCTAAAGGAGGCCATAATTTAGAAGCTCTTATTAAGCTATTTTCTATTAAAGTATTACCCCAGTTATTATAAGGAGCACCTTTATCCCTTCAGATTGATTTGACCTTGCTTGAAAGAACACAATTGAAATTCTTAAAAGCTATCTTCCAAGTTTTAACGAGTGTTTCAAACACTGCAATTTGTTTAGAGGCTGGTCTGGTTTCAGTAGAGGCAAATTATGGATTTCTGCATTCTAATATTGGTTAAAATTTATTTTTTTTCACCTACTGGCCTTACTCATACCATGATGCAGGACAGTTTTGTCCCCCCATGGCGGAAGAAGGTAGAGGACAAATTGTCTTACTATGATTTCACTAAACAATTTATACAGTCCTTGGTTTATGCTCAGGCTAGATCCATTCTAAAACAAAGAATATTAAATGTTGAATGACAGGTGGGTGTGAGCAGTATCAAGAATCCTCTATTTGATTAAGTACTTCTAATAAGTTAATTTTAAGATCATATATTAAATTCCTAGAGAATTCTAATCATAGGAGAATTTTTACTCTTTAAGGTATAGTGCCCTTCCCTCAGCTATCCTAGAGGCTAGATTTACTAGATCCTTGAAGAAAGACTGCATATATGGGATGGGAACTGATGAAACGTTAGAACATGTCTTTTTTTTACTGTAGTTTATACCATAACATCAGGGAAGTTTTTATTAACCCTATTATTAATGCTTATCCAGGTCACAACAGAAGAATTCTTTTGTCAATTATGTTGGTGGGAAACAATCAAAAGTTGACCAGAATGGTTGCCAACTTTGGATGGTTGGCTTAGTGAATTAGGAGAGAGATAAAGAAGTATAGAGAAGTTTAATTGTATCTTCAATTTTGATATTTTAACTTAATTTTTAGAATATTTGAAATTTTAAACCTCTCTTTATATAGGAATGTATTCTGTTTTTGACATCACTGTTTTCTTAATTATTTTTTACTTGCTTCCCTTCAAACTGTTTACTGGTCAATGACTGTAATACATTTTATTATTTATTATATATTCATTTACACAAGACAATGTGCTCAGAGACATGTTCTCAAAGAGGCACTATTGCATGAAAGGAAAAGGTAAGCTGGGAAACACATCAGAGAGTCCTGACATCACAGAAAATGTGCCAATAGGCAGTGATGAACAAGACCTGCTCAGTATTGGAAGTTTTATATTTAGGTTTCTTGGTTTGAAACTATAGTTTTTATTAAGTATTGAGATTTCAGCTCATAGAAACAGCTTTATTAAAACTAGAAGCAGACAGACTACAACAGGCTCAACAGAAGCCAACTATGTACATACAAGCCACGCCCATTTTTCAAGCAACAACCAATAGACACACATAACTAGAATCCTTAGTTTGCATTAACTATATACAAAGTAACTTAACTTATATACAAAGTAACATACACTGGTTGGTCTTTATTATACAGCACATATTGGCTGCTGCCAGCAGGAAGCAACCAATAGTAAAGAAGACTGCAGGAGCCTTTGTTCAGACAGAAGCTAAATCAATACATGATGGTTATATGAAACCTTTATAGTAACACAGCAGAGTAACAGTAGAGTTATTTAGGCAGAACTGTTTAAACCCTAAAAACATGCATTAATTAGTCTTCAGACAAAATCATAGAAAGATACAACTTACAGTTTTATTGAAGTAGATTTCTTCCATAGCAATACCTTGTAGTAAAAGGGAAAGAACCTAATCTAAAGAGTTACATTCCCTAATTCTAAACCACGGCCTGAAACTAGGCAGCGAGGCTGAAAGCGCGGGTCTGTGGATGAGGCCTTCATGGCAGAGCATGGAGGGTTACATCCTTCTCCTTGGAAAACCATGAGGCAAGAGAGAGATTCTCCCAAGGGGCATAGAGACAAGAAGGAGGAGTCAGGAGGCATTCCCACCTTAGACAAAAGAGTAGCAGCTTACTTGGCTAGAGTTACACATACATACAGAGAGACATGCAGCCGCCCCCCCCCCATTTCAAAGGCATGATGAGCCACCTATTCCAACACTCAAGCCTGGGGAGGCAGATAGTCTGCCTCCAAGTGGGGAACAAACAAGACATGAATTCAGTGATGATATGCCTCACAACCTGGGAAAAAAGGGAAAAACAGGAAAAGGGGATACAATTTGAAACACAAGAAAAAGGAGTGTAAATTAAAACATGAGAAGAGGTACAATTTGAAACACAACAAGCACACTCCAAATGGAGCAGGAAGTATATCAGGCTCAGGCACACCCCACCCCTCATGTGTCTCTGTATGCCATGGTGGCACTCACCTGCCACCTGCCTGACTTCTGCTTCTTGGCCTTTGGGTCTACTCCAACACAGTTGGCTCACTAGCCCTCCTTAGCTGCAGGGATACTATCTCATGAAGGTCTCAGAAGCAAGGTGATTTGGCCCAGGGCACTCCCCAGGGGCCCCTCTACAACCCTGAGTAGACTAACTTCCACTCCAGAAACAAACCTCCTGCTCCTACACTCTCCTCTCAACTTCCTCCCTCCACCACTTGTGGGTGGACCTCCCTTTTATCCCCTCACCATTCCCAGGCACCACCTCCTAGCCCCACCCCCCACAGCCTAGCTGCTGACCTGGCTGCCTTAGGCAGCCACAGCGGTGCCTGTTTTGCCCCCAACCCTTTCCCATTCCCTCTAGCCTATCTGCTGGGTTGCTGGGCTGTAGCTCTTCCCCTGCCTGCCACTGGGTTGGGGTATGGCCCTGTGCCACTAGCACTGCCTATGATCTGCTGCCTGTGATGGCACAGGCTGGCTGTCTCTGCCCCCTGTGCCCTCTTCCTCCAGCTTTAAGGGCCTGGCTGGGAAGCTGGCAGTGGCTAGGACCCAGGAGCTACCACCTAGCCTGCTTCCTGCCAATGAGAGCTTGTCAGCACCTGGTCCATCTAGCCTGCCTCCTGCTGATGAGGGCTTGTCAACACCTGGGCCCTCTTTGGCATTCCATTTCTCTGTTGGTGCCTTTGCTGCCTGTCTCCTCCTTGTTGCTGCTTCTTTCCTCCTTGTTGAGTGAGTGCCAAGGGTGGCAAGGCTGGATGGTGGGGCTGCCAGACTGGGTTCTGGGTGTAGCTCTGGGAGAGTTCCCAAGTCCAGCCTGGTCACCAGACAAAGTGATGGGAACAATGTTATTAATGGGAGTCAACACCTCATCAGTATGTCTTGTAAAGGGAATGACATCATCCACCACTGGAAATTGCCTGGCTGGGCCCCAAGTGTACCTACAAGAGCTAGCGATGATCTGGGTCTGGTGGAGGGGAGTGGTCAGCAGATGAGTAATTCTGAGAAAGGAGGTGATAGATTCCTCCGTGGGAGAGAGCAAGGATATCAGAAGAGCAAAGGGAAGGAATGAGTCTTGCCAATAAGAGGGGCACTGCAGGCTATTGGGAAAGGAGGAAAGAGAGTCTATCCTCAAGGATGAGGATGGTCTACAAAAAGGTACACCTAAAGAAGGTAGTCAATCTCCAAATCAAGGCATTCCAGAAAATAAAGAGAATATGTCTAGGATTAACACAGATTCAGAAGAAATGGAAAAGGGAAGAGAGAGAGAATTCAAGAGAAATAATTGCAAATATCGGAAGAAGTGATATTCTACACATGAAATAAATGGGAAGGAAATGGGGTCCATCCCATAGACAGATATTACTTATTCAGGGAACAGTTCAATAGAGGAAAAGAATAGCAGAGAAGGTGCACAATATACCATGGAAAGAAGGTGCAGATAAGCTTATACTGGAAGGATTAGAAAATGAGAAATGCTTGTCCCTGTGGGTGTACCTATTCTGATGGTCAATCTCTGAATGCAAATGACTCTTCCCCAGATGGAAATGGGAAGGGAAAATTGTATCTGGTATTTATTAAGGTCC
Source organism: Eublepharis macularius (assembly GCF_028583425.1). Classification (NCBI taxonomy): domain Eukaryota; kingdom Metazoa; phylum Chordata; class Lepidosauria; order Squamata; family Eublepharidae; genus Eublepharis; species Eublepharis macularius. The sequence goes on along the minus strand of NW_026559722.1, from coordinate 288,887 downwards.
CATTTTAATTGTATTTTATTTTTATTATTTTAATAAACAACTATTTTATCAAACAACTAAGGAACAAAAGTCTCCCACAGGAAAAGTGTTTTTGCCATATATCAAAGGAATCACTGATCAGATGGGAAAGCTTATGAAAAAGCACAGCTTTCAAACAGTATTCAGACCCACCAGAAAAATACAACAGATGCTACATTCAGCAAAAGACAGTAGAGACCCCCTCACCTCTGCAGGAGTATACCATATACCCTGCAGCTGTGGACAAGTTTACTTCGGGACCACAAAGTGTAGCATCCAGACAAGAATAAAAGAACATGAAAGACACTGCAGACTTGGCCATCCTGAAAAATCAGCAGTGGCTGAACATAGCCTAACTCAAACAGGACACAGTATCCTATTCCAGGACACTAAAATACTTGACAACACTTCCAACTACTTTGTCAGACTTCACAGGGAAGCCATTGAAATTCATAAGCATAAGCACAATTTCAACAGGAAAGAAGAGACTTTAAGAATGAATAGAGCATGGTTTCCAGTCCTGAAAAACACCAGGCTAACAAAACACTCTATACCCGACAATAGCCCTGCAGAGAAGATTAGCACATCAAGCACCAATCCATATGCTAAAGAACCTCCTCAGGATACAGTGAAGCCTCCCTCCATTAGCATTCCACGCCCTGGGAAACTCTTACAGGATGACTCAGCTCAACCCCACCCCTCCTGAGTAGATATAAATGACCTGCCAACATCTTTTCCACACTGTGACACTGAGAGATCTCTGGCTTTTGGTGCTACACCTCTGAAGATGCCAGCCACAGCTGCTGGCGAAACGTCAGGAACTACAATGCCAAGACCATGGCTATACAGCCCGGAAAATCCACAACAACCATCTATTTTTACTGTTTTTAACTTTGTATTGCGACGGCCTTTGGCCATATACAATTAAACCTTACTTACTTACTTACTTACTTACTTACTTACTTTTTAAATATCTCTATCTTCCTCTTCTCTCTAGTCAGGGACTCAAGCCAGCTCACTAAGAATCACAAAAATATAATTTAGACAAAGAAAAAAATGCAATATGATACCAGTTTTTGGCTAGTTCTGAGTCAGCTGTCCTGCGTCAAAAGGCCACAGGCTGATAGAGACAGCCTTTGGTTCTTGCCCGTTAAGTTGTACATCTGGCGACACCCAGGTGAAAAATCTCTCTTCAACTCATACCGCTTAAGTTGTTAGTTTTAAACAAACTACAGACTACTAAAGTATTTTTAAAAACTAGACTGCATTTAAGCAGATATAAAAATCAATCACAAGCGCATATAATTTTGCAACTGAACAAACAATGAGTCTACTATTATCTTCTAATAAAAAAGGCAATGTCTCCAAGTGATCTATATTTTGGAGCAAATAACAGATTCAAATATTCTTAACGTCAAAAAAAACGCTGCATTCAAAAGTCACCAGATATATGGTGTCCATATTACCCACACCAAAACAGTAAAGAGTCCAGTACCACCTTTAAGACAAACCAACTTTAATGTAGCATAAGCTTTAGAGAGCCACAGGTTTCTTCGTCAGATGCAATTGTGCAATCCAGGCTCAATTGCGCCTGGATTGCACAGAGGAGTAGCTATGCTGGTTCATCTGGAGTTGGCTTATTTCATGACTTTTTCTTTAGATAAAATTTTTTAAAGCCTTTCTTTCTTTCTTTTCCTTCCTTCCTTCTTTCCTTCCTTCCTTTCTTAATTACAGTCAGCGACCAGAGAAGCAGTTTGAAGGTTGTGGAAGACACAGCACCCATGCCTCTACGAGAGATTACCCAAGATGTCTTGCAAACCCGCATTCGAGATAAAAACAAAGGGCAAAGGTAAGCTTTCCTGGAAAGCCATATCTCTCTATGTTACCTAGAAATGCACGAAGCCTCTGTTGAAGGGGCAACACCTTTTCTTTCCTGGTTATTCTCATATCCTGTTGCAACAAGAGGCCTCGTTGCTCAATTGCGCAGAGCATAAAGTGCTTCTTTTTGAGAAGAATAACTTTTTTTAAAATAGATGCAGAGGAGTTAACCGTGTTAGTCTGTGGTAGCAAAATCAAAGAGTCCAGTAGCACCTTTAAGACTAACCAATTTTATTGTAGCATAAGCTTTTGACAATCAAGTTCTCTTCGTCAGATGCATGGTACAGAAATTGGTCAAATATAGAAGAGGAAGGGGGAGAAGGGGAGGAGAGAGAAGATGTAGTTAGGGGGGAAGAGAGAGGGATGTAACCAAAAAATTCCTTTGCTAGTAAATGTAAACATCTCCTCTTGGTATGGAGATTAATTGGCTTGTGTGAGGCTTCAAAGGAGTTTGCCATGTTGGTTTGTGGCAGCAAAACAACCAGACCATCCAATTCCAATGTAGTATAAGCCTTCGATAACCACAGCTCTCCCCGTCAGATGCATCTGACAAAGAGAACTGTGGTCCCTGGAAGCCCACATCAGGTGCCACTGAGATGCATCTGACAGGGAGAGCTGTGGTTATCGAAGATTTTTTTTCAGTATTACCGAAACTTTTTCTGAATACTGAAAAATTTCAGTAATACAGAAACAGAGATTGCCAAAACGATTCGGCCATTGTTTTCAATGAGAAAACCTTCTCCCGGATTTCCGGGAGTCGGGGGGGAGGGGTTCTGTCCAAATCACACCAAACTTGGTGGAGACCTTCTCCTAACTCTCCTCTAACTACCTGCCAAGTTTCAGAAAGATTGGACTTTGGGGAGCCATTTTATGCCCCCCCAAACAAGGTGCCCCCATCCTCCTACATTCTCCATGGTTCTCTATGGGGAAAAACAAGTCATCTTTCCAGGTGGCTTGGGGTGGCATTTTGCAAGCAAAATGCACCCAATTTTCAGGGGATCTGCTCCCACCTGTCCTCACACCGTCCACCAAGTTTCAGGCAGATTCCACTTTGGGGGGCCATTTTGTGGCCTCCCAAAAAGGTGCCCATATCCACCTCAACTCCACTATTCCCTATGGGGGAAATAAGAGAGGCTTGTGTGGCTAGGGGTGGCATTTTGCATGCAAAATGCCCCCAACCTTCAGGGGCCCATCTCCCACCTGTCCTCCCACCCTCCACCAAAGCTCAACCAGATCCCACTTTGGGGGGCCATTTTATGCCCCCCCCCAACGGTGGTTCTCCTGCCACACCACTTTGTCTTTCTACTGTGGGGAAGACACACCGCAGAAACACATGGGATTGGGGCTGCCAATGGCCACAGCTACAGTCCACCTGTACCCAAACTGCCAAATACCACACCCCTGCTCCCCAAAACCTAACCTCCCGTGTCCTGTGGCTAGCCACTTTCTATTGATTCTTGTTATGGGAAAATCTCCCACAGCAGGAACCCACGGAATGTGGTATCTATGGCCACAGGCACAGTCCCCCTTTTAAATCCACCCCCACAAGCCCCACACTGACCCAAAGACACCCTCCCCAACATTCCCACACTGGCCACTACCCCAGGAGCAGGCTTGCCAGCCACCCCTCATTGTTCCCTGTGATGGAAACTTTTAAACTCTCTTTCCCAGGGCAATTATGCACAGCCCAGGGGTGCCACAATGGTGGGCATATTCCTGAGTGTGATCTTGTCCCTGTGAAAGAGCACCTGAACCACAGACACCCTCTCCCAAATTGCCCCACCACCTAGAGATGGCAAAAATAACACAACTCCACATCAGAGAATCACCCAAACACAATTGCTGTCAAAAAAGGAGAAGTGAGTTGTGTTATTTTGTGTAGTAGACTGCTTTCATGCCCTGTTGTGCCCTCCTACTGTGTAATCTAAAGCAGTCAAAGAAATAAAGTGTTTTTGACAGCAATTGTGTTTTTGTGATTATTTAATGTGAAGTGAGTTGTGTTATTTTTGTGTAAGATACTGCTGGCATGCCCTTTGGTGTGCTCCCCTGCTGTGTAACCTAAAGCTGTTCAAGAAATAAAGTGTTTTTGACAGGAATTGTGTTTTTGTGATTCTCTGATGTTAAGTGAGTTGTGTTATTTTTCTGTGTGGGGGACTGCTGGTGTAATGTGTCACAATGCTTTGCCTACTTGTACTTTGAAAGTGAGAAAATAATTTTTTTTAAACTTTATTTGTTTGTGTTTTATTCTTTGTTGTGCAGTTGGTTCCCATCATAGGGAACAATGGGGCTGGCTGGCCATCAATCTCTGTAGGTGGTGGGGGAATTTGGGGGAGGGTGTCTGTGGTTCAGGTGCTCTTTCACAGGGACAATCTCAAACTCAGGAGTGTGCCTACCATTGTGGCACCCCTTGGCTGTGCATAATTGCCCTGGGAAAGAGAGTTTAAAAGTTCCCATCACAGGGAACAATGGGGGACAGCTGGCCAGCCTGCTCCTGGGGTAGTGGCTGGTGTGGGAATGTTGGGGAGGGTGTCTTTGGGTCAGTGTGGGGCTGTGGTGGTGGATTTAAAAGGAGGACTGTGCCTGTGGCCATAGATGCCACATTCCATGGGTTCCTGCTGTGGGAGATTTTCCCATAACAGGAATCAATAGAAAGTGGCTAGCCACAGGACACGGGAGGTTAGGTTTTGGGGAGCAGGGGTGTGGTATTTGGCATTTTGGGTACAGGTGGACTGTAGCTGTGGCCATTGGCAGCCCCAATCCCATGTGTTTCTGTGGTGTGAAAGTGGTGTGGCAGGAGAACCACCATTGGGGGGGGGCATAAAATGGTCCCCCAAAGTGGGATCTGGTTGAGCTTTGGTGGAGGGTGGGAGGACATGTGGAGATGGACCCCTGAAGGTTGGGGGCATTTAGCATGCAAAATGCCACCCCTAGCCACACAAGCCTCTCTTATTTCCCCCATAGGAAATAATGGAGAAAGGGAGGGAGCTAAGAGCAGCATCTTTGGGAGGCCATAAAATGCCCCCCCAAAGTGGGATCAGCTTGGGCCTTGGTGGAGGGTGGGAGGTCAGGTGGAAAATGGGCTCTTGAAGGTTGGGGGCATTTTGAATGCAAAATGCCACCCCTAGCCACACAAGCTTCTCTTATTTCCCTCATAGGGAATAGTGGAGTGGAGGTGGATAGGGGCACCTTCTTTGGGAAGCCATAAAATGGCCCCCCAAAGTGGAATCTGCCTCAATCTTGGTGGAGGGTGGAAAGACAGGTGGGAGCAGGTCCCCGGAAAGTTGGGTGCATTTTGCTTGCAAAATGCCACCCCAAGCCACCTAGAAAGATGACTTGTTTTTCCCCATAGAGAACCATGGAGAGTATAGGAGGATTGGGGGCACCTTGTTTGGGGGGGCATAACATGCCCCCCCCCAAGTCCAATCTTTCTGTAACTTGGGAGGTAGTTACTGGAGAGTTAGGAGAAGATCCCCACCAAGATTGGTGTGATTTGGACAGAAAATGCCCCCCCCCCAGAAATCCGGGAGGTTTTCTCATTGAAAACAATGGCCGAATCAAGCCAAAACGTGAATACAGAAACGGCTTACCGATTCGGTATTCCCTGAATACAGAAACGGTTAAAACCGGATCAGGTTTACTGAAACAGGCAGGCCTTGCACACCCCTAATCTCTAGATGTGCCTGAGTTCTTGAGGGAGAAAACAGGCAAAAAAGCCTGTCTGCTTTTTCTCTGTCCTGCATCAGAGTTTCTCCATCTACTCCCACAGCGGCCCAATTGTCTCTTTTACTTCGCGTTTGCTTCTGACATATCTGTAGAAGTTTTTCTTATTGTAGCGAGCCCTCTGGGCCAGACCCAGCTCGTACTGAGCTTTGGCCTCTCTGATGGGTGATCTGCAGTACCTAGAAACCCTCATATACTCCTCTTTAGAGATCTGTCCTTCTCTCCATTTTCTGAACATTTCCTTTTTCTCCCTTAGCTTCTTTTCATGAAACTTCATAAAACTTCATGAAACTTCTTTTCATTCATGCGTTTCTCAGCATTTATGATTTTATTCCTCTAAACAAAGAGTCATCAGTTCTGGTTTTCTATGATTTTGTTGAATTTTCTCTGTGTGAAGAAAAAAGTCACTTTTAGAGCAGGAAATAGCTTATTGCTGTCATTCTCCTCTCACCCCCAATTCTGCAGTATGAAGGTAGTGGAAGTCACACCACCCATGTCTCTACGAGAGATTGCCCAAGGCATCTTGCAATCCTGCTTCCGAGATAAAATCAAAGGGCAAAGGTAAGTTTTGCTGGAAAGCCACATGTCTCTCTATGTGACATAGAAATGCATGTGTACAGAGGCTCAAGGGAATGTAACTTACCAAGTAACGTTTATCGCCATGACATGACATTTCTGCACATGAAGCCTCTGTTGAAGGGGCAACAGGTTTTCCTTCCTGCTTATCCTCATATCCTGTCGCAAAACCTCATATCCTGTTGCAACAAGAGGCCCTTTTGTTCAATTGTGCAGAGCATAAAGTGCTTCTTTTTGAGAGAGAATACTTTCTTTTCATTCGTGCTCTGCTCAGCATTTATGATTTTATTCCTCTAAACAAAGTGTGTCATCAGTTCTGGTTTTCTATGACTTTGTGGAAATCAGAGGCCTGGATTGCAGAGAGGAGTAGGTGTCCTGGTTCATGTGCAGTTGGCTTATTTCATGAATTTTTCTTTAATAAAACAATGCCAAAGCCATTCTTTCACTTTAAGAAAGTCCACAATCCCTTTTGGTATCTTCTTGAGGTGTTGAGTTTTCTCTGTGTGAAGAAAAAAGTCACTTTTAGAGCAGGAAATAGCTTATTGCTGTCATTCTCCTCTCACCCCCAATTCTGCAGTATGAAGATTGTGGAAGTCACACCACCAATGTCTCTACGAGAGATTACCCAAGGCATCTTGCAATCCTGCTTCCAAGATAAAATCAAAGGGCAAAGGTAAGTTTTGCTGGAAAGCCACATGTCTCTCTATGTGACCTAGAAATGCATGTGTACAGAGGCTCAAGGGAATGTAACTTACCAAGTAACGTTTATCGCCATGACATGAAAAGCGTCACCATTTCTTCTCATGAAGCCTCTGTTGAAGGGGCAACTCCTTTTCTTTCCTGGTTATCCTCATATCATGTCGCAACAAGAAGCCCTGTTATTCAATTGTGCAGAGCATAAAGTGCTTGTTTTTGAGAGATAATAGCTACTCTTCATTCATGCTTTGCTCACTATTTATGATTTTATTCCTCTAAACAAAGTGTGTGAACAGTTCTGGTTTTCTATGATTTTGTGGAAATCAGAGGCCTGGATTGCAGAGAGGAGTAGGTGTCAGTCTATGGAGTTCAAGTTACTCTGATTTCATCTCCCACCCCTTGCAGCAAGACATCCAAGGTCTCTTGAATCGAAGTTTATTGAGCGAGTATATATTCAAAGTACAGATATCCATATATAATCCAGAGGCTAGGATAGCTTCTGGCTAAACACAAGGCTCTTGCTAAGAATGACACATTAGTTACTTGTATCAGTATATCAAACCCTCCGTTTCATCCCCCCCCCTTTTTGCCCAGTTAGTCTAGGAGCTGGGGGATGTGAATGTGGCTGCTTCAAGGTCTCTGTGGCGAGCCACCTCTGATAAGGCTGTCGTGGGAACCAGAGCTGCTCCTGTGAACCTGCATACAAAACAATACAGTACTGGAGAAGTACAGCAGTAAGAAAGCAATATGGCAGTACTGTGGATAACAGACCTGACACTTCTGCCCCTCCAAAGGCCTCCCTTCACCCCCCAGCCCCCACCTTGTCAGTACTTTTTGTGAAATTTGGCAATGAGTCTTGGGGCTTTCACATGAGAGGACTCTATCTTTTTTTTTTTAGAAAATTTTTATTAGGTGAGAATATTAATATACAACTTTCAAATAGCATCTCATTATCCTTTCCCCCACCCTTTCCCTCCCCCCTTTTCCAAGACTTCCAACAGTTTTCCAACCCTATAGCCTAATCTATTCCCAATCTGTCCCCTTTTTCTATAACTCCTTATCTCATGTTTACTTATTCTTTTATTCAACTAAGCCCTATCTATTAACTTCAAAAATATTGTTATAAACTTAAAATCTATTATCTGTTACTTTATATTAGCTCCACGTATATTTAAATTTAAACTAACTAACAGTCGGATAAAGTATCTACTTTAGTAATTCTAACAATATCTGTTAACTCTAAATCCACTTACATTTGGGCTAACAATTAGCTAATACTTCACTTCATATGGTAAAGACTCTATCTCTTCTAATAACAAATCCATTCTAATAATTTTCAAATTGCCATAATTCCCCCTTTACATGCCACTTCTTTTCGAAATATGTTTTCAATCTTCCCCAGTCCGTAAAAAATTCCACTAAATTCTGATCTCTCAGCTTCCTTGTCATTTTATCCATTTCCACCATATGCAGCAATTTATGCATCCGATCTTCAATAGTTGGTATTTCTTGTACCTTCCATTTTTGCGCATATAAAGTCTTGCTGCCGTTGTCATATAAAATAGTAATGTTCGGTACTGAGTAGGAACATCTTCCATGCTTAAGTTCAATAGCAATAGTTCTGGGTTCTTCTTTATTTGAATCTGCAATATCTCATTTATTACGTCTATAATATCTCCCCAGAACTGTCTGGCTATTTCACATGTCCACCACATATGATACAATGATCCTTCATGCTTTTTACATTTCCAGCATTTATCTGACATGTTAGCATTTCCAAGCGCAATCTTCTTTGGCGTTAAATACCATCTATAGATCATTTTATAAACATTCTCTTTAATACTGGTACAAGTTGAAATCTTCAGTGTAGTTTTCCATAAATATTCCCGTGATTCCATTGTTATTTCTTTATGACAATTAATTGCCCACTTCGCCATCTGTACTTTAACCGTCTCATCCTCTGTATACCACTTCAAAAGTATTTTATAAATCTTAGATATCTTCTTTTTGCTTTCTTGTAGTATAGTCTCTTCCAACTCTGGGTTTTCGCATTTAATTCCTTCTTTTGAACAATCCGAATTATGAAGGTCTCTGATCTGTCTATATTGGAACCATCCATAACAAGAAGATTACTCTTCCTCTGATTTAATTCTTATCATTTTCTGTTCCATAATCAATATCTCTTTATATGGTAAACATTGTTCTTCATTGTAGATAGCTCTCGGATCAATCACTTCAAACGGTACCACCCAAGAGGGGATGTCTTCACCCAGATATTTTTTATATTTTTTCCAGATCGTGAAGAGGCTCCTTCTGATATAATGATGCAAAAACATAGAATCAGCTTTTATTTTATCCTGTCGCAAGTAGGCATGCCATCCGAACAGCTTCTTATAACCTTCCAATGTTAAGAGCTTACAATCTTTCAGTGACATCCACTCTTTTAACCAAACTAAACATATTGCTTCGTGGTATAGCCTAATATTTGGCAACTGCAGTCCACCTCTTTCTTTAGCGTCACACAAAACTTTCATTTTTACTCGTGGTTTTTTGCCTGCCCACGCAAAGTCAGAGATCTTCCTCTGCCATTTTTCAAATTGTTTAGTGTCTCTAACATGAGAGGACTCTATCCACTCTCTATAACTTTCATCAAAGTCTTTCTATCTGATAAGATAATATAGTTTGTGTTTACGTTTGGAGTCCAATATCTCCTCCACCTCGTAATGTATTTGTCCATCAATGAGGGTAGGGTAAGGCACTGCCATTTCTGGATGCCACTCATCTGGTAGCGGTGCTTTCTTTAGCAGACTAAAGTGGAAAGTAGAATGCATTTGGCGTAGGTTTTTGTGTAATTCCAATTCTACTGTCACCTTGTTAATCACTCTTTTGACAGGGAAAGGACCCATGTACTTCAGTCCTAATTTTTTGCAGGCTTATTTGCTCCTAAAGTATTTGGTGGAAAACATAGACTCTGTCTCCAGGTTGTAGTTTCCATTGCTCTGCACGGTGGCAATCTGCATATTTTTTGTAGTCGTCTTTGGCCTTTTTAAAGGTTTTTTGGATGACTACCCATTGCTCTGTCAGGGAGGACCACCATTCCCCCAGATCTCCTGGCTTTTGGATTTCTGAAGTGGTTTCAAAAAGTATGGCTTGCCCTTTGTATTCTTGCACTATTTTAAAGGGGGATTCTCCAGTAGAACTGTGAACAGAGTTGTTGTATGCATATTCAGCATAATGAATAAAGTCCACCCAATTATCTTCTTGGTAGTTAATGTAGCATCTGAGAAACTGCTCCAACACCTGATTTGTCTGTTCCAACTGCCCGTCGGTTTGAGGATGGGGGATGGAGCTTAAACCCTGTTCAATGCCCACCACCTGGAGTATCTCCCACCAGAAGTTGGCAACGAATTGTACGCCTCGATCAGAGATCACCTTGGATGCAAATGAATGTAGTCTGACTATGTGCTTCATGAATTAGCTGGCCAGCTTTTTTGCGGTAGGAATAGTGGTGCATGGAATAAAATGAGCTTGTTTGTAGAATAAATCCACCACCACTAGAATACAAGTGCACTCTTTCGAGGGCAGTAAATCGGTTATAAAGTCCATTGAGATCACAGCCCAGGGTCTAGAGGGGGTTTCCAATGGTTGTAGTAGTCCCGGAGGCTTCCCCCTCCTAGTCTTGGCCATTATGCATATAGGGCAGGAGGATACGTACTGGGAGACATCCCGTCTCATAAGTGACCACCAGAATTGTCTTTGCACTAACTGGGGGAGTTTTAAGGTAGCTGAAATGCCCAGCTAACTTGGCATTGCTGAAGTACTTCCTTCCTTAAGCTTAAGGGTATGTAGAGCTTAGAGCCTTTATGCCATTCACCAGGCTCCGTTTGTTTGAGTTCTGCTGTGGGCGCTTCCTCCCCCTCTTTTTCCACCTCGCTTTTCACTTTCTCCCTCCATTCACTGGTATCAGGTTTCCCTTTATTTTGGTCATTTGTTGCTTGGCTACGGGTAGTCACCGCCCCTCCCAATTGGGTGGGTGAGAAGACAGTGTCAATGATCTCCCTTTTGCTGTCATGTTGGGGCATGTGTGAAAGAGCATCCGCTAGGAAGTTGGACTTCCCAGGCAAATAATTCAGAGTGAAGTTGAATTTGGAAAACAATTCTGCCCTCTGAAGTTGTTTAGCATTGAGCCGGCGGGGGGTGCGGAGAGCTTCCAAGTTTATATGATCTGTCCAAACCTCAAACGGGTGGCGGGCTCCCTCCAACCACTGTCTCCACGTTGTGAGTGCTACCTTAACCGCAAAAGCTTTTTTTCCCCATACACTCCAATTTCGTTCCACCTCTGTGAATTTTTTTGAAAGATAGGCACAGGAGTGTAACTTTTTAGCTTCGTCCTGCTGTAACAACATCCCCACCACCACCCATGGCTGTGTCGCTCGTATCAACCTGCACAACGAATTTACGGTTCTCATCTGGATGCTGTAGCACCGGCTCAGAGGTGAACCTACGCTTTATCCCTTTGAAGGCTTTCTAGCATTCTATGGTCCAGTTTAGTTTTGCATGAGGTTTGTTTGCCTGTAATTCCTTACTCTTTGTGTTTAGCAAGTCAGTTAGAGGTAAGGCAATCTGAGCAAAATTCTCTATGAACGGTCTAGAAATTTGCAAACCCCAAGAAAGATTGTAGTTGCTTTCTGGTAGAGGGGGCCACGCAACTATTAACGGCTTGGACCTTTGCAGGGTCCATCTTCAGCCCCTGGCCCGATATGCGATAGCCAAGATAATCCAGTTCCTCTTTGTGGAACTCACACTTGGACAATTTGGCAGGCAACTTGTGTTTTATTAAAGCTTTTAGCACTCTGCAGACTAGCTCCGCATGGGATGCCTTATCTTGTGTATAAATCAAAACATCATCTAGATACATGATTACTCCCTTGTACAGATACTCATGCAATACATTTATGAGCGTCATGTACACACTCAGAGTGCCTTTCAGTCCAAAAGGCATGACTAAGTACTCATATTGTCTCAGAGGCCTATTGAAAGCGGTTTTCCATTCATCCCCCTCCCATATTCTTACATGAAAGTAAGCATCCATCAGATCTAATTTAGAAAAGACTTTACCTTGGGCCACCGTGTTAAGCAAATCTCGGATCAGGAGAATGGGGTAGGCATTGGACATGGAAATTGCATTAATCCCCTGGAAATCTGTGCACAGTCTTAATCCCCCATCCTTTTTCTTTACAAATAAGACGGGTGCCGCATGGGGGGGAGCTGGCAGGGCGGATGGATCTTCTTTCAAGATTTGTCAATGAATTTCCTCAATTCTTGACATTCTGCCAGACTCATTGAATATAGTTTGCCCTTGGGCAGTTTTTCCCCTGGCACAAGTTCAATGGCGCAATCCGTGGCGCGATGTGGAGGAAGTCCATCCACTTCTTCCTCACTGAACACTTGCGCCAAATCTTTTTTTTAATATACATTTTTATTGGATAGGTTGAAAAACAAAATCACTTCAATATCTTTCTTCTACAAAATACATATTTCATCCCAACCCTCTGTTCCCCTCCCCTCCCTTCTGACCCCCAACAGCGCTTATACCCTTTAATTCACATAATATTCTCTCTAATTCTATTATTTCTCATACTCTTCTAAGGTAAAGTTACAGTCAATATAAAATTCAATAGATTACATAGTACTCATCAAAAATTGTCCATGGACCACAATTTAAAGATAATCTTTAAATTTTTTCCAGTCCATCAAAAATCATTTAGGCTTTGTTCTTTTAACTTTCTGGTTAATTTGTCCATTTCCACCACGTACAAAAGTTTTTGTATCCATTCATCAACTTCTGGTATCTTATCCTGTTTCCAATATTGTGCATACAACAGTCTTGTAGCTATTATCATATACCATAATAGTGTTCTATCCTTCATATTTAGTTTCCATATTAAGTCCTAGACAAGAAGAGCTCATAGAGCACCGTGATATACCAACTAGTCACAATAAACCACAAATAAGGAAATTGAATGTTCTTTAGTCCAAGCAAAACATCATAATACAGCTACAGCTGCCAATACACATCAGGCAATACACATTAAGTCCATGTGGGGACACAGTGTTAAGTTTAAAGATCCACCTAGCTTCCCTCCTAAGTAAATCTCTTTTGATGAATTCAGGATTTTCAGCTCATACAAGACAGTAAATATCAAATCCCTTCCATCATGTCCTGCTTGAGAAAAATGAGGCACTAAAGGAGCTTCTATAACCCTCTGCCGAATACGTGAGAGGTGCTCCTGAACTCTCAACCTGATGATCCGGGTAGTACTGCCAACGTACAATAAATTGCAAGGACATTTAATATTACATAATATTACATTCGTGTTGGACTATACACCTATGTCCAATATGATTTAAAAGGCAGTGTTGAAATATTGGCCGCTTTTACATCTACCTGAGTGCTCTTCACGTCCTAGAATAGCTTTCAGAAGGACGCGTAATCTTAAAGACATCTTAGTACATTAGAACATTCGTGAATCATCCTTCCCACGGATCACTAGACCTACTGGTTGTTTTCCGTGTGGTCATTGTTCAGTTTGCAAGTTGATGATGGACAACCGTGACGTTAAAGCAGCAGGGATCCAGTTCGGTGATTTTGCTACATGTAATACTGATAAGGTAGTCTATCTCATTAAATGTTAATGATTATTAACTAAATTTGATATTTCGGCATAGATAGGGGACCAAAATTGTTTTGCCTTATCACAAGTCCACCACATATGGTAAAAAGAACCTTCATGCTCCTGACATTTCCAACACTTATTTGACATTACATTGTTCATATTTGCCAATTTTTTCAGCGTTAAATACCATCTCTACATCATTTTATAGCAATTCTCCTTCAAATTAATATATGTAGATATTTTCAAAGCATTTTTCCATAAATACTCCCATGATTCCATTGTAATCTCTTTATTAAAATTCAATGCCTATTTTACCATTTGAACCTTACCCACTTCATCTTCTGTATACCATTTCAATAATAATTTATAAATTTTCAAAATCATTTTTCTATCATCTCCTAATAAAAGTTCTTCCATTTCTGAATTTTCCCTTCTAAAACCAAATTTCTTTTTATCCGACTCATATAAATCTTTGATCTGTCGATATTGTAGCCATCCATATTTAAAACTTAAGTCCTCTTCTTTTTTTAATTTTAACTATATCTCTATGCATTAACAGCAAGTTTTTGTAAGTTAACCATTCCTTCCCTTAATATTCTGAATGCGGTTTTATAACTTCTGCAGGAACACTCCATAACGGTCTTCTTTCTTCCAAAAATTTTCTGTACTTTGGCCATACAGAGAAAATATTTTTTCTTATATAATGATGTAAAAACATACAAGTAACGTTTATCGCCATGACTTGAAAAGTATCACCATTTCTTCTCATGAAGCCTCTGTTGAAGGGACACCACCGTTTCTTTCTTGGTTATCCTCATATCATGTCGCAACAAGAGGTCCCGTTATTCAATTGCGCAGAGCATAAAGTGTTTGTTTTTGAGAGAGAATAGCTACTCTTCAATCACGCTTCGCACAGCATTTATGATTTTATTCCTCTAAACAAAGTGTGTCAACAGTTCTGCTTTTCTATAATTTTGTAGAAAATCAGAGGTCTGGACTGCAGAGAGGAGTAGGTGTCCTGATTCATGTGCAGTTGGCTTGCTGGAAAGCCACGTCCTTCTCTTTGTGACCTAGAAATGCATGTGTACAGAGGCTCAGGGGAATGTAACTTACCCAATAATGTTTATCGCTGTGACATGAAAAGCGTCACGATTTCTGCACAAGAAGCCTCTGTTGAAGGGGCAACAGCTTCTTCGTTAGTCAAATAATGCCAAAGCCATTCATTCACTTGGAAAGTCCACAATACCTTTTGGTACCTTCTTGAGGTGTTAAGTTTTCTCTGTGTGAAGAAAAAAGTCACTTTTAGAGCAGGAAATAGATTATTATTGTCATTTTCCTCTCACCCCCAATTCTGCAGTTTGAAGATTGAGGCAGTCACACCTCCCATGTCTCTACGAAATATTACCCATGGCGTATTACAATCCTGCTTTTGGGATAAATTCATAGGACAAAGGTAAGCTTTGCTGGAAAGGCACATGTCTCTCTTTGTGATCTAGAAATGCATGTGTACAGAGGCTCAATGGAAAGTAACTTGCCAAGAAACGTTTATTCCTCTAAACAAATTGTGTCAACAGTTCTCGTTTTCTATGATTTTGTGGAAATCAGAGGTCTGGACTGCACAGAGGCGTAGGTGTCCTGATTCATGTGCAGTTGGCTTGTTTCATGACTTTTTCGTTAGTCAAACACTGCCAGAGCCATTCTTCCACTTGGAACTTCCACAAAGCCCTTTTGGTATCTTCTTGAGGTGTTGAGTGTTCTCTGTGTGAAGAAAAAAGTCACTTTTAGAGCAGGAAATAGCTTATTACTCTCATTCTCCTCTCACCCCCAATTCTGCAGTTTGAATACTGAGGCAGTCACGCCACCCATATCTGTACGAAAGATAACCCAAGGCGCCTTGCAATCCCGCTTTCGGAATAATATCCAAGGGCAGAGGTAAGCTTTGCTGGAAAGCCACGTGCTTCTCTTTGTGACCTAGAAATGCATGTGTACAGAGGCTCAAGGGAATGTAACTTACCCAATAATGTTTATCGCTATGACATGAAAAGCGTCACCATTTCTGCACATGAAGCCTCTGTTGAAGGGGCAACAGGTTTTCCTTCCTGCTTATCAAAACATCTTGTCACAGAACCTCATATCCTGTTGCAACAAGAGACCCAATTGTTCAATTGAGCAAAGCATAAAATGCTTTTTTTTGAGAGAGAATACTTTCTTTTCATTGCTGCTTTGCTCAGCATTTATGATTTTATACCTCTAAAAAAGTGTGTCATCAGTTCTGCTTTTCTATGATTTTGTGGAAATCAGGGGCCTGAATTGCAGAGAGGAGTGGGTGTCCTGGTTTATCTGCAGTTGGCTTATTTCATGCCTTTTTCTTTAGTCAAATAATGCCAAAGCCATTCTTTGACTTGGAAAGTCCACAGTCCCTTTTGGTACCTTCTTGAGGTGTTAAGTTTTCTCTGTGTGAAAAAAAGTCATTTTTAGCGCAGGAAATAGCTTATTATTGTCATTCTCCTCTCACCCTGAATTCTGCAGTTTGAAGGTTGTGGAAGTTACGCCACCCATGTCTCTACAAAATATTACCCATGGTGTATTGCAATCCTGCTTTTATGATAAATGCACAGAGCAAAGCTAAGTTCTGCTGGAAAGCCACATGTCTCTCTTTGTGACCTAGAAATGCATGTGTACAGAGGCCAGGGCCTGATCTGGAGGGGGGCAGGGGGGTAGTCTGCCCCTGGCACTGCCAGGGAGGGGGCACTGGAAGCAGCTCTCAGAGCACACAGGCGGCAGCATGGGCAGCCGTCCTGCCTTTTGCTTGCCCTGCGGGACAGGGGGCGACTGGCTTGCCACGCACCCCCTGTCCTGCAGGGCACGAAAAGGGCAGTGCGGCTGCCCACGCCATTCACTTGCCCTGCAGGAGAGGGGGAAGCCGGCTGCCCCCTGTCCCGTAGGGCAGGTGCATGGTGCGGGCAGCCTCACAGGCTCCAGCTCTGCCTTTTACTTCCCCACGGGACAGGCAGCGGCTGGCTTGCAGCAAGCTGGTCGCCCCCTGTCCCACGGGGCAGGCAAAAGACAGCATGGGGAGCTGCAAAGCCGACCGTGCCATTCGCTTCTGAAGCATCTTGATGATGTCATCACGCCGTGTCGGGAGAGTGCGCGTGCTGTGCGCGCGTCCGAGGGCCGGCAAGCATTGCCCCGGGCGCCAGTAGCACTAGATCCGACCCAAACAGAGGCTCAATGGAATGTAACTTACCATGTAACATTTATTGCCGTGATATGAAAAGCATCACCATTTCTTGTCATGAAGCCTCTGTAGAAGGGACAACACCGTTTCTTTCCTGGTTATCCTCATATCATGTCACAACAAGAGGCCCCATTATTTAATTGCGCAGAGCATAAAGTGCTTCTTTTTGAGACAGAATAGCTAATCATTCACACTTTGCTCAGCATTTATGATTTTATTCCTCTAAACAAAGTGTGTCAACAGTTCTGGTTTTCTATGATTTTGTGGAAATCAGAGGCCTGGACTGCACAGAGGAGTAGGTGTCCTGGTTCATGTGCAATTAGCTTGTTTCATGACTTTTTCATTAGTCAAACAGTGCCAAAGCCATTCTTCCACTTGGAACTTCCACAAAGCCCTTTCGGTATCTTCTTGAAGTGTTGAGTTTTCTTTGTGTGAAGAAAAAAGTCACTTTTAGAGCAGGAAATATCTTATTATTGTCATTTTCCTCTCACCCCCAATTCTGCAGTTTGAAGATTGAGGCAGTCACACCACCCATGTCTCTACGAAATATTACCCAGGGCGTATTGCAATCCTGCTTTTGTGATAAATGCATAGGGCAAAGGTAAGCTTTGCTGGAAAGCCACATGTCTCTCTTTGTGACCTAGAAATGCATGTGTACGGAGGCTCAGTGGAAAGTAACTTACCATGTAACATTTATTACCATGACATGAAAAGCATCACCCTTTTTTGTCATGAAGCCTCTGTAGAAGGGACAACACCGTTTCTTTCCTGATTATCCTCATATCATGCTGCAACAAGAGGCCCCATTATTTAATTGCACAGAGCATAAAGTGCTTGATTTTGAGAGAGAATAGCTACTCTTCATTCACACATTGCTCAGCATTAGTGATTTTATTCCTCTAAACAAAGTGTGTCAACACTTCTGGTTTTCTATGATTTTGTGGAAATCAGAGGCCTGGACTGCACAGAGGAGTAGGTGTCCTGGTTCATGTGCAGTTGGTTTGTTTCATGACTTTTTCGTTAGTCAAACAATGCCAAAGGCATTTTTCCACTTGGAACTTCCACAAAGCCCTTTTGGTATCTTCTTGAAGTGTTGAGTTTTCTCTGTGTGAAGAAAAAGTCATTTTTAGTGCAGGAAATATCTTATTACTCTCATTCTCCTCTCACCCCCAATTCTGCAGTTTGAAGGTTGTGGAATTTATGCTACCCATGTCTCTACGAAATATTATCCATGGCATATTGCAATCCTGCTTTTGGGATACATTCAAAGGGCAAAGGTAAGCTTTGCTGGAAAGGCACATGTCTCTCTTTGTGACCTAGAAATGCATGTGTACGGAGGCTCAGTGGAAAGTAACTTACCAAGTAACATTTATTACCATGACATGAAAAGCATCACCCTTTTTTGTCATGAAGCCTCTGTAGAAGGGACAACACCGTTTCTTTCCTGGTTATCCTCATATCATGTCGCAACAAGAGGCCCCATTATTTAATTGTGCAGAGGATAAATTGCTAGTTTTTTAGAGAGAATAGCTACTCTTCATTCACGCTTTGCTCAGCATTTATGATTTTATTCCTCTAAACAAAGTGTGTCACCAGTTCTGGTTTTCTATGATTTTGTATATATCATAGGTCTGGACTGCAGAGAGGATTTCATGTCCCAGTTCCGGTGCAGTTGGCTTGTTTCATGACTTTTTCGTTAGTCGAACACTGCCAAAAACCATTCTTTCACTTGGAAAGTCCACAAAGCACTTTTGGTATCTTCTTGAGGTGTTGAGTGTTCTCTGTGTGAAGAAAAAAGTCACTTTTAGAGCAGGAAATAGCTTATTACTCTCATTCTCCTCTCACCCCCAATTCTGCAGTTTGAATATTGAGGCAGTGACGCCACCCATATCTGTACGAAAGATAACCCAAGGCGCCTTGCAATCCCGCTTTCGGAATAATATCCAAGGGCAGAGGTAAGCTTTGCTGGAAAGCCACGTGCTTCTCTTTGTGACCTAGAAATGCATGTGTACAGAGGCTCAAGGGAATGTAACTTACCCAATAATGTTTATCGCTATGACATGAAAAGTGTCACCATTTCTGCACATGAAGCCTCTGTTGAAGGGGCAACAGGTTTTCCTTCCTGCGTATCAAAACATCTTGTCACAGAACCTCATATCCTGTTGCAACAAGAGGCCCCATTATTTAATTGCGCAGAGCATAAAGTGCTTCTTTTTGAGACAGAATAGCTAATCATTCACACTTTGCTCAGCATTTATGATTTTATTCCTCTAAACAAAGTGTGTCAACAGTTCTGGTTTTCTATGATTTTGTGGAAATCAGAGGCCTGGACTGCACAGAGGAGTAGGTGTCCTGGTTCATATGCAGTTGGTTTGTTTCATGACATTTTCGTTAGTCAAACAATGCCAAAGGCATTCTTCCACTTGGAACTTCCACAAAGCCCTTTTGGTATCTTCTTGAGGTGTTGAGTTTTCTCTGTGTGAAGAAAAAAGTCACTTTTAGAGCAGGAAATAGCTTATTACTCTCATTCTCCTCTCACCCCCAATTCTGCAGTTTGAAGATTGAGGCAGTCACGCCACCCATGTCTCTACGAAATATTACCCATGGCGTATTGCAATCATGCTTTTGGGAGAAATTCATCGGACAAAGGTAAGCTTTGCTTGAAAGCCACATGTCTCTCTTTGTGATCTAGAAATGCATGTGTACAGAGGCTCAGTGGAAAGTAACTTACCATGTAACATTTATTGCCATGACATGAAAAGCGTCACCATTTCTTGTCATGAAGCCTCTGTAGAAGGGACAACACCGTTTCTTTCCTGATTATCCTCATATCATGCCGCAACAAGAGGCCCCGTTATTTAATTGCACAGAGCATAAAGTACTCGTTTTTTACAGAGAATAGCTACTCTTCATTCACGCTTTGCTCAGCATTTATGATTTTATTCCTCTAATCAAAGTGTGTCAACAGTTCTGGTTTTCTGGACTTCCTGTTTGGGATCCATGGCGGTCTAACACAGCTCTGGGAGCAGAGCTGACCGGGCTGCCGTTTTTAGTGACCGCGGGGGCAAACAAGCCCGCGGTGCCTGTTCTCAAGTGGAGAACAGGCTTTGAACGCTCAAGTACCTCAGGGTGCGTTGATCTCAGGCGAGGGGGGGTTCTGCACAACAGACTCTCCCCCGTCCCTTGAGGTCCCACCCTAAGACAGGTCGGCCTATATCTCTGCGGCAGTTCTGGGGCCAGTGACGGCTGGCATAAGATCTACATGCCCAAGCATCAACAGGAGGAAAGAAGGTGAAAGAGAACCTGAGTTTGAAGCAGTGATTACAACCCAGAAAGACGTTTGAAAAGGTAAAGATCACTATCTCTTGAAACGGGACAAATTACTTAAAGTAAAGAAGCATTAAAGGGGACTTTTAAACTGCAACAGTTTGATTAAAAGTAGAGGAAGACTCGGCAAGAAACAGATCAGTAAAAGGACTAAGCTAAAAGAAGTATTGTCGAAGGCTTTCACGGCCGGAGAACGATGGTTGTTGGGGGTTTTCCGGGCTGTATTGCCGTGGTCTTGGCATTGTAGTTCCTGACGTTTCGCCAGCAGCTGTGGCTGGCATCTTCAGAGGTGTAGCACCAAAAGACAGAGATCTCTCAGTGGAAAAGATGTAGGTCATTTGTATCTACTCAGGAGGGGTGGGGTTGAGCTGAGTCATTCTGTAAGAGTTTCCCAGGGTGTGGAATGCTAATGGCGGGAGGCTTCACTGAATCCTGAGGAGGTTCTTTTGCATATGGATTGGTGCTTGATGTGCTAATCTTCTCTGCAGGGCTATTGTCGGGTGTGGAGTGTTTTGTTGGCCTGGTGTTTTTCAGAACTGGAGCCCATGCTCTGTTCATTCTTAAGGTTTCTTCTTTCCTGTTGAAGTTTTGCTTATGCTTGTGAATTTCAATGGCTTCCCTGTGCAGTCTGACAAAGTAGTGGGAAGTGTTGTCCAGTATTTTGGTGTCCTGGAATAAGATACTGTGCCCTGTTTGAGTTAGGCTATGTTCAGCCACTGCTGATTTTTCAGGCTGTCCAAGTCTGCAGTGTCTTTCATGTTCTTTTATTCTTGTCTGGATGCTACGCTTTGTGGTCCCGATGTAAACTTGTCCACAGCTGCAGGGTATACGGTATACTCCTGCAGAGGTGAGGGGGTCTCTGCTGTCTTTTGCTGATCGTAGCATCTGTTGTATTTTTCGGGTGGGTCTGAATACTGCTTGAAGGTTATGCTTTTCCATAAGCTTTCCCATCTGATCAGTAATTCCTTTGATATATGGCAAAAACACTTTTCCTGTAGGTGACTGTTTTTCCTTGGTTGTTTGATTCATCCTGGGTTTGATTGCTCTTCGGATTTCATTTCTGGAGTAGCCATTTGCCTGAAGTGCGTGGTTTAGATGATTAATTTCCTCATTGAGAAAGCACGGCTCACATATCCGTCTTGCACGATCCACTAATGTTTTCATTATGCCTCTTTTCTGTCGGGGGTGGTGATTGGAGTTTTTGTGTAAGTAACGATCAGTGTGAGTTGGTTTCCTGTAGACCTTGTGACCTAACTGAAAGTTTGCTTTGCGGATGACCAAGGTATCCAGGAATGAGAGTTTTCCCTCACTTTCTTTCTCCATTGTGAATTGTATGTTCAGGTGGATGTTGTTGAGATGATTCAAAAACTCCCTCAATTCTTCCTCCCCATGGCTCCAAATGATGAATGTATCATCCACAAACCGGAACCATACACTGGGTTTGTGGGGTGCTGATTCTAGAGCTGTTTTTTCAAAATGTTCCATGTAGAAGTTTGCTATAACTGGGCTGAGTGGGCTCCCCATGGCCACCCCATCCATCTGTTCATAGAATTCGTTGTCCCATTGGAAGTAACTGGTTGTCAGACAATGATGGAATAAGGCTGTTACATCCTCAGGATTCTCAGTGATCCTCAGAACCTCCTCAGTGATCCTCAGAACCTCCTCAGGATTCAGTGAAGCCTCCCGCCATTAGCATTCCACACCCTGGGAAACTCTTACAGAATGACTCAGCTCAACCCCACCCCTCCTGAGTAGATACAAATGACCTACATCTTTTCCACACTGTGACACTGAGAGATCTCTGTCTTTTGGTGCTACACCTCTGAAGATGCCAGCCACAGCTGCTGGCGAAACGTCAGGAACTACAATGCCAAGACCATGGCAATACAGCCCGGAAAACCCCCAACAACCATCTAAAAGAAGTAATTAGAGAAATCGGAGGATTGTTGTTCATACCTGTGGTTGTGAGGAAATAATAGACTGTGAGAAAGCTTCTACCATCGCAAGAGCTGCTGTGAGGAGACAGGAAACAGGAAGTATGTAATTGTGATAGAGCTGCTGGAGAGAGACGGCCCTAAGGCAGACAGGAAGAGGGCAATCGCCATCTTTGAAGAGGGAAGGGCACGGGCTTCAGCAGAAGAGGAAGTATGCCATATTGGATTACAAAAATATAGAAAAACCATAGAGAAAAGACGCCCGGCATTTTGGATTTTGTAAGTGCTTTTTTTTTCCTTTTGAAACCGGGACATTTGAATTAAATTAAATTAAAGGGACACTTAGCCAAGCGCCACGGAGTTAAGGAAACGAGCAGATTCGTGGGAGCGAGGCAAGTCAAGCCCCACGATGTCGAAAAAAGAGTGGCAGACGGCTATGGAAAATTTAGACAAAAGATTTTCGGAAATGTTAAAGGTCCAGCAGGAGCTGGTGAAAGAGATCAAAGAAGTTAAAGAGACAGTTAAAAGTGAATTGGCAGAAATGAAAAAGGGAATGGAAGCAACACAGCAAAAAGTTAACGTGGTGGAGAAGGCGATGGAGAATCTCTTAGACACGCAACAGACAGATATGAGGACGATGAGGGGCAGAATGGCTATTGCGGAGAGCAAGTATATGGAAAAGCAGCTAAGGTTTCGCGGTTTGCCAGAGATGGAGGGAAAGACAGCTCAAGAGCAAGTTGCTGAAGTGTTAGCTGGATACCTGGGGAAGGAAGAAGAAGAAATCGTGGCTATCCTAGATGTGGTGTATCGTATAAACTCAAGATTTGCGACCCAGAGGAAGTTACCAAGAGACGTGATTGTGCAATTTACAACCAGAAATATGAAAGAAATGATTGTGAGCAAGCAATTCCAAGACCCATTGGAGGTTGATGGCAAGATGGTGATTATTATGAAGGAGTTACCCAGATCGGTGTTGCTTGATCGGAAAAAATATAAAGCCTTAGTCCAAATTTTGAAGGACATGAAAATAAGGTATAGATGGGAATTACCGGAAGGACTGGCATTTGAGTTTGGAGGAGTGAAAAAGCGCATCAGATCTGAATTTGAAATGGAAAAGTTTATGAGGGACAATGAAAAGGACTTACCAGCAACAAGGCTATGAATATGGAATGTAAGGTTATATCTTGGAATGTAAATGGACTTAATTCACCCAATAAGAGAAAAAGTACTTTTCACTGGCTATTAAAACAGAAATGTGATATTGTTTGTTTACAAGAGACTCATATTAGAAAACAGGATGTAAAATATCTAAAACTGAGCAAATTGGGCACTCATTTTGCAGCGGCCACAAAAAAGAAAAAAAGGGGAGTGGTCTTGTATATTAGAGAGGAGCTGCAGCCAAAGTTAGTGTTTAAGGACCCAGAAGCCAGATTTTTAGCGGTGGAATGTACATGGAATTTAAAGAAAGTGCTGGTGATTGGAATCTATGCACCTAATGGAGCAAAAGAAAGCTTCTTTGAGGATTTGAGGAAGCAATTAGATGAACTTTCTTACGACCAGATAATTCTTGCAGGAGACTTCAATGGAGTTACAAATTTGGAGCAGGACAAGAAATCAGCAACTGCACAAAAGAAAAGAGGACTACTATCAAAAACTTTTTTTGCATTAATGCAGCAGGAAACTTTGGAAGACGTATGGAGAATACAGAATCCCAAGGGCAGACAATTCACATTTTTTTCCGCAAGACACTCTACTTTATCACGAATCGACATGATCTGGGCCTCAAAGGACTTAGTGTTATGGACTAAAGAAGTGGAAATAATGCCTATGGTAGGCTCAGATCACAATCCAATTATGTGGAAGTTTGGGAAAAGAACTAAGAGGAAAGGATGGAGAATAAATGAGGACTTGTTGCAAGAGGGAGAAAACTTGGAGATGTTGAGAAGGGAAACTAAGTTCTTCATACAATACAACATGAATTGAGAAGTACCAACCAACAAGGTATGGGATACCTATAAGGCAGTAATTAGAGGCATACTAATGGACTTAAACGGAAGAGCCAGGAAAAAACAAGAGGAGAAGAGACAGGAGATTACAGAGAAAATAAAAGCCAAAGAAATACTACTAAAGAAAAGACCAGGGAAGAAGAAAGTTTACCAAGACATTAAAATTTTACAAGAACAGTTGACAGCAATGAATAATAAAGAACTGGAATGGAATCTGAAGAGAATGAATCAAAAGTCGTTTGAAGGAGCAAATAAACCTGGGAAATATTTGGCATGGCAATTGAAGAAGAGAAAGGAGAAGAAGACAATAAATAAAATATGTGAGGATAATAAAGTATATCTGGAACAGACTGCTATTAGTAGAGCCTTCTACAAATTTTACGCTAAATTGTATAATAAAAAAGAGGTGAATAAAGATTCAATAGCGGCATATCTGGGGAAAATGAGGCTCCCAGTGATCTCGGAAGATTGGAGAAATAAATTGAATAGTGAAGTGACAGAGGAAGAGATAAGGAAGGCAATACAGTCAACAAATCTGGGTAAGGCGCCAGGGCCTGATGGACTCACAGCTAAATTTTATAAGGTAATGGTCAATGAACTGGTGTCATTCCTAAAAGAAGTGATCAATGGTGTTATGAGAGACCAAAGAATTCCAGATACTTGGAGTGAAGCTAATATATCATTGATCCCTAAAGAAGGACAGGACTTGACTAACGTCAAAAATTACAGACCTATTTCCTTACTTAACAATGACTATAAGATCTTTGCGAAGATCTTAGCAGAAAGAGTAAAGGGATGGCTATCCGAAGTTATTGGGGAAGAACAAGCTGTTTTTTTACCGAACAGACAAATCAGAGACAATTTAAGGACAGTTATAAATGCTATTGAATATTATGATAGGCGTTGTGATAAGGAGGTTGGGTTCTTCTTTGTGGACGCTGAAAAAGCATTTGACAATTTGAACTGGGATTTTATGTTCGCCACTATGGAACAGCTACAGTTGGGAGAAAGATTTATCAGAGCAGTAAAAGAAATCTACAGAGACCAGAGTGCAGCAATTGTGGTGAATGACGAGGTGACTAAGAAATTGACTATAGGCAAAGGTACAAGACAAGGTTGCCCGTTGTCTCCACTGTTGTTTATAATGGTTTTGGAAATTTTGATGATACAGATCCGAGAAGATAATGCAATCTGTGGAATAAAGATAAAAGACTTTTCCTATAAGGTCAGAGCATTTGCAGACGATATAATGTTAATTGTGGAAGATCCAATTGAAAACATGCCAAGGGTAATAGAAAAAATCACAGAATTTGGAGATTTGGCAGGTTTTTTTGTAAACAAAAAGAAGTCAAAGATACTGTGTCAAAATATAACTAAACAAAAACAACAGCAACTTATGGAAATAACAGACTGTGAAGTAACAAATAAGGTGAAATACTTGGGAATTGAACTGACTGCAAAGAATATAGACCTATTCAAGAATAATTATGAGAAATTGTGGACTCAAATAGAGCGAGACTTGATTAAATGGAATAGATTGAATTTGTCATGGGTTGGGAAGAATTGCAGCAGTCAAGATGAATGTGCTGCCAAGAGTGATGTTTTTGTTACAGACAATACCAGTTATTCGGGATTCCAAGCAGTTTGAGAAATGGCAGAGAAAGATATCGGACTTTGTTTGGGCAGGCAAAAAGCCTTGAGTGAAAATGAAAGTGTTACAGGACGCAAAAGAGAGAGGCGGAATGCAACTGCCCAACCTAAGACTTTACTATGAGGCAATCTGCTTGGTTTGGCTGAAGGACTGGATGATGCTTAAAAATCGCAAATTGCTGGCCTTAGAGGGATATAAAAAAATATTTGGATGGCATGCATACTTATGGTATGATAAAGTAAAAGCGGACTCCATGTTTTTACACCATTACATTCGGAGAAGCCTCTTCACAATATGGAAAAAGTACAGAGATTACCTACAAGAAGGAATTCCCTCCTGGGTGGTTCCTTATGAAGTGATAGATCCGAGAACTGTTGATAATAACAACAGTGCTTAACGTATAAGGAGATAACACGAATAGAATTTTCTAAATTAAGAATAAAGACGCAAGAAGAGTTGTCTCCAAACTATGACTGGTTTCAATATAGACAGCTCAGAGACCTTTATAAAATCGGATTGTGCCAAGGGAGGGATAAGAATGGAGAACTCGGACTTGGAGGAAGTAATTTTACAAGTAGACAAAAAGGAAATTTCAAAGGTCTATAACGTGTTGTTAAAATGGTATACTGAAGAAGAGGTAGTTAAGGTGCAAATGGTGAAGTGGGCTATAAATTTTAATAAAGAAATAACAATGGAGGCGTGGGAATACTTGTGGAAAAATACTTTGAAGATTACGACATGCACTAACATTAAAGAGAATGTCTATAAAATGATCTATCGTTGGTACCTGACACCAAAGAAAATTGCGCTAGGGAATGTGAACACGTCTAATAAATGCTGGAAATGTAAAAAGCATGAAGGATCTTTGTACCATATGTGGTGGACTTGTGAGGTAGTCAGGCAGTACTGGGGGGAAATAATAAGAGTAATAAGTGAGATTTTATAGTTTCAAGTTAATAAGAACCCAGAACTCCTGCTACTGAACTTGGGAATGGAAGATATTCCAGCACAACATAGGACATTGCTTTTTTACATGACAGCAGTGGCTAGACTTTTGTATGCGCAAAAGTGGAAAGTACAAGAAGTGCCAACTATCGAGGACTGGATTCACAAATTGCTGTACATGGCGGAGATGGATAAACTGACAAGAAAACTAAGAGACCTTGATCCAGGACAGTTTAACACAGATTGGGAGAAGCTGAAACAATATTTGGTGAAAAAATGGGAGGTGGGAGGAGAACTGTGGCAGTTTGAAAATTATTGAAGAAAAACAAAAGAAGAGAGAAGTGACTATACCGGGGGGAGGAGAGTTAAAGAAGAATTACTAAGCAATTATTCTTATTTGATTATTCTATACAGTATTAAGTAATAGTTATTATGTGATATATAAGAATAGAAATTAATTAATTAATTATGTTGCTGGCAGATAGGGGTGTAATTGAGAATTAACAGAATTAAAATTCATGAATACAAGAAGGGGGGAATGAGAAGTAGCATATAGAATATAGGTTAAATTGATTGACTTATGCTGAAGGTATTTTTGGTTATAGCGATATTTAGAAATGTGCAGAACATGGGTCAAATTGATTGACTTATGTCGAATGTATATTGTGTTTATAGTTATATTTAGAAATGTGTAGAATATGAGTCAAATTGATTGACTTTATGTTATAAAGATAAGAGATATAAGAGGAAGTAAAGAGTAACATATAGAGTATAAGTTAAATTGGTTGACTTATAAATGTATTCATCACTTATGAGTACTCAAGTTATGTATAGGGAGGGATAAATTGTTTGTCCCATATTGAAGACATTAGAATGAATAAGTTAGAGTACAGGATATTGAGAATATTACCAGTATTATTACTATTGAATAACATGCCAGGAATGTATTAGTTAGTTGATAAGTGAAGGGAAACTGACTTAGCACTGTGTCACAATAGACTAGCTTAGAAGAGTGTGAAAGTATATGTTTAATTGACAAAATAAGTTGAAATGAGTAGGGGAAGAATAGACAAAGGGTTGGAAAACTGTTGGAAGTCAAGAAACGGGGGGGGAGGGAGGGGGTTAGAACTGGAATATTAAAGTAATTTGATTGTTATAAATGACAAAATATTTCTAATTCCAATAAAAATAAAAAAAACAGTTCTGGTTTTCTATTATTTTGTGGAAATCAGAGGTCTGGACTGCACAGAGGAGTAGGTGTCCTGATTCATGTGCAGTTGGCTTGTTTCGTGACTTTTTCGTTAGTCAAACAATGCCAAAGCCATTCTTCCAATTGGAACTTCCACAAA
Organism: Eublepharis macularius; assembly: GCF_028583425.1. Lineage (NCBI taxonomy): Eukaryota > Metazoa > Chordata > Lepidosauria > Squamata > Eublepharidae > Eublepharis > Eublepharis macularius. Next base: position 260,872 of record NW_026559722.1, on the reverse strand, counting down.
GCCCTTTTGCTATCTTCTTGAAGTGTTGAGTTTTCTCTGTGTGAAGAAAAAGTCATTTTTAGTGCAGGAAATATCTTATTATTGTCATTCTCCTCTCACCCCCAATTCTGCAGTTTGAATGTTGTGGAAGTTATGCTACCCATGTCTCTACGAAATACTATCCATGGCATATTGCAATCCTGCTTTTGGGATACATTCAAAGGGCAAAGGTAAGCTTTGCTGGAAAGGCACATGTCTCTCTTTGTGACCTAGAAATGCATGTGTATGGAGGCTCAGTGGAAAGTAACTTACCAAGTAACGTTTATTACCATGACATGAAAAGCATCACCCTTTTTTGTCATGAAGCCTCTGTAGAAGGGACAACACCGTTTCTTTCCTGGTTATCCTCATATCATGCCGCAACAAGAGGCCCCGTTATTTAATTGCGCAGAGCATAAAGTACTCGTTTTTTACAGAGAATAGCTACTCTTCATTCACGCTTTGTTCAGCATTTATGATTTTATTCCTCTAATCAAAGTGTGTCAACAGTTCTGGTTTTCTATGATTTTGTGGAAATCAGAGGCCTGGACTGCACAGAGGAGTAGGTGTCCTGGTTCATGTGCAATTAGCTTGTTTCATGACTTTTTCATTAGTCAAACAGTGCCAAAGCCATTCTTCCACTTGGAACTTCCACAAAGCCCTTTCGGTATCTTCTTGAAGTGTTGAGTTTTCTTTGTGTGAAGAAAAAAGTCACTTTTAGAGCAGGAAATAGCTTATTACTCTCATTCTCCTCTCACCCCCAATTCTGCAGTTTGAAGATTGAGGCAGTCACACCACCCATGTCTCTACGAAATATTACCCAGGGCGTATTGCAATCCTGCTTTTGTGATAAATGCATAGGGCAAAGGTAAGCTTTGCTGGAAAGGCACATGTCTCTCTTTGTGACCTAGAAATGCATGTGTACGGAGGCTCAGTGGAAAGTAACTTACCATGTAACATTTATTGCCATGACCTGAAAAGCGCACCAACACAGAAGGGGGTAACAAGCTTCAACCAAGTACAACAACAAACCCGAAAAAGCACGCCCTAGACGGAAAGAAATACAACCATAAACAGTAGTGAAAAGTGTAAATACAATATTTCATCAAAAATATACATTGCTATACAAAAAATTTTTTAATACAACATCCTGAGGACACACAAAATCAAGGCAGTATGCATATATATCAAATGAATACCGACAGAGTCCAAAGGAAAACAAGGCAGTGTTGCTGAGAAGATAGTCCGTCCAATTACAATCAGTAAACTTCCCTAGTACGCGTGATAAGATGGAATGCACCGTGCATCCAGGGGCAACCACCCATAAAACTGCTGCAAGGTATAACTTGAGCTGCTGCGAGAGGGAGGCAGCTGCTGCGAGAGGGAGGCAACGAGCATCAGCCGGCCAAAAAATTCCTTTTTCTCGTTTCAGACCTGAGGGTCCTTCTTCAGGCCACCATATCTAAAAATTAATATCAAACGAGGTTATCCCCGCTATGCATATTTAGGGAACCCCCACAAATCCATTAATACTTACATTACAAAATCAAATGAACAATTCATTTTCCAACAAGTCATATCCGTGTGTGTCAGGGTGGGGAGGGTGTGTCACACAACATAATTTATACCTAATTGAAAAAAACAACCAATTTAAAGGTACAAGTACATGATTAAAGCCGATCATTTTAAAGATGCAGGCACGTAATTATATACCAATGCCGATCACAGAACAAATACAATACACAATTACAATTAATCGATACAATAAATTGAATATATTACATAGTCTAATCCCGAAGGGGAAGCGAAAAGAGGAGAGCAAAGAAGAGAACCAAGAGAACCAAATCGCAGAGAGACAAAGGCCAATTAAAGAAAGGGGGAGAATTCTATGTGATGATTAAGGCCCACTGGCATCAGGGACCCAAGTCTGAGAATCCACCTGGTCTCAGACTGTAAAAGAAACCGGTTCCTAGAGCCAGGTTTCAAAACAACTTCCAGGACCGAAAAACGAAAGGGTCTATCACATGAATGCTGTGCCCTAAGGTGTTCATAGAGAGGAAGATCCACTGTCTGGGCTCTACATCTGGAGATGTGTTCCTGGATGCGGACTCGCAAGGGGCGTGAGGTGCATTTTTAGTGCAGGAAATATCTTATTACTCTCATTCTCCTCTCACCCCCAATTCTGCAGTTTGAAGGTTGTGGAATTTATGCTACCCATGTCTCTACGAAATATTATCCATGGCATATTGCAATCCTGCTTTTGGGATACATTCAAAGGGCAAAGGTAAGCTTTGCTGGAAAGGCACATGTCTCTCTTTGTGACCTAGAAATGCATGTGTACGGAGGCTCAGTGGAAAGTAACTTACCAAGTAACATTTATTACCATGACATGAAAAGCATCACCCTTTTTTGTCATGAAGCCTCTGTAGAAGGGACAACACCGTTTCTTTCCTGGTTATCCTCATATCCTGTCTCAACAAGAGGCCCCGTTATTTAATTGTGCAGAGCATAAATTGCTAGTTTTTTAGAGAGAATAGCTACTCTTCATTCACGCTTTGCTCACTATTTATGATTTTATTCCTCTAAACAAAGTTTGTCACCAGTTCTGGTTTTCTATGATTTTGTATATATCATAGGTCTGGACTGCAGAGAGGATTTCATGTCCCAGTTCCGGTGCAGTTGGCTTGTTTCATGACTTTTTCTTTAGTCGAACACTGCCAAAGCCATTCTTTCACTTGGAAAGTCCACAAAGCCCTTTTGGTATCTTCTTGAGGTGTTGAGTTTTCTCTGTGTGAAGAAAAAAGTCACTTTTAGAGCAGGAAATAACTTATTGTTCCCCTAGTGGGAATGAAGAGACAGACAACGATGTTGGATCTAAGGGCCACTTTATTAAATTAACCTCAACATTAACATTAACCAAAACTGCGGCAAGGTTAAAGCGGTACAGGTCAAGCCACGTGGTCATTCTAAGACCCCTGCCTTGACCTGCCTTGGCAAGCCTTGAAGCCCCGGGTGCGAGCCATTCCAATATATGGCTAGTATACCCGGACAGCCAGGCAAGGTGGTTCTCCCTTTCAAGCTCCTAATCCTCAGCCGTACAGCAGTGAAGCCGGACTTGCACACGGGTTTAACCTAGGCAGCCTGCCCACGTGCGCTGGCAGTCATCACAAGCAGTACCAGCCACTCCTAGCAGGCCCCTCTTCCCCACACATAGGGAAGCGCCAAGGGTGCTCACCGGCCCACTGCCTAAAGCCCAACTCTATCCCGCCAACGTGAGGGCCAAGCCTCTGCTTAGGCCCTTGCGCCCCACTATTGGCCCAGCGCTAACCTGAGACCTTGCCTCAAGTCGTTGAGGAAAATCTCGTTGCCAGCCTCCAAGAGGTGAACCCCATCAATACGATAGAGGCCTGCAACTTCAGCCCTGATCCTGGGGTGGGGTAGATAAACACCCAAACCCTCCCCGAGAGCCTTCTGAATGGCCCTATTGGCCTTCATCCTAGCCCTTTCAGTAGCATGCTGGTCCATAGCCTCACGCCACACCTTACGAGGTAACATGGCGGACCACATTATAAGGATCCCAGGCCATTGCTGTAAAATCTCCTGCATGTCCCACTTGGCCTGCAGAGACAAAGCCCTACCATGAATGAACCCCAAATCGTTCCCCCCTAAGTGAATAACCAAAATGTGAGGAGTACGCCCCCAACACTGCCCAAACAACAATGGCAACAAACCCGGCCAACGCAGGCGTCGGCGGCCCTGCCATTCAACTGAAGCCCATTTGCTTAAGCCAGGCTGGGACGCCACAGCAGACTGCCTGGCGTGATGAGCCACTCAGAACACCATACTGTGCCCGCTGATCAAAAATCTTCGTTTCTCTCGGCAAGACACAGAACCTAGGAAACATCAATTAGTAAACTCTCAAAAACGTTCAAACGAACGAACATAGGACCGATAAGCAGAGGACCTCCACCTGCCCACTACCTGAATGGCCTGTGCTAAATACCCCATTGCCGTGTCTGTAGATGCTGCCCCAATCCTAAATGAATGGGTTCCAAACTTAACCCCCGAGAACCTCAATTTCGCCAGTGCCCTCTGAGGGCCAAGCTACAAGTGACGAATGACACTTGAATGGCTAGTGGATTGAGTGGAGGGCAAGTGAACAGGGAGAAATACACTTGCCATTCAGGTGTCATTCGTCACTTGTAGCTTGGCCCTCAGTCACTGCCCAAAATTGGTAGCATGTCAGAGGGGAACCATCCTCATGACAAAATAAAACCCCTGTGTCAGCCTTCCTAACTCGCATATATCTACGTAGGGCACGAACCAGACACAAGTCCTGGTCTGTGCAAGTCCCTAGAATAACAGTCACCCCCTTCTGCTGCTGATCGGTTTTGGACTTTCTAATCAAAAGGGAGACCCCTGCTTCCACAAACTCCACATTCCTGACCATGAGAGCCCACTCAGACCTATCAGCCTTGGACTGGACCACCAACTCACTAATGCTCAATGCCCCCCAAAAGGCTGTAAGAGCAGCTGCGTGAAACAACCTAACCTCAAACTCCGAGCTACACACCGAAGCCCAGGTAGATATAAGCCCCTTTAAAACCGACAGTGATATAGGTTCCTTAGGATCCATGCGGGGGCCAACCTCGCGCGACCGACCCTCTAACATATCTCCCTGACTCAGAAGTCCCCCGTGGCCTCCGAGAACCCCCGAGCCTTGCTAATAAAAGCTAACACAGCAATCTGGCTCCGAGTGGACCTAACCACCAGTCCACGCCCCTTCTGGTACACGCAAAAGCGTATCAGATGCTAAACAGGTGTGGGCCAAGCCTGCTGCAGTCTCTCATTCTTTCTAAACCCCACGAACTGCCCTACTGCTCTGTCGTAGCTGCACCGTGTGCTGGGAGCCACCGCAAGCCTTATGGCCCTGAAGGCTTCGGCCTCCCAAGAAGCCATATGTCCGGGGGCATCCGTGCTGGTACCTGGCCCCCTCCGGCACAAGCTGCCAAAACCGCCCCATCTGTTGGCGAGACAAAGCGTCTGCCGCACCTTTGCTAACCCCTGGAACATGTTTAGCTTTAAATCAAATGTTCCTCTGTGGGCACAGCAACGTAAAGGCACGGACCAGCCTCATAACCCGCTCAGATTTAGAGGTTAAAGAGTTGGCAACCTGCACCACAGCCACGTTGTCACACCAGAAGTGAACAACGTGGCTGGCCAACTCTTCCCCCCAGAGATGCCCTGCCACAAGAATGGGAAAAAACTCTAGAAAGGTCAGGTCTTTATCCAACCCCATGGCATGCCAATCAGGAGGCCATTGCTCGGCGCACCAGTGCCTACGGAAATACACCCCAAAACCCGTAGATCCAGATGCATCCGACAAGATCTAAAGGTCTGCCTCTAAAAGCAGGTCCTCCCTCCAAAATGTAACCGCATTATTGCCCTCCAGGAAGTCAGACCGTAATGCCAAATCCTCCTGCATCCCCTTAGAAATCCTAAGGCGATGATGCGGAGCCCACAGAGCCGACATGGGCATCGCACAGCTGCCGCAAGAAAGCCCTTCCTGGAGCCACTGCCTTACATGCAAAGTTCAGGTGTCCCACGAGCTGCTGGAGCTCTACCAGGGACACCTTACATTTTGCCCTAAAGTCCTGAAGCCTAAGCTTGAGGTCCGAAACCTTGTCCGGGGGAAGACGGAAACACTGCTGCAGAGTGTCTATCTCAATACACAAAAACATTAATACTGGAGAGGGACCCTCCATTTTCTCACTTGCCAAAGGAACACCCAGCTCCTCGGCCAGTTGAGTGAAAATGCTCAGCAACCGGGCACACTGCCCAGTCCCAGCCTCCCCAGTGAACATAAAGTCACCTAAATAATGACAGGAATTGCGGCTACATGCCCTGTGTTGCAGTTCCCACTCCAAAAAGGAGCTGAAACACTCAAACATTGCACAGGAAATGGAACAACCCATAGGCAGGGCACGATCCATATAATACTTCCCTTCAAAATAAAATCCTAGCAACTCAAAATCGTCGGGGTGCACTGGGAAAAGGCAAAAGGCTGACTTAATGTTGCATTTTGCCAACTCCGCTCCCAAGCCACAACAGCGTATCACCTTGACCGCCTTATCAAAAGATGTGTAACGAACCAAGCACAAGTGCTCAGGAATAGCATCGTTCACAGACTCACCTCTGGGAAAGGAGAGGTGATGAATCAGGCGGAACTCGCCAGTCGCCTTCTTAGGCACCACGCCTAATGGGGAAACCCTCAAATTTGGAACCGGGGGGGGGTGTCAAAGGGGCCCAACACACGGCCCTCAGCGCACTCCCTAACTATCTTACTTCTCACTACGTCCTCCATCCTTAACACTGAACGCAAGTTTGAACACATGTAAGGGGAACGTATTCCCTGAACTGGGATTCTAAAACCAACAGAAAAACCTTGCAACAAAAACAACGCATCCTGTTTACGCGGGTAAGCCAGCAAAAGCCTCCTAAGGACCTCCAGCTCTATCGGGGGCTGGGTCCCTTTACCAGGAGCCTGCTGCTTACCGGCTCCGCCGCCTCCAAATCCCCTGCCGGCACCCCCTTGCCTTGCCTTAGGGCGGGAGCTGCAGGGGTGAAAACCAGCACAAGAGGGGCACTCGTGCTTGAGCCTGCAAGGCTTTCGGGAACATGCTCCCTTAAAAGCAAATTCCCAACATAACGGCCGGGGCTGAACTGGCTGCCCCGCTGCTGAGCGGGTATTAGACGATGTCACAGACGCCGACTGCTGCACTACATGCCTGCTGTCGGAACGATCCCCCAGGTTGGGTTTAGATGGTGACATCACCGACAGCCACAGCTGCTGGTGAATCCTATCCCAAGGTAAGCTGGGGTTAAGGGCCGCCCTCATCCTGAACTCCTCATCATAATGCATCCAAGCAGCACCTGAGAAGCCAGTGTAACCCTTGTATATAATGTCCAAATATTGGAAGAGAGCTGCCGCCCTATGCAGCTGAGCCCTCACTAACACCCCAGCGTAAATCAAGAAGCCCGGGAGCCAATTGTGCCAGGTCGTATCCACACGCCTCTTCTTAAGCCTCTCCTTATCCCTATTATCTAAGTCATCTTTGTCCTTCTTTTCCAACTCCTGGAAAAGAAGGGAAAAGATGTCAACATGCTCACCCTTAACTATCTTGTCACGTGTTGCTTGGGTTAAATGATCGCCCAGTGGCAGAGCCATGTCCCCAAAGGGAAGAGCATTAAAGGGGACATTGCCATATGCCAATGGGGCATAAGGATAAAAAACCCCAAGGACCCCCTTGGAACCCTGGCCATAACCCAGCCTGAGGCTGTCCCCGTGCAACATTCATTCCTCCTCAAGCCGGCTGCACCGAGGCACTCTGCTGAGCACCAGCCAAACCTGACCCAGGCCCTGCACCTGGGCATTGGGTACCTGACGCCCATGGCACAGGCAACTGCGGGTAACCTGGAGATGACTTTTGATTCCCAAGTGCCTCCGTGTGCCGCCAAGGCCCCCAAGGCCAAGGGAAAGTGTTCTGTGGTGTGACATCTTTACCAGTACCTTCCATGGGCTCCACTACCAAAGCAACTGGCGCAGGGTCCACCACAGCCTCGTACTCAAGATCCACCACCTGTTGTGCCGCACCATCACTCTGGCCCACTGACCCGCTGGTTCCACTGGACTCCCCGGCAGCCGTTCCTGTAGTACCTTCTAAGGCAGAAAGTCGTCTTAGAATTTCTCTATTAACAGCATCCCTAGCTGCCCCTCTCACAGGCCTGGAGCGATCCCTACCAACCACAACCCCAGTAGAGACACCTTTACGCTGATCTAAGGCCGCCAGCCTCCTCAAGATCTCCTGCTAGCAAAAAGCCTCATTCTCGTCCTCTGAAGAGGACCCTGCAGTGACAGGCCTCTTCGCTGGGGCCTCTGCAGCTGGCCACTTGCCCTTTGAAGGGCCACCCCCTTTTTTGCGAGGCATCCCAGGCCTATAGCCAATACTTCCAAGCCCTTAAAACGGCCACCCGTATGCAGCCCAATGCAGCCCCAAAATGGCCGCTGGCTAATTATAATCAGAAAATTGGGGCCCAAGGGCCCACTAAGACCCCTGCAACAACTTCTCCCCCAATATGCAGATTCACAAACCACCGTACCCCACGGCTCCCACATGTCTCTCTTTGTGACCTAGAAATGCACGTGTACAGAGGCTCAAGGGAAAGTAACTTACCAAGTAACGTTTACCGCCATGACTTGAAAAGCATCACCCTTTTTTGTCATGAAGACTCTGTTGAAGGGGCAACAGGTTTTGCTTCCTGCTTATCCTCATATCATGTCGCAACAAGAGGCCCCGTTATTCAATTGCACAGAGCATCAAGAGCTTCTTTTTGAGACAGAATAGCTAATCTTCATTCACACTTTGCTCAGCATTTATGATTTTATTCCTCTAAACAAAGTGTGTCAACACTTATGGTTTTCTATGATTTTGTGGAAATCAGAGGGCTGGACTGCAGAGAGGAGTAGGTGTCCTGATTCATGTGCAGTTGGCTTGTTTCGTGACTTTTTCTTTTCTCAAATAATACAAAAGCCATTCTTTCACTTGGAAACTCCACAAAGCCCTTTTGGCATCTTCTTGAGATGTTGAGTTTTCTCTGTGTGAAGAAAAAAGTCACTTTTAGAGCAGGAAATAGCTTATTACTCTCATTCTCCTCTCACCCCCAATTCTGCAGTTTGAAGATTGAGGCAGTCACGCCAACCATATCTGTACGAAAAGTTACCCAGGGCGTCTTGCAATCCCGCAGTAGGAATAAAATAAAAGGGCAAAGGTAAGCTTTCCTGGAAAGCCAAATGTCTCTCTTGCTGACCTAGAAATGTATGCGTACAGAGGCTCAAGGGAATGTAACTTACCCAATAACGTTTATCGCTATGACATGAAAAAGCGTCACCAATTCTGCACATGAAGCATCTGTTGAAGGGGCAACAGGTTTTGCTTCCTGCTTATCCTCATATCCTGTCGCAGAACCTCACATCCTGTTGCAACAAGAGGCCCCATTGTTCAACTGCGCGGAGCATAAAGTGCTTCTTTTTGAGAGAGAATACTTTCTTTTCATTCATGCTTTGCTCAGCATTTATGATTTTATTCCTCTCAAAAAGTGTGTCGTCAGTTCTGCTTTTCTATGATTTTGTGGAAATCAGAGGCCTGAATTGCAGAGAGGACTGGATGTCCTGGTTAATCTGCAGTTGGCCTCTTTCATGCCTTTTTCTTTAGTCAAATAATGCCAAAGCCATACTTTGACTTGGAAAGTCCACAATCCCTTTTGGCACCTTCTTGAGGTGTTGAGATTTCTCTGTGTGAAGAAAAAAGTCACTTTTAGAGCAGGAAGTAGCTTATTACTCTCATTCTCCTCTCACCCCCAATTCTGCAGTTTGAAGATTGAGGCAGTCACACCAACCATATCTATACGAAAAGTTACCCAGGGCGTCTTGCAAACCCGCTTTCGGAATAATATCCAAGGGCAAAGGTAAGCTTTCCTGGAAAGCCACATGTCTCTCTTTGTGACCTAGAAATGCATGCGTACAGAGGCTCAAGGGAATGTAACTTACCCAATAATGTTTATTGCTATGACATGAAAAGCATCACCATTTCTGCACATGAAGCCTCTGTTGAAGGGGCAACAGGTTTTGCTTCCTGCTTATCCTCATATCCTGTCGCAGAACCTCATATCCAGTTGCAACAAGAGGCCCCATTGTTCAACTGCGCAGAGCATAAAGTGCTTCTTTTCGAGAGAGAATACTTTCTTTTCATTGCTGCTTTGCTCAGCATTTTTTAGTTTATTCCTCTAAACAAAGTGTATCAGCGGTTCTGCTTTTCTATGATTTTGTGGAAATCAGAGGCCTGAATTGCAGAGAGGACTGGATGTCCTGGTTGATCTGCAGTTGGCCTCTTTCATGCCTTCTTCTTTAGTCAAATAATGCCAAAGCCATTCTTTGACTTGGAAAGTCCACAATCCCTTTTGGTATCTTCCTGAGGTGTTGAGTGTTCTCTGTGTGAAGAAAAAAGTAACCTTTAGAGCAGGAAATAGCTTATTACTCTCATTCTCCTCTCACCCCCAATTCTGCAGTTTGAAGATTGAGGCAGTCACACCAACCATATCTGTACGAAAAGTTACCCAGGGCGTCTTGCAATCCCGCTGTAGGAATAATATCCAAGCGCAAAGGTAAGCTTTCCTGGAAAGCCACATGTCTCTCTTTGTGACCTAGAAATGCATGTGTACAGAGGCTCAAGGGAATGTAACTTACCCAATAACGTTTATCGCTATGACATGAAAAGCGTCACCATTTCTGCACATGAAGCCTCTGTTGAAGGGGCAACAGGTTTTGCTTCCTGCTTATCCTCATATCCTGTCGCAGAACCTCATATCCAGTTGCAACAAGAGGCCCCGTTGTTCAACTGCGCAGAGCATAAAGTGCTTCTTTTTGAGAGAGAATACTTTCTTTTCATTGCTGCTTTCCTCAGCATTTTTGAGTTTATTCCTCTAAACAAAGTGTATCAGCGGTTCTGCTTTTCTATGATTTTGTGGAAATCAGAGGCCTGAATTGCAGAGAGGAGTGGATGTCCTGGTTTATCTGCAGTTGGCCTCTTTCATGCCTTTTTCTTTAGTCAAATAATGCCAAAGCCATTCCTTGACTTGGAAAGTCCACAATCCCTTTTGGCACCTTCTTGAGGTGTTGAGATTTCTCTGTGTGAAGAAAAAAGTCACTTTTAGAGCAGGAAATAGCTTATTACTCTCATTCTCCTCTCACCCCCAATTCTGCAGTTTGAAGATTGAGGCAGTCACACCAACCATATCTGTACGAAAAGTTACCCAGGGCGTCTTGCAATCCCGCTGTAGGAATAATATCCAAGCGCAAAGGTAAGCTTTCCTGGAAAGCCACATGTCTCTCTTTGTGACCTAGAAATGCATGTGTACAGAGGCTCAAGGGAATGTAACTTACCCAATAACGTTTATCGCTATGACATGAAAAGCGTCACCATTTCTGCACATGAAGCCTCTGTTGAAGGGGCAACAGGTTTTGCTTCCTGCTTATCCTCATATCCTGTCGCAGAACCTCATATCCTGTTGCAACAAGAGGCCCCATTGTTCAACTGCACAGAGCATAAAGTGCTTCTTTTTGAGAGAGAATACTTTCTTTTCATTGCTGCTTTGCTCAGCATTTTTGAATTTATTCCTCTAAACAAAGTGTATCAGCGGTTCTGCTTTTCTATGATTTTGTGGAAATCAGAGGCCTGAATTGCAGACAGGACTGGATGTCCTGGTTTATCTACAGTTGGCCTCTTTCATGCCTTTTTCTTTAGTCAAATAATGCCAAAGCCATTCTTTGACTTGGAAAGTCCACAATCCCTTTTGGTATCTTCTTGAGGTGTTGAGTGTTCTCTGTGTGAAGAAAAAAGTAACCTTTAGAGCAGGAAATAGCTTATTTCATTCTTCTCTCACCCCCAATTCTGCAGTTTGAAGATTGAGGCAGTCACACCAACCATATCTGTACGAAAAGTTACCCAGGGCGTCTTGCAATCCCGCTGTAGGAATAATATCCAAGCGCAAAGGTAAGCTTTCCTGGAAAGCCACATGTCTCTCTTTGTGACCTAGAAATGCATGTGTACAGAGGCTCAAGGGAATGTAACTTACCCAATAACGTTTATCGCTATGACATGAAAAGCGTCACCATTTTTGCACATGAAGCCTCTGTTGAAGGGGCAACAGGTTTTGCTTCCTGCTTATCCTCATATCCTGTCGCAGAACCTCAGATCCTGTTGCAACAAGAGGCCCCATTGTTCAACTGCGCTGAACATAAAGTGCTTCTTTTTGAGAGAGAATACTTTCTTTTCATTGCTGCTTTGCTCAGCATATTTGAGTTTATTCCTCTAAACAAAGTGTATCAAGAGTTCTGGTTTTCTATGATTTTGTGGAAATCAGAGGTTTTGACTGCACAGAGGTGTAGGTGTCCTGATTCATGTGCACTTTGCTTGTTTCATGACTTTTTCTTTAATCGAACACTGCCAAAGCCATTCTTTCACTTGGAATGTCCACAAAGCCCTTTTGGAATCTTCTTGAGGTGTTGAGATTTCTCTGTGTGAAGAAAAAAGTCACTTTTAGAGCAGGAAATAGCTTATTACTCTCATTCTCCTCTCACCCCTAATTCTGCAGTTTGAAGATTGAGGCAGTCCCGCTACCCATATCTGTATAAATGATAACCCAAGTCACCTTGAAATCCCACTTTCGGAATAATATCCAAGGGCAAAGGTAAGCTTTCCTGGAAAGCCACATGTCTCTCTTTGTGACCTAGAAATGCATGTGTTCACCGGCTCCATGGTATCTTACTTACCCAGTAGCGTTTACCGCCATAACATGAAAAGCGTCACCATTTCTGTGCATGAAGCCTCTGTAGAAGGGGCAACTCCTTTTCATTCCTGGTCATCCTCTCATCATGTAGCAACGAGAGGCCCCAGTATTCTATTGCTTAGAGCTTAAAGTGCTTGTTTTTGAGAGAGAATAGTTACTCTTCATTCACACTTTGCTCAGCATTTATGATTTTATCTCTCTAAGAAAAGTCACTTTTAGAGCAGGAAATAGCTTCTTACTCTCATTCTCCTCTCACCCCCAATTCTGCAGTTTGAAGATTGTGGAAGTCACGCCATGCAAGTCTCTATGGAAGATTACCCAAGGCGTCTTCCTATCCCGCTTTCGGGATAAAACGGAAGGGCAAAGGTAAGCTTTCCTGGAAAGCCAAATGTCTCTCTTTGTGACCTAGAAATGCATGTGTTCACCTTCTCAATGGATTCTTACTTACCCAGTAACGTTTACCGCCATGACATGAAAAGCGTCACCATTTCTGCGCATGAAGCCTCTGTTGAAAGGGCAACTCCTTTTCATTCCTGGTCATCCTCATATCAAGTCGCAACGAGAGGCCCCATTATTCAATTATTTAGAGCTTAATGTGCTTGTTTTTGAGAGAGAATAGTTACACTTCATCCACACTTTGCTCAGCATTTATGAATTTATCCCTCTAAAAAACTGTGTCCACAAAGCCCTTTTGGTATCTTCTTGAGGTGTTGCGTGTTCTCTGTGTGAAGAAAAAAGTCACTTTTAGAGCAGGAAAGAGCTTATTACTCTCATTCTCCTCTCACCCCCAATTCTGCAGTTTGAAGATTGAGGCAGTCACACCAACCATATCTGTACAAAAAGTTACCCAGGGCGTCTTGAAATCCCGCTGTAGGAATAATATCCAAGGGCAAAGGTAAGCTTTCCTGGAAAGCCACGTCTCTCTTTGTGACCTAGAAATGCATGTGTACAGAGGCTCAAGGGAATGTAACTTACCCAATAACGTTTATCGCTATGACATGAAAAGCGTCACCATTTCTGCACATGAAGCCTCTGTTGAAGGGGCAACAGGTTTTGCTTCCTGCTTATCCTCATATCCTGTCGCAGAACCTCATATCCTGTTGCAACAAGAGGCCCCATTGTTCAACTGCACAGAGCATAAAGTGCTTCTTTTTGAGAGAGAGTACTTTCTTTTCATTGCTGCTTTGCTCAGCATATTTGAGTTTATTCCTCTAATCAAAGTGTATCAGCAGTTCTGCTTTTCTATGATTTTGTGGAAATCAGAGGCAGGAATTGCAGAGAGGACTGGATGTCCTGCTTAATCTGCAGTTGGCCTCTTTCATGCCTTTTTCTTTTGTCAAATAATGCCAAAGCCATTCTTTGACTTGGAAAGTCCACAATCCCTTTTGGCACCTTCTTGAGGTGTTGAGATTTCTCTGTGTGAAGAAAAAAGTCACTTTTAGAGCAGGAAGTAGCTTATTACTCTCATTCTCCTCTCACCCCCAATTCTGCAGTTTGAAGATTGAGGCAGTCACACCAACCATATCTGTACAAAAAGTTACCCAGGGCGTCTTGCAAACCCGCTTTCGGAATAATATCCAAGGGCAAAGGTAAGCTTTCCTGGAAAGCCACATGTCTCTCTTTGTGACCTAGAAATGCATGCGTACAGAGGCTCAAGGGAATGTAACTTACCCAATAACGTTTATTGCTATGACATGAAAAGCATCACCATTTCTGCACATGAAGCCTCTGTTGAAGGGGCAACAGGTTTTGCTTCCTGCTTATCCTCATATCCTGTCGCAGAACCTCATATCCAGTTGCAACAAGAGGCCCCGTTGTTCAACTGCGCAGAGCATAAAGTGCTTCTTTTTGAGAGAGAATACTTTCTTTTCATTGCTGTCTCTCTTTGTGACCTAGAAATGCATGTGTACAGAGGTTCAAGGGAATGTAACTTACCCAATAACATTTATCGCTATGATATGAAAAGCATCATTATTTCTGCACATGAAGCCTCTGTTGAAGGGGCAACTCCTTGTCATTCCTGGTCATCCTCATATCATGTAGCAACGAGAGGCCCCAGTATTCAATTGCTTAGAGCTTAAAGTGCTTGTTTTTGAGAGAGAATAGTTACTCTTCATTCACACTTTGCTCAGCATTTATGATTTTATCCCTCTAAAAAACTTTTTCAGCAATTCTGGTTTTCTATGATTTTGTGGAAATCAGAGGTCTTGACTGCACAGAGGTGTAGGTGTACTGATTCATGTGCAGTTTGCTTGTTTCATGACTTTTTCTTTAGTCGAACACTGCCAAAGCCATTCTTTCACTTGGAATGTCCACAAAGCCCTTTTGGAATCTTCTTGAGGTGTTGAGATTTCTCTGTGTGAAGAAAAAAGTCACTTTTAGAGCAGGAAATAGCTTATTACTCTCATTCTCCTCTCACCCCTAATTCTGCAGTTTGAAGATTGAGGCAGTCCCGCTACCCATATCTGTACAAATGATAACCCGAGGCACCTTGCAATCCCGCTGTAGGAATAAAATCCAAGGGCAAAGGTAAGCTTTCCTGGAAAGCCACATGTCTCTCTTTGTGACCTAGAAATGCATGTGTTCACCGGCTCCATGGAATCTTACTTACCCAGTAGCGTTTACCGCCATGACATGAAAAGCGTCACCATTTCTGTGCATGAAGCCTCTGTAGAAGGGGCAACTCCTTTTCATTCCTGGTCATCCTCATATCATGTAGCAACGAGAGGCCCCAGTATTCAATTGCTTAGAGCTTAAAGTGCTTGTTTTTGAGAGAGAATAGTTACTCTTCATTCACACTTTGCTCAGCATTTATGATTTTATCCCTCTAAAAAACTTTTTCAGCAGTTCTGGTTTTCTATGATTTTGTGGAAATCAGAGGTCTTGACTGCACAGAGGTGTAGGTGTCCTGATTCATGTGCAGTTTGCTTGTTTCACGACTTTTTCTTTAGTCGAACACTGCCAAAGCCATTCTTTCACTTGGAATGTCCACAAAGCCCTTTTGGAATCTTCTTGAGGTGTTGAGATTTTGCTTGAGATGTTGAGTTTTCTCTGTGTGAAGAAAAAAGTCACTTTTAGAGCAGGAAATAGCTTATTACTCTCATTCTCCTCTCACCCCCAATTCTGCAGTTTGAAGATTGAGGCAGTCACGCCAACCATATCTGTACGAAAAGTTACCCAGGGCGTCTTGCAATCCCGCAGTAGGAATAAAATAAAAGGGCAAAGGTAAGCTTTCCTGGAAAGCCAAATGTCTCTCTTGCTGACCTAGAAATGTATGCGTACAGAGGCTCAAGGGAATGTAACTTACCCAATAACGTTTATCGCTATGACATGAAAAAGCGTCACCAATTCTGCACATGAAGCATCTGTTGAAGGGGCAACAGGTTTTGCTTCCTGCTTATCCTCATATCCTGTCGCAGAACCTCACATCCTGTTGCAACAAGAGGCCCCATTGTTCAACTGCGCGGAGCATAAAGTGCTTCTTTTTGAGAGAGAATACTTTCTTTTCATTCATGCTTTGCTCAGCATTTATGATTTTATTCCTCTCAAAAAGTGTGTCGTCAGTTCTGCTTTTCTATGATTTTGTGGAAATCAGAGGCCTGAATTGCAGAGAGGACTGGATGTCCTGGTTAATCTGCAGTTGGCCTCTTTCATGCCTTTTTCTTTAGTCAAATAATGCCAAAGCCATACTTTGACTTGGAAAGTCCACAATCCCTTTTGGCACCTTCTTGAGGTGTTGAGATTTCTCTGTGTGAAGAAAAAAGTCACTTTTAGAGCAGGAAGTAGCTTATTACTCTCATTCTCCTCTCACCCCCAATTCTGCAGTTTGAAGATTGAGGCAGTCACACCAACCATATCTATACGAAAAGTTACCCAGGGCGTCTTGCAAACCCGCTTTCGGAATAATATCCAAGGGCAAAGGTAAGCTTTCCTGGAAAGCCACATGTCTCTCTTTGTGACCTAGAAATGCATGCGTACAGAGGCTCAAGGGAATGTAACTTACCCAATTATGTTTATTGCTATGACATGAAAAGCATCACCATTTCTGCACATGAAGCCTCTGTTGAAGGGGCAACAGGTTTTGCTTCCTGCTTATCCTCATATCCTGTCGCAGAACCTCATATCCAGTTGCAACAAGAGGCCCCATTGTTCAACTGCGCAGAGCATAAAGTGCTTCTTTTTGAGAGAGAATACTTTCTTTTCATTGCTGCTTTGCTCAGCATTTTTTAGTTTATTCCTCTAAACAAAGTGTATCAGCGGTTCTGCTTTTCTATGATTTTGTGGAAATCAGAGGCCTGAATTGCAGAGAGGACTGGATGTCCTGGTTGATCTGCAGTTGGCCTCTTTCATGCCTTCTTCTTTAGTCAAATAATGCCAAAGCCATTCTTTGACTTGGAAAGTCCACAATCCCTTTTGGTATCTTCCTGAGGTGTTGAGTGTTCTCTGTGTGAAGAAAAAAGTAACCTTTAGAGCAGGAAATAGCTTATTACTCTCATTCTCCTCTCACCCCCAATTCTGCAGTTTGAAGATTGAGGCAGTCACACCAACCATATCTGTACGAAAAGTTACCCAGGGCGTCTTGCAATCCCGCTGTAGGAATAATATCCAAGCGCAAAGGTAAGCTTTCCTGGAAAGCCACATGTCTCTCTTTGTGACCTAGAAATGCATGTGTACAGAGGCTCAAGGGAATGTAACTTACCCAATAACGTTTATCGCTATGACATGAAAAGCGTCACCATTTCTGCACATGAAGCCTCTGTTGAAGGGGCAACAGGTTTTGCTTCCTGCTTATCCTCATATCCTGTCGCAGAACCTCATATCCAGTTGCAACAAGAGGCCCCGTTGTTCAACTGCGCAGAGCATAAAGTGCTTCTTTTTGAGAGAGAATACTTTCTTTTCATTGCTGCTTTCCTCAGCATTTTTGAGTTTATTCCTCTAAACAAAGTGTATCAGCGGTTCTGCTTTTCTATGATTTTGTGGAAATCAGAGGCCTGAATTGCAGAGAGGAGTGGATGTCCTGGTTTATCTGCAGTTGGCCTCTTTCATGCCTTTTTCTTTAGTCAAATAATGCCAAAGCCATTCCTTGACTTGGAAAGTCCACAATCCCTTTTGGCACCTTCTTGAGGTGTTGAGATTTCTCTGTGTGAAGAAAAAAGTCACTTTTAGAGCAGGAAATAGCTTATTACTCTCATTCTCCTCTCACCCCCAATTCTGCAGTTTGAAGATTGAGGCAGTCACACCAACCATATCTGTACGAAAAGTTACCCAGGGCGTCTTGCAATCCCGCTGTAGGAATAATATCCAAGCGCAAAGGTAAGCTTTCCTGGAAAGCCACATGTCTCTCTTTGTGACCTAGAAATGCATGTGTACAGAGGCTCAAGGGAATGTAACTTACCCAATAACGTTTATCGCTATGACATGAAAAGCGTCACCATTTCTGCACATGAAGCCTCTGTTGAAGGGGCAACAGGTTTTGCTTCCTGCTTATCCTCATATCCTGTCGCAGAACCTCATATCCTGTTGCAACAAGAGGCCCCATTGTTCAACTGCACAGAGCATAAAGTGCTTCTTTTTGAGAGAGAATACTTTCTTTTCATTGCTGCTTTGCTCAGCATTTTTGAATTTATTCCTCTAAACAAAGTGTATCAGCGGTTCTGCTTTTCTATGATTTTGTGGAAATCAGAGGCCTGAATTGCAGACAGGACTGGATGTCCTGGTTTATCTACAGTTGGCCTCTTTCATGCCTTTTTCTTTAGTCAAATAATGCCAAAGCCATTCTTTGACTTGGAAAGTCCACAATCCCTTTTGGTATCTTCTTGAGGTGTTGAGTGTTCTCTGTGTGAAGAAAAAAGTAACCTTTAGAGCAGGAAATAGCTTATTTCATTCTTCTCTCACCCCCAATTCTGCAGTTTGAAGATTGAGGCAGTCACACCAACCATATCTGTACGAAAAGTTACCCAGGGCGTCTTGCAATCCCGCTGTAGGAATAATATCCAAGCGCAAAGGTAAGCTTTCCTGGAAAGCCACATGTCTCTCTTTGTGACCTAGAAATGCATGTGTACAGAGGCTCAAGGGAATGTAACTTACCCAATAACGTTTATCGCTATGACATGAAAAGCGTCACCATTTTTGCACATGAAGCCTCTGTTGAAGGGGCAACAGGTTTTGCTTCCTGCTTATCCTCATATCCTGTCGCAGAACCTCAGATCCTGTTGCAACAAGAGGCCCCATTGTTCAACTGCGCTGAACATAAAGTGCTTCTTTTTGAGAGAGAATACTTTCTTTTCATTGCTGCTTTGCTCAGCATATTTGAGTTTATTCCTCTAAACAAAGTGTATCAAGAGTTCTGGTTTTCTATGATTTTGTGGAAATCAGAGGTTTTGACTGCACAGAGGTGTAGGTGTCCTGATTCATGTGCACTTTGCTTGTTTCATGACTTTTTCTTTAATCGAACACTGCCAAAGCCATTCTTTCACTTGGAATGTCCACAAAGCCCTTTTGGAATCTTCTTGAGGTGTTGAGATTTCTCTGTGTGAAGAAAAAAGTCACTTTTAGAGCAGGAAATAGCTTATTACTCTCATTCTCCTCTCACCCCTAATTCTGCAGTTTGAAGATTGAGGCAGTCCCGCTACCCATATCTGTACAAATGATAACCCAAGTCACCTTGAAATCCCACTTTCGGAATAATATCCAAGGGCAAAGGTAAGCTTTCCTGGAAAGCCACATGTCTCTCTTTGTGACCTAGAAATGCATGTGTTCACCGGCTCCATGGTATCTTACTTACCCAGTAGCGTTTACCGCCATAACATGAAAAGCGTCACCATTTCTGTGCATGAAGCCTCTGTAGAAGGGGCAACTCCTTTTCATTCCTGGTCATCCTCTCATCATGTAGCAACGAGAGGCCCCAGTATTCTATTGCTTAGAGCTTAAAGTGCTTGTTTTTGAGAGAGAATAGTTACTCTTCATTCACACTTTGCTCAGCATTTATGATTTTATCTCTCTAAGAAAAGTCACTTTTAGAGCAGGAAATAGCTTCTTACTCTCATTCTCCTCTCACCCCCAATTCTGCAGTTTGAAGATTGTGGAAGTCACGCCATGCAAGTCTCTATGGAAGATTACCCAAGGCGTCTTCCTATCCCGCTTTCGGGATAAAACGGAAGGGCAAAGGTAAGCTTTCCTGGAAAGCCAAATGTCTCTCTTTGTGACCTAGAAATGCATGTGTTCACCTTCTCAATGGATTCTTACTTACCCAGTAACGTTTACCGCCATGACATGAAAAGCGTCACCATTTCTGCGCATGAAGCCTCTGTTGAAAGGGCAACTCCTTTTCATTCCTGGTCATCCTCATATCAAGTCGCAACGAGAGGCCCCATTATTCAATTATTTAGAGCTTAATGTGCTTGTTTTTGAGAGAGAATAGTTACACTTCATCCACACTTTGCTCAGCATTTATGAATTTATCCCTCTAAAAAACTGTGTCCACAAAGCCCTTTTGGTATCTTCTTGAGGTGTTGCGTGTTCTCTGTGTGAAGAAAAAAGTCACTTTTAGAGCAGGAAAGAGCTTATTACTCTCATTCTCCTCTCACCCCCAATTCTGCAGTTTGAAGATTGAGGCAGTCACACCAACCATATCTGTACAAAAAGTTACCCAGGGCGTCTTGAAATCCCGCTGTAGGAATAATATCCAAGGGCAAAGGTAAGCTTTCCTGGAAAGCCACGTCTCTCTTTGTGACCTAGAAATGCATGTGTACAGAGGCTCAAGGGAATGTAACTTACCCAATAACGTTTATCGCTATGACATGAAAAGCGTCACCATTTCTGCACATGAAGCCTCTGTTGAAGGGGCAACAGGTTTTGCTTCCTGCTTATCCTCATATCCTGTCGCAGAACCTCATATCCTGTTGCAACAAGAGGCCCCATTGTTCAACTGCACAGAGCATAAAGTGCTTCTTTTTGAGAGAGAGTACTTTCTTTTCATTGCTGCTTTGCTCAGCATATTTGAGTTTATTCCTCTAATCAAAGTGTATCAGCAGTTCTGCTTTTCTATGATTTTGTGGAAATCAGAGGCAGGAATTGCAGAGAGGACTGGATGTCCTGCTTAATCTGCAGTTGGCCTCTTTCATGCCTTTTTCTTTTGTCAAATAATGCCAAAGCCATTCTTTGACTTGGAAAGTCCACAATCCCTTTTGGCACCTTCTTGAGGTGTTGAGATTTCTCTGTGTGAAGAAAAAAGTCACTTTTAGAGCAGGAAGTAGCTTATTACTCTCATTCTCCTCTCACCCCCAATTCTGCAGTTTGAAGATTGAGGCAGTCACACCAACCATATCTGTACAAAAAGTTACCCAGGGCGTCTTGCAAACCCGCTTTCGGAATAATATCCAAGGGCAAAGGTAAGCTTTCCTGGAAAGCCACATGTCTCTCTTTGTGACCTAGAAATGCATGCGTACAGAGGCTCAAGGGAATGTAACTTACCCAATAACGTTTATTGCTATGACATGAAAAGCATCACCATTTCTGCACATGAAGCCTCTGTTGAAGGGGCAACAGGTTTTGCTTCCTGCTTATCCTCATATCCTGTCGCAGAACCTCATATCCAGTTGCAACAAGAGGCCCCGTTGTTCAACTGCGCAGAGCATAAAGTGCTTCTTTTTGAGAGAGAATACTTTCTTTTCATTGCTGCTTTGCTCAGCATTTTTGAGTTTATTCCTCTAAACAAAGTGTGTCAACGGTTCTGCTTTTCTATGATTTTGTGGAAATCAGAGTCCTGAATTGCAGAGAGGAGTGGATGTCCTGGTTTTTCTGCAGTTGGCCTCTTTCATGCCTTTTTCTTTAGTCAAATAATGCCAAAGCCATTCCTTGACTTGGAAAGTCCACAATCCCTTTTGGTACCTTCTTGAGGTGTTGAGATTTCTCTGTGTGAAGAAAAAAGTCACTTTTAGAGCAGGAAATAGCTTATTACTCTCATCCTCCTCTCACCCCCAATTCTGCAGTTTGAAGATTGAGGCAGTCACACCAACCATATCTGTACGAAAAGTTACCCAGGGCGTCTTGCAATCCCGCTGTAGGAATAATATCCAAGCGCAAAGGTAAGCTTTCCTGGAAAGCCACATGTCTCTCTTTGTGACCTAGAAATGCATGTGTACAGAGGTTCAAGGGAATGTAACTTACCCAATAACATTTATCGCTATGACATGAAAAGCATCATTATTTCTGCACATGAAGCCTCTGTTGAAGGGGCAACTCCTTGTCATTCCTGGTCATCCTCATATCATGTAGCAACGAGAGGCCCCAGTATTCAATTGCTTAGAGCTTAAAGTGCTTGTTTTTGAGAGAGAATAGTTACTCTTCATTCACACTTTGCTCAGCATTTATGATTTTATCCCTCTAAAAAACTTTTTCAGCAATTCTGGTTTTCTATGATTTTGTGGAAATCAGAGGTCTTGACTGCACAGAGGTGTAGGTGTACTGATTCATGTGCAGTTTGCTTGTTTCACGACTTTTTCTTTAGTCGAACACTGCCAAAGCCATTCTTTCACTTGGAATGTCCACAAAGCCCTTTTGGAATCTTCTTGAGGTGTTGAGATTTCTCTGTGTGAAGAAAAAAGTCACTTTTAGAGCAGGAAATAGCTTATTACTCTCATTCTCCTCTCACCCCTAATTCTGCAGTTTGAAGATTGAGGCAGTCCCGCTACCCATATCTGTACAAATGATAACCCGAGGCACCTTGCAATCCCGCTGTAGGAATAAAATCCAAGGGCAAAGGTAAGCTTTCCTGGAAAGCCACATGTCTCTCTTTGTGACCTAGAAATGCATGTGTTCACCGGCTCCATGGAATCTTACTTACCCAGTAGCGTTTACCGCCATGACATGAAAAGCGTCACCATTTCTGTGCATGAAGCCTCTGTAGAAGGGGCAACTCCTTTTCATTCCTGGTCATCCTCATATCCTGTCGCAGAACCTCATATCCAGTTGCAACAAGAGGCCCCGTTGTTCAACTGCGCAGAGCATAAAGTGCTTCTTTTTGAGAGAGAATACTTTCTTTTCATTGCTGCTTTCCTCAGCATTTTTGAGTTTATTCCTCTAAACAAAGTGTATCAGCGGTTCTGCTTTTCTATGATTTTGTGGAAATCAGAGGCCTGAATTGCAGAGAGGAGTGGATGTCCTGGTTTATCTGCAGTTGGCCTCTTTAAAGATTTATCCCTCTAAAAAACTGTGTCCACAAAGCCCTTTTGGTATCTTCTTGAGGTGTTGCGTGTTCTCTGTGTGAAGAAAAAAGTCACCTTTAGAGCAGGAAAGAGCTTATTACTCTCATTCTCCTCTCACCCCCAATTGTGCAGTTTGAAGATTGAGGCAGTCACACCAACCATATCTGTACAAAAAGTTACCCAGGGCGTCTTGAAATCCCGCTGTAGGAATAATATCCAAGGGCAAAGGTAAGCTTTCCTGGAAAGCCACATGTCTCTCTTTGTGACCTAGAAATGCATGCGTACAGAGGCTCAAGGGAATGTAACTTACCCAATAACGTTTATTGCTATGACATGAAAAGCATCACCATTTCTGCACATGAAGCCTCTGTTGAAGGGGCAACAGGTTTTGCTTCCTGCTTATCCTCATATCCTGTCGCAGAACCTCATATCCAGTTGCAACAAGAGGCCCCGTTGTTCAACTGCGCAGAGCATAAAGTGCTTCTTTTTGAGAGAGAATACTTTCTTTTCATTGCTGCTTTGCTCAGCATTTTTGAGTTTATTCCTCTAAACAAAGTGTGTCAACGGTTCTGCTTTTCTATGATTTTGTGGAAATCAGAGTCCTGAATTGCAGAGAGGAGTGGATGTCCTGGTTTTTCTGCAGTTGGCCTCTTTCATGCCTTTTTCTTTAGTCAAATAATGCCAAAGCCATTCCTTGACTTGGAAAGTCCACAATCCCTTTTGGCACCTTCTTGAGGTGTTGAGATTTCTCTGTGTGAAGAAAAAAGTCACTTTTAGAGCAGGAAATAGCTTATTACTCTCATCCTCCTCTCACCCCCAATTCTGCAGTTTGAAGATTGAGGCAGTCACACCAACCATATCTGTACGAAAAGTTACCCAGGGCGTCTTGCAATCCCGCTGTAGGAATAATATCCAAGCGCAAAGGTAAGCTTTCCTGGAAAGCCACATGTCTCTCTTTGTGACCTAGAAATGCATGTGTACAGAGGTTCAAGGGAATGTAACTTACCCAATAACATTTATCGCTATGATATGAAAAGCATCATTATTTCTGCACATGAAGCCTCTGTTGAAGGGGCAACTCCTTGTCATTCCTGGTCATCCTCATATCATGTAGCAACGAGAGGCCCCAGTATTCAATTGCTTAGAGCTTAAAGTGCTTGTTTTTGAGAGAGAATAGTTACTCTTCATTCACACTTTGCTCAGCATTTATGATTTTATCCCTCTAAAAAACTTTTTCAGCAATTCTGGTTTTCTATGATTTTGTGGAAATCAGAGGTCTTGACTGCACAGAGGTGTAGGTGTACTGATTCATGTGCAGTTTGCTTGTTTCATGACTTTTTCTTTAGTCGAACACTGCCAAAGCCATTCTTTCACTTGGAATGTCCACAAAGCCCTTTTGGAATCTTCTTGAGGTGTTGAGATTTCTCTGTGTGAAGAAAAAAGTCACTTTTAGAGCAGGAAATAGCTTATTACTCTCATTCTCCTCTCACCCCTAATTCTGCAGTTTGAAGATTGAGGCAGTCCCGCTACCCATATCTGTACAAATGATAACCCGAGGCACCTTGCAATCCCGCTGTAGGAATAAAATCCAAGGGCAAAGGTAAGCTTTCCTGGAAAGCCACATGTCTCTCTTTGTGACCTAGAAATGCATGTGTTCACCGGCTCCATGGAATCTTACTTACCCAGTAGCGTTTACCGCCATGACATGAAAAGCGTCACCATTTCTGTGCATGAAGCCTCTGTAGAAGGGGCAACTCCTTTTCATTCCTGGTCATCCTCATATCATGTAGCAACGAGAGGCCCCAGTATTCAATTGCTTAGAGCTTAAAGTGCTTGTTTTTGAGAGAGAATAGTTACTCTTCATTCACACTTTGCTCAGCATTTATGATTTTATCCCTCTAAAAAACTTTTTCAGCAGTTCTGGTTTTCTATGATTTTGTGGAAATCAGAGGTCTTGACTGCACAGAGGTGTAGGTGTCCTGATTCATGTGCAGTTTGCTTGTTTCATGACTTTTTCTTTAGTCGAACACTGCCAAAGCCATTCTTTCACTTGGAATGTCCACAAAGCCCTTTTGGAATCTTCTTGAGGTGTTGAGATTTCTCTGTGTGAAGAAAAAAGTCACTTTTAGAGCAGGAAATAGCTTATTACTCTCATTCTCCTCTCACCCCTAATTCTGCAGTTTGAAGATTGAGGCAGTCCCGCTACCCATATCTGTACAAATGATAACCCGAGGCACCTTGCAATCCCGCTGTAGGAATAAAATCCAAGGGCAAAGGTAAGCTTTCCTGGAAAGCCACATGTCTCTCTTTGTGACCTAGAAATGCATGTGTTCACCGGCTCCATGGAATCTTACTTACCCAGTAGCGTTTACCGCCATGACATGAAAAGCGTCACCATTTCTGTGCATGAAGCCTCTGTAGAAGGGGCAACTCCTTTTCATTCCTGGTCATCCTCATATCATGTAGCAACGAGAGGCCCCAGTATTCAATTGCTTAGAGCTTAAAGTGCTTGTTTTTGAGAGAGAATAGTTACTCTTCATTCACACTTTGCTCAGCATTTATGATTTTATCCCTCTAAAAAACTTTTTCAGCAGTTCTGGTTTTCTATGATTTTGTGGAAATCAGAGGTCTTGACTGCACAGAGGTGTAGGTGTCCTGATTCATGTGCAGTTTGCTTGTTTCATGACTTTTTCTTTAGTCGAACACTGCCAAAGCCATTCTTTCACTTGGAATGTCCACAAAGCCCTTTTGGAATCTTCTTGAGGTGTTGAGATTTCTCTGTGTGAAGAAAAAAGTCACTTTTAGAGCAGGAAATAGCTTATTACTCTCATTCTCCTCTCACCCCTAATTCTGCAGTTTGAAGATTGAGGAAGTCCCGCTACCCATATCTGTACAAATGATAACCCGAGGCACCTTGCAATCCCGCTGTAGGAATAAAATCCAAGGGCAAAGGTAAGCTTTCCTGGAAAGCCACATGTCTCTCTTTGTGACCTAGAAATGCATGTGTTCACCGGCTCCATGGAATCTTACTTACCCAGTAGCGTTTACCGCCATGACATGAAAAGCGTCACCATTTCTGTGCATGAAGCCTCTGTAGAAGGGGCAACTCCTTTTCATTCCTGGTCATCCTCGTATCATGTAGCAACGAGAGGCCCCAGTATTCAATTGCTTAGAGCTTAAAGTGCTTGTTTTTGAGAGAGAATAGTTACTCTTCATTCACACTTTGCTCAGCATTTATGATTTTATCCCTCTAAAAAACTTTTTCAGCAGTTCTGGTTTTCTATGATTTTGTGGAAATCAGAGGTCTTGACTGCACAGAGGTGTAGGTGTCCTGATTCATGTGCAGTTTGCTTGTTTCATGACTTTTTCTTTAGTCGAACACTGCCAAAGCCATTCTTTCACTTGGAATGTCCACAAAGCCCTTTTGGAATCTTCTTGAGGTGTTGAGATTTCTCTGTGTGAAGAAAAAAGTCACTTTTAGAGCAGGAAATAGCTTATTACTCTCATTCTCCTCTCACCCCTAATTCTGCAGTTTGAAGATTGAGGAAGTCCCGCTACCCATATCTGTACAAATGATAACCCGAGGCACCTTGCAATCCCGCTGTAGGAATAAAATCCAAGGGCAAAGGTAAGCTTTCCTGGAAAGCCACATGTCTCTCTTTGTGACCTAGAAATGCATGTGTTCACCGGCTCCATGGAATCTTACTTACCCAGTAGCGTTTACCGCCATGACATGAAAAGCGTCACCATTTCTGTGCATGAAGCCTCTGTAGAAGGGGCAACTCCTTTTCATTCCTGGTCATCCTCGTATCATGTAGCAACGAGAGGCCCCAGTATTCAATTGCTTAGAGCTTAAAGTGCTTGTTTTTGAGAGAGAATAGTTACTCTTCATTCACACTTTGCTCAGCATTTATGATTTTATCCCTCTAAAAAACTTTTTCAGCAGTTCTGGTTTTCTATGATTTTGTGGAAATCAGAGGTCTTGACTGCACAGAGGTGTAGGTGTCCTGATTCATGTGCAGTTTGCTTGTTTCATGACTTTTTCTTTAGTCGAACACTGCCAAAGCCATTCTTTCACTTGGAATGTCCACAAAGCCCTTTTGGAATCTTCTTGAGGTGTTGAGTTTTCTCTGTGTGAAGAAAAAAGTCACTTTTAGACCAGGAAATAGCTTCTTACTCTCATTCTCCTCTCACCCCCAATTCTGCAGTTTGACGATAGTGGAAGTCACGCCATGCAAGTCTCTATGGAAGATAACCCACGGCGTCTTTCAATCCCGCTTTCGGGATAAAGTTGAAGGGCAAAGGTAAGCTTTCTGGAAAGCCACATGTCTCTCTTTGTGACCGAGAAGTGCATGTGTTCACCGGCTCCATGGTATCTTACTTACCCAGTAACGTTTACCACCATGTCATGAAAAGCGTCACCATTTCTGCGCATGAAGCCTCTGTTGAAGGGGCAACTCCTTTTCTTTCCTGGTCATCCTCATATCATGTCGCAACAGTTGGCCCCATAATTCAATTGCGCAGAGCTTAAATGCTTGTTTTTGAGAGAGAATAATTACTCTTCATTCACACATTGCTCAGCAATTATGATTTTATCTCTCTAAGAAAAGTCACTTTTAGAGCAGGAAATAGCTTATTACTGTCATTCTCCTCTCACCCCCAATTCTGCAGTTTGAAGATTGAGGCAGTCACACCAACCATATCTGTACGAAAAGTTACCCAGGGCGTCTTGCAATCCCGCTGTAGGAATAATATCCAAGCGCAAAGGTAAGCTTTCCTGGAAAGCCACATGTCTCTCTTTGTGACCTAGAAATGCATGTGTACAGAGGTTCAAGGGAATGTAACTTACCCAATAACGTTTATCGCTATGACATGAAAAGCATCACTATTTCTGCACATGAAGCCTTTGTTGAAGGGGCAACTCCTTGTCATTCCTGGCCATCCTCATATCATGTAGCAACGAGAGGCCCCAGTATTCAATTGCTTAGAGCTTAAAGTGCTTGTTTTTGAGAGAGAATAGTTACTCTTCATTCACACTTTGCTCAGCATTTATGATTTTATCCCTCTAAAAAACTTTTTCAGCAGTTCTGGTTTTCTATGATTTTGTGGAAATCAGAGGTCTTGACTGCACAGAGGTGTAGGTGTCCTGATTCATGTGCAGTTTGCTTGTTTCATGACTTTTTCTTTAGTCGAACGCTGCCAAAGCCATTCTTTCACTTGGAATGTCCACAAAGCCCTTTTGGAATCTTCTTGAGGTGTTGAGTTTTCTCTGTGTGAAGAAAAAAGTCACTTTTAGACCAGGAAATAGCTTCTTACTCTCATTCTCCTCTCACCCCCAATTCTGCAGTTTGACGATAGTGGAAGTCACGCCATGCAAGTCTCTATGGAAGATAACCCACGGCGTCTTTCAATCCCGCTTTCGGGATAAAGTTGAAGGGCAAACGTAAGCTTTCTGGAAAGCCACATGTCTCTCTTTGTGACCGAGAAGTGCATGTGTTCACCGGCTCCATGGTATCTTACTTACCCAGTAACGTTTACCACCATGTCATGAAAAGCGTCACCATTTCTGCGCATGAAGCCTCTGTTGAAGGGGCAACTCCTTTTCTTTCCTGGTCATCCTCATATCATGTCGCAACAGTTGGCCCCATAATTCTTTTGAAAAATTTTTATTGGGTTAGAATCCATTATTTCCACATTTACATTCAATATTCCCCAATTTTTTATCTCTAACCCCCTCCCTTTCCCCCCCCTTTTTGTTGACTTCCAACAGCTTTCCAACCCTTTGTCCCCTTTCCCTTACTTTTATTAGCTTCCTCTATCTAAAACAAATATATATTCTCCATTATTCTAAGCAGTACATCCTTAACTATTTTTAACATTATATGCCCAAACTGTAAGCCTTTGTTTCCATCTTAGATAAACAATTTATCCCAATTTTTCAATTTCAGGTATTTCTATATATCATAAACCATATAGATCATACATTCGTTTATATCAAACAATTTGACTTATTCTCTATATATATTACTCATTCTATCTTTTTATAATAGTTCTATATAGCTCTCCTCACGTAGTCAATCAATTTGACCCATCTATATCTTCAGACATTCAGTTTGGTACAAAACTTGTCAGAAAAGAAAGAAAATATTGTTAGTTAATCGCTCCTTATATTTAGTCCTTATAGTTAATTATTTTCTCTATGTTCTGTTTGTTAACCTATATATATCTATATATATGTCAATCTATTAATCTGACTGCTTATTAATTCACATTTATCTCTTCTCCCCCCGGTAAAGTCTCCCCCCTCTACTTCAATACTTCAGTAGTTCTCAAACTGCCACAGTTTTCCTCCCACCTCCCATTTCTTCTCCAGGTATTGTTTCAGCTTCTCCCAGTCTGTGTTGAACTGCCCTGAGTCCAGATCTCTCAGTTTTCTTGTCATCTTGTCCATTTCAGCCATATACAGCAATTTGTAAGTCCAATCTTCAATAGTTGGCACTTCTTGTACTTTCCATTTTTGCGCATACAAAAGTCTAGCTGCTGCTGTCATATAAAATATCAACGTCCTGTGTTGGGCTGGAATTCCCTCCATTCCCAAGTTCAGTAGCAGGAGTTCTGGGTTCTTATTAATTTGAAATTGTAAAATTTCACTCATTTCTCTTATTATTTCACCCCAGTACTGCCTGGCTACCTCACACGACCACCACATATGATAGAGGGAGCCCTCATGCTTCTTACATTTCCAGCATTTATTAGAAGTATTCAAATTCCCTAGCGCAATCTTCTTTGGTGTCATGTACCAACGATAGATCATTTTGTAAATGTTCTCTTTGATATTAATACATGTCGTTGTCTTCATTGTAGTTTTCCACAAGTATTCCCATGCCTCCATTGTTATTTCTTTATTAAAGTTTATAGCCCATTTCACCATTTGTGTTTTAACTATCTCATCCTCGGTATACCACTTCAACAGTACTTGGTATACCTTGGATATTCTTTTCTTATCTTCTTTAAGAAGGGTCTGCTCTAGTTCCGAATTCTCTATTCGTATACCTCCCTTTACAGAGTCCGAATTATATAAGTCTCTGATCTGTCTATACTGGAACCAATCGTAGTTAGGTGATAGTTCCTCTTGTGTCTTTATTCTAAGTTTGGATGCTTCAGTTTTAGTTATTTCTTTATACGTTAAACATTGTTGTTCATTATCAACAGCTCTCGGGTCTATCACCTCATATGGAACCACCCACAAAGGGGTTCCTTCTTGTAGATAAATTCTGTACTTCTTCCAGATTATGTATAGACTTCTCCGAACAAAGTGATGCAGGAACATCGAGTTGACCTTTACTTTGTCATGCCATAAATATGCGTGCCATCCAAATATTTTTTTATATCCCTCTAGGGCTAATAGTTTCTTGTTCTTTAATGTCATCCATTCTTTCAACCAAACTAGGCAGATTGCATTATGATAAAGTCTCAGATTGGGCAGTTGCATTCCGCCTCTTTCCTTTGCATCTTGTAAAACTTTCACTTTCACTCGAGGCTTCTTGCCTGCCCAAACAAAATCTGATATTTTCCTCTGCCATTTTTCAAATTGTTTGGAGTCTCTGATGATTGGTATTGTCTGTAGCAAAAACATTACTCTTGGTAACACATTCATCTTAACTGCTGCAATCCTGCCCAACCATGACAAATTCAATCTATTCCATTTAATCAAGTCTCTCTCTATCTGAGTCCATAGTTTTTCATAATTGTTTTTGAATAGATCTATGTTCTTTGCAGTTAATTCGACTCCCAAATATTTCACTTTACTTGTTACTTCACAATCCGTTGTTTCCATTAACAATTGTTGTTTCTGCTTAGTCATATTTTTGCATAATATCTTTGACTTCTTTTTGTTAATGAAGAAACCTGCCAAGTCTCCAAACTCCTTGATCTTATCTATCACTCTTGGCATGTTCTCCAATGGGTCCTCTACAATTAACATTATGTCATCCGCAAATGCTCTGACCTTGTATGAATAGTCCTTTATTTTTATTCCACGAATTTCATCATCTTGACGTATTTGTATCATCAGAATCTCCAATACTAAAATGAACAACAATGGAGATAACGGGCAACCTTGTCTTGTTCCTTTACTTATTGTCAATTTCTTGGTCAATTCATCATTCACCACGATTGCTGCAGTCTGGTCTCTATAAATTTCCTTAATTGCTCTGATGAATCTTTCTCCCAATTGTAGCTTTTCCATAGTGGCAAACATAAAGTCCCAGTTTAAATTGTCAAACGCTTTTTCAGCGTCTACAAAGAAGAAACCAACCTCTTTGTCACAACGCTTGTCATAATATTCAATAGCATTGATCACTGTCCTTAAGTTGTCTCTTATTTGTCTGTCTGGCAAAAAGCCTGCTTGTTCCTCCTCTATGACTTCCGAGAGCCACCCCTTCAATCTCTCCGCCAATATCTTCGCAAAAATTTTATAGTCATTGTTGAGTAGCGATATAGGTCTATAATTTTTCACATTAGTCAGGTCTTGGCCCTCTTTTGGGATCAATGATATATTCGCTTCACTCCAAGTTTCTGGAATCCTTTGATCCCTTAAAACCCCATTCATCACCTCTTTTAGGAATGGTGCCAGTTCATTAGCCATTGTCTTATAGAATTTAGCCGTAAGTCCATCTGGCCCTGGCGCCTTTCCTAGATTTGCAGATTGTATTGCCTTACTTATTTCCTCGTCAGTTACTTCACTATTCAACTTATTTCTCCAAGCTTCCGAGATTTCTGGAAGTTTGGTTTTCTCCAAATATGACGCTATTGATTCTTTGTTTACTTCTTTTTTATTATACAGCTTAGCGTAAAATTTATAAAAGGCTCTACTAATGGTAGCCTGCTCCAAATACGTTTTGTTATCTTCGCAAATTTTATTTATTATCTTCTTTTCCCTTTTCTTCTTCAATTGCCATGCCAGGTACTTCCCAGGTTTATTAGCACCCTCAAACACTTTTTGATTCAGTCTTTTGAGATTCCACTCCAATTCTTTATTGCTCATTGCTGTTAGCTGTTCTTGAAGTATTTTAATTTCCTGGTATACCTTCTTTTTCCCTGGTCTCTTTTTTAGCTGTATTTCTTTGGCTTTTATTTTCTCCTCAATCTCTTGTCTTTTCTCCTCTTTCTTCTTTCTTGCTCTACCATTTAAGTCCATTAGTATGCCCCTTACAACCGCCTTGTAAGCATCCCAAACTTTATTGGTTGGTACTTCTTTATTCACGTTGTATTGTATAAAAAACTTTGTCTCTCTTCTCAGTATTTCCATATTCTCTCTTTCCTGTAACAAGTCCTCATTTATTCTCCATGCTTTCCTTTTTCTCTTTTTTCCAAATTTCCACATAATTGGGTTGTGATCTGAGCCTACCATAGGCATTATTTCTACCTCCTTAGTCCATAATGCTAAGTCTTTTGAGGCCCAGATCATATCAATTCTTGATAATGTAGAATGCCTTGCAGAATAAAAAGTAAACTGTCTGGTTTTAGGATATTCTCTCCTCCATACATCTTCAAGAGTCTCTTGTTGAATCAACTCAAAAAAAAGCTTTGGTAATAGTCCTCTTTTCTTTTGTGCCGTTGTAGTCTTTTTGTCTAGTTCCAAGTCTGTCACTCCATTGAAGTCTCCAGCAAGAATTATCTGGTCATATGCAAGATCGTCTAAATGCTTCCTTAAATCCTCAAAGAAGCTTTCTTTTGCACCGTTAGGTGCATAAAGTCCGACTACCAACACTCTCTTTAAATTCCAAATACATTCCACTGCTACAAATCTAGCTTCCACATCTCTCATAACAAATTTTGGCTGTAGCTCCTCTTTTATGTACAACACCACTCCTCTTTTTTTCTTGTTGGAGGCCGCTACATATTCTTTGCCCAGTTTTCCAGATTTTAAATATTTTACATCCTGCTTTCTGATATGGGTCTCTTGCAAACAAACAATGTCACATTTTTGTTTTAGTAGCCAGTGAAAAGTATTTTTCCTCTTATTCGGTGAGTTTAGTCCATTTACATTCCAAGATAATACTTTACACTCCATACTCATAATCTTGTTGGTAAGTCTTTTTCATTGTCCTTAATAAATCGCTCCATCTCTCGCTCAGATCTGATGCGTTTTTTGGCCCCTCCAAACTCAAAGGACACTCCTTCCGGTAACTCCCATCTGTACCTGATTTTCATGTCCTTCAAAATCTGAATTAGCACTTTATATTTTTTCCGGTCCAGTAACACTGATCTGGGCAGTTCCTTCATTATAATAATCGTCTTGCCATCAATCTCCAATGGATCTTGAAACTGTTTTGTCACAATCCTCTCTTTCATATTTCGTGTTGTAAACTGCACAATCACATCTCTTGGTAGTTTCCTCTGGGTTGCTATTCTCGAATTCACACGGTATGCCACATCTAGGATAGCCACAACTTCCTCCTCCTCCTTCCCCAGGTACTCAGCCAACACCTCAGTCATCTGTTCTTGCGCTGACTTTCCTTCCACTTCTGGCAAGCCACGAAAACGTAGCTGCTTCTCCATATGTTTAGTTTCTGCAACTGACATTCTCCCCTTCACCAATCTCATCTCTGTTTGTTGCGTGTCTGCTAAATTCTCCATCGCGTCTTCTACTGTTTTAACTCTCTGCTGCGTTCCTTGTAATTCACTTCGTATTGTTTCCATACCTTTTTTCACTTCTGACAGCTCCGATTTTACTGTCTGTGTAACCTCTTTAACCTCTTTTATCAGCTCCAATTTCGTGTCCTTAAGTTCTTTAATCATATCTAAAAGTTTTTTGTCCAGGTTTTTATCCAGGTTTTCTATTGCCGATTGCCACTCTTTTTTTGACATCGTGGGGCTTGCTTTAGCTCGCTCCCACGAATCCGCTCTCTTCCTTAACTCCGTGGCGTAAAATTTAACGTTTTTCTATTTTAAATGTCCCGGTCTTCTTATAGAAATTAAATTTTAAAGAGTCCAAAATGTCGGGCGTCTTTTCTCTATGGTTTCTCTATGATTTTGTAATCCAAGATGGCCTACTTCCTCTTCCGCTGAAGCCGCGACCCTTCCCCTTTCAAAAATGGCGATTCCCTACTTCCTGCCCTCCAGCAAGGGCCGCTTCTCTCCAGCCACTCTATTGTTATTACGCACTTCCTGTCTCCCGTCTTCCCACAGCAGATCTCGCGATGGTGTCTTTTTCTCACAGCTCCAAAGCCACAGGTATTCAAAACAATAGTCCCATTTCTTTAATAACTTCTTTAAACTTAGTCTCTTTTTAAATTCAATTCCTGCCGAGTCTTCCCCTCCTTTTCACTAATCTGTTGCAGTTTAAAAATCTACTTTTTTTCCTCTCTGTTTTTATCAATCTGTCCCGTCTCAGAAGATAATGATCTTTACCTTCTCTTCACTTTTCTCGGGTTGTAATCGCTGTTTCGATTTTAAGTTCTCCTCTCAGCTTCTTCCCCCAATCGATGCTTGGGTATGTAGGTCTTATGCCAGCCAAATTGGCCCCAAAACTGCCGCAGAGATTATAGCCGACCCGTCGCAAGGTGGGACCTCAAGGATCGGGAGGGGACCCGTTGTGTAGAGCCCCCCTCGTCCGAGATCTAGCTCACCCTAGGGTCTTGAGCGTTCTTTGCCTGCTCCCCACCTGAGAGCAGTCGGCCGCGGGCTATTTTCACCCCGCCGGCCGGTTAAAACGGCAGTCCGGTCAGCTCCGCAAGTGGAGCTGCGTTAGACCTCCATGGATCCCAAACAGGAAGTCAGTTGGCCCCATAATTCAATTGCGCAGAGCTTAAATGCTTGTTTTTGAGAGAGAATAGTTACTCTTCATTCACACATTGCTCAGCAATTATGATTTTATCTCTCTAAGAAAAGTCACATTTAGAGCAGGAAATAGCTTATTACTGTCATTCTCCTCTCACCCCCAATTCTGCAGTTTGAAGATTGTGGAAGTCACACCATGCAAGTCTCTATGGAAGATTACCCAAGGCGTCTTCCTATCCCGCTTTTGGGATATAACGGAAGGGCAAAGGTAAGCTTTCCTGGAAAGCCAAATGTCTCTCTTTGAGACCTAGAAATGCATGTGTTCACCTTCTCAATGGATTCTTACTTACCCAGTAACGTTTACCGCCATGACATGAAAAGCCTCACCATTTCTGCACATGAAGCCTCTGTTGAAGGGGCAACAGGTTTTGCTTTCTGCTTATCCTCATATCCTGTCGCAGAACCTCATATCCTGTTGCAACAAGAGGCCCCATTGTTCAACTGCGCACAGCATAAAGTGCTTCTTTTTGAGAGAGAATACTTTCTTTTTATTGCTGCTTTGCTCAGCATTTTTGAGTTTATTCCTCTAAAGAAAGTGTATCAACAGTTCTGCTTTTCTATGATTTTGTGGAAATCAGAAGCCTGAATTGCAGAGAGGAGTTGATGTCCTGGTTTATCTGCAGTTGGCCTCTTTCATGCCTTTTTCTTTTGTCAAATAATGCCAAAGCCATTCCTTGACTTGGAAAGTCCACAATCCCTTTTAGCACCTTCTTGAGGTGTTGAGATTTCTCTGTGTGAAGAAAAAAGTCACTTTTAGAGCAGGAAATAGCTTATTACTCTCATTCTCCTCTCACCCCCAATTCTGCAGTTTGAAGATTGAGGCAGTCACGCTACCCATATCTGTACAAAAGATAACCCGAGGCATCTTGCAATCCCGCTTTGGGAATAATATCCAAGGGCAAAGGTAAGCTTTCCTAGAAAGCCACATGTTTCTCTTTGTGACCTAGAAATGCATGCGTACAGAGGCTCAAGGGAATGTAACTTACCCAATAACGTTTATCGCTATGACATGAAAAGCGTCACCATTTCTGCACATGAAGCCTCTGTTGAAGGGGCAACAGGTTTTGCTTCCTGCTTATCCTCATATCCTGTCGCAGAACCTCATATCCTGTTGCAACAAGAGGCCCCATTGTTCAACTGCGCAGAGCATAAAGTGCTTCTTTTTGAGATTGAATACTTTCTTTTCATTGCTGCTTTGCTCAGCATTTTTGAGTTTATTCCTCTAAACAAAGTGTATCAACAGGTCTGCTTTTCTATGATTTTGTGGAAATCAGAGGCCTGAATTGCAGAGAGGAGTGGATGTCCTGGTTTATCTGCAGTTGGCCTCTTTCATGCCTTTTTCTTTAGTCAAATAATGCCAAAGCCATTCTTTGACTTGGAAAGTCCACAATCCCTTTTGGCACCTTCTTGAGGTGTTGAGATTTCTCTGTGTGAAGAAAAAAGTCACTTTTAGAGCAGGAAATAGCTTATTACTCTCATCCTCCTCTCACCCCCAATTCTGCAGTTTGAAGATTGAGGCATTCACACCAACCATATCTGTACGAAAAGTTACCCAGGGCGTCTTGCAATCCCGCTGTAGGAATAATATCCAAGCGCAAAGGTAAGCTTTCCTGGAAAGCCTCATGTCTCTCTTTGTTTTTTTTTTTGAAAAATTTTTTTTGGGTTAGAGCATTGTTATTTTTACATTACATTCAATTTTCCCCTGATTTTTCGTTTCTAACCCCCTCCCTTTCCCCCCCTTTTTGTTGACTTCCAACAGCTTTCCCACCCTCTGTCCCTTTTCCCTTACTTATATTAAATTCCTCTGTCTAAAACAAATATACATTCTTCGTTATATTAAGCAGTACATCTTTAACTCCTTTACTTATTATACGCCCAAACTGTACGTCTTTAGATAAACAATTTATCCCATTTTCCAATTTTGAATATTTCTATATATCATAAACCTATATGTCATAAACCATAAAAATTTCCCACATTTAAATCAAACAATTTGATTTGTTCCCTATATGTTACTCATTTCATCTTTTTATGGTAATTCTATATAACTCATCACATAATCAATCAATTTAACTCTTCTTTGCATTCAGTTTGGTGCATATAAATCTTATCAAAGAAAGAAAATACTGTTAATTACTCAATCCTCAAGTTTAAACCTTATCGTTAATTATTCTCTATCAATATTCTATCAATTAATCTTTACATATCTTTATATATCTCAATCAATTAAACTAACTGCTTATAAATTCACATTTCTCTTCCTCCCCCGGTAAAGTCACCCCTCTCTTTTATACTTTTATTATACTTCAGTAGTTCTCAAACTGCCACAGTTTTCCTCCCACCTCCCATTTCTTCTCCAAATATTGTTTCAGCTTCTCCCAGTCTGTGTTAAACTGCCCTGAGTCCAGATCTCTCAGTTTTCTTGTCATCTTGTCCATTTCAGCCAAATAGAGCAATTTGTAGATCCAATCTTCAATAGTTGGCACTTCTTGTACTTTCCATTTCTGCACATACAAAAGTCTAGCTGCTGCAGTCATATAAAATATCAACGTCCTATGATGGGCTGGAATTCCCTCCATTCCCAAGTTTAGCAGCAGGAGCTCTGGGTTCTTATTTATTTGAAACTGTAAAATTTCACTCATTTCTCTTATTATTTCCCCCCAGAACTGCCTAGCTACCTCACACGACCACCACATGTGATAGAGGGAGCCCTCATGCTTCCTACATTTCCAGCATTTATTAGAAGTGTTCAAGTTCCCTAGCGCAATCTTCTTTGGTGTCATGTACCAACGATAAATCATTTTGTAGATGTTCTCTTTAATATTAGTACATGTCGTTATCTTCATTGTAGTTTTCCACAAGTATTCCCATGCCTCCATTGTTATTTCTTTATTAAAATTTATAGCCCATTTCACGATCTGTGTTTTAACAATCTCATCTTCAGTATACCATTTCAACAGTACTTGGTATACCTTGGATATTCTTTTCTTGTCTTCTTTGAAAAGGGTCTGCTCTAGTTCCGAGTTGTCTGTTCGTATGCCCCCTTTAACAGAGTCCGAATTATATAAGTCTCTAATCTGTCTGTACTGGAACCAGTCGTAGCTAGGTGATAGTTCCTCTTGCGTCTTTATTCTAAGTTTAGATGCTTCAGTTTTAGTTATTTCTTTGTATGTTAAACATTGTTGTTCATTATCAACAGCTCTCGGGTCTATCACCTCATACGGAACCACCCACAAGGGAGTTCCTTCTTGTAGATAAATTCTGTACTTCTTCCAGATTGTATATAAACTTCTCCGTACAAAATGGTGCAGGAACATCGAGTTGACCTTTACTTTGTCATGCCATAGGTATGCGTGCCATCCAAAAAATTTTTTGTATCCCTCTAGGGCTAGTAATTTCTTATTCTTTAATGTCATCCGCTCTTTTAACCAAACTAGGCAGATTGCATCGTGGTAAAGTCTCAGGTTGGGCAGTTGCATTCCGCCTCTTTCCTTTGCATCTTGTAGAACTTTTACTTTCACTCGAGGCTTCTTGCCTGCCCAAACAAAATCTGATATTTTCCTCTGCCATTTTTCAAATTGTTTAGAGTCTCTGATGATTGGTATTGTCTGTAGCAAAAACATTACTCTTGGTAACACATTCATCTTAACTGCTGCAATCCTGCCCAACCATGACAAGTTCAGTCTATTCCACTTGATCAAGTCTCTCTCTATCTGAGTCCATAATTTTTCATAATTATTCTTGAACAAGTCTATATTTTTTGCAGTCAGCTCAACTCCCAGGTATTTCACTTTACTAGTTACTTCACAATCCGTTGTTTCCATTAACAATTGTTGTTTCTGCTTAGTCATGTTATTACACAATATCTTTGACTTCTTTTTGTTAATGAAGAAACCTGCCAAGTCTCCAAACTCCTTAATCTTATCTATCACTTTTGGCATGTTCTCCAGTGGGTCTTCTACAATTAGCATTATGTCATCTGCAAATGCTCTGACCTTATATGAATAGTCCTTTATTTTTATTCCTCGTATTTCCTCATCTTGTCGTATTTGTATCATCAGAATCTCCAATACTAAAATGAACAACAATGGAGATAACGGGCAACCTTGTCTTGTTCCTTTACTAATCGTCAATTTCTTAGTCAGTTCATCATTCACTACAATTGCTGCAGTCTGGTCTCTGTAAATTTCTTTAATTGCTCTGATGAATCTTTCTCCCAGTTGTAGCTTTTCCATAGTGGCAAACATAAAATCCCAGTTTAAATTGTCAAACGCTTTTTCAGCGTCCACAAAGAAGAAACCAACCTCTTTATCACAACGCTTGTCATAGTATTCAATAGCATTGATCACTGTCCTTAAATTGTCTCTTATTTGTCTGTCTGGCAAAAAGCCTGCTTGTTCCTCCTCTATGGCTTCCGAGAGCCACCCCTTCAGTCTCTCCGCCAATATCTTCGCAAAAATTTTGTAATCGTTGTTAAGTAATGATATAGGTCTGTAATTTTTCACGTTAGTCAGGTCTTGGCCCTCTTTTGGGATCAATGATATATTCGCTTCACTCCAAGTGTCTGGAGTCCTTTGATCCCTAAAAACTCCATTCATCACCTCTTTTAGGAATGGTGCCAGTTCATTGGCCATTGTCTTATAAAATTTAGCCGTAAGTCCATCTGGCCCTGGCGCCTTTCCTAGATTTGCGGATTGTATTGCCTTACTTATTTCCTCATCATTTACTTCACTGTTCAATTTACTTCTCCAAGCTTCCGAGATTTCTGGAAGTTTGGTTTTCTCCAAATATGATGCTATTGATTCTTTGTTTACTTCTTTTTTATTATACAGCTTAGCATAAAATTTATAAAAGGCTCTGCTAATGGTAGTCTGCTCCAGGTACGTTTTGTTTTCTTCACAGATTTTATTTATTATTTTCTTTTCCCTTTTCTTCTTCAATTGCCATGCCAAATATTTCCCAGGTTTATTAGCGCCCTCAAACGCTTTTTGATTCAGTCTTTTAAGATTCCACTCCAATTCTTTATTACTCATTGCTGTTAACTGTTCTTGAAGAATTTTGATTTCCTGGTATATTTTCTTTTTTCCTGGTCTCTTTTTTAACTGTGCTTCTTTGGCTTTTATTTTCTCCTCAATCTCTTGTCTTTTCTCCTCTTTCTTTTTCCTTGCTCTGCCATTTAAATCCATTAGTATGCCCCTTACAACCGCCTTGTACGCGTCCCAAACTTTGCTGGTTGGTACTTCTTTATTCACGTTGTATTGTATGAAAAACTTTGTCTCTCTTCTCAATATTTCCATATTCTCACTTTCCTGTAACAAGTCCTCATTTATTCTCCAGGCTTTCCTTTTTCTCCTTTTCCAAATTTCCACATAATTGGGTTGTGATCTGAGCCTACCATCGGCATTATCTCTACCTCCTTAGTCCATAACGCTAAGTCTTTTGAGGCCCAGATCATATCAATTCTTGATAATGTAAGATGCCTTGCAGAATAAAAAGTAAACTGTCTGGTTTTAGGATATTCTCTCCTCCATACGTCTTCGAGAGTCTCTTGTTGAATCAACTCAAAAAAAAGCTTTGGCAATAGTCCTCTTTTCTTTTGTGCTGTTGTAGTCTTTTTGTCTAGTTCCAAATCTGTCACTCCATTGAAGTCTCCAGCAAGAATTATCTGGTCATATGCAAGATCGTCTAAGTGCTTCCTTAAATCCTCAAAGAAGCTTTCCTTTGCACCGTTAGGTGCATAAAGTCCGACTACCAACACTCTCTTTAAATTCCAATTACATTCCACTGCTACAAATCTAGCTTCTACATCTCTCATAACAAATTTTGGCTGCAGCTCCTCTTTTATGTACAACACCACTCCTCTTTTTTTCTTGTTGGAGGCTGCTACAAATTCTTTGCCCAATTTTCCAGATTTTAAATATTTTACATCCTGTTTTCTGATGTGGGTCTCTTGCAAACAAACAATATCACATTTTTGTTTTAGTAGCCAATGAAAAATATTTTTCCTCTTATTCGGTGAGTTTAGTCCATTTACATTCCAAGATAATACTTTACACTCCATATTCATAGTTTTGTTGGTAAGTCTTTTTCATTGTCCTTAATAAATCGCTCCATCTCTCGCTCAGATCTGATACGTTTTTTTGCCCCTCCGAACTCAAATGACACTCCTTCCGGTAGCTCCCATCTGTACCTGATATTCATGTCCTTCAAAGTCTGAATTAGCACTTTATATTTTTTCCGGTCCAATAACACTGATCTGGGCAGTTCCTTCATTATGATAATCGTCTTGCCATCAATCTCCAATGGGTCTTGAAATTGTTTTGTCACAATCCTCTCTTTCATGTTTCTAGTTGTAAACTGCACAATCACATCCCTTGGTAATTTCCTCTGGGTTGCAATTCTCGAGTTCACACGGTACGCCACATCTAGGATAGCCACCATTTCCTCCTCCTCCTTCCCCAGGTATTCAGCCAACACCTCAGTCATCTGTTCTTGCGCTGACTTCCCTTCCACTTCTGGCAGTCCACGAAAACGAATCTGTTTCTCCATGTGTTTAGTTTCTGCAACTGACATCCTCCCCTTCACCAGTCTCATCTCTGTTTGTTGCATATCTATTAAATTCTCCATCGCGTCTTCTACTGTTTTGACTCTCTGCTGCGTTCCTTGTAATTCACTACTGATCGTTTCCACACCTTTTTTCACCTCTGACAGCTCCGACTTTACTGTCTGTGTAACTTCTTTAACCTCCTTAATAAGCTCCAATTTCGTGTCCTTAAGTTCTTTCATCATGTCTACAAGTTTTTTATCCAGATTTTCTATTGCCGATTGCCACTCTTTTTTCGACATCGTGGGGCTTGCCTTAGCTCGCTCCCACGAATCTGCTCTCTTCCTTAGCTCCGTGGCGTATAATTAAACGTTTTCCTTTTTTTCAAATGTCCCAATCTTTACCAAAATTAAATTTTTAAATATCCAAAATGTCGGGCGTCTTTTCTCTATGGTTTCTCTATGTTGTTATAATCCAAGATGGCCTACTTCCTCTTCCGCTGAAGCCGCGACCCTTCCCCTTTCAAAAATGGCGATTCCCTACTTCCTGTCCTTCGGCAAGGGCCGCTTCTCTCCAGCCACTCTATTGTTGTTACGCACTTCCTGTCTCCCGTCTTCCCACAGCAGGTCTCGCGATGGTGTCTTTTTCCCACAGCTCCAAAACCACAGGTATTCAAAACAATAGTCCGATTTTTGTAATAACTTCTTTAAACTTAGTCTCTTTTAAAGTACAACTCCTGCCAAGTCTTCCCCTTCTTTTCACTAGTCTGTTGCAGTTTAAAAATCTACTTTCTTTCCTCTCTGTTTTTGTCAATCTGTCCCGTTTCAAGAGATAGCGATCTTTACCTTCTCTTCAACTTTCTCGGGTTGTAATCGCTGTTTCGATCTTGAATTCTCCTCTCAACTTCCCTCCCCGATCGAAGCTTGGGTATGTAGGTCTTATGCCAGCCGAATTGGCCCCAAAACTGCCGCAGAGATTATAGCCGACCCGTCGCAAGGTGGGACCTCAAGGATCGAGAGGAGACTCGTTGTGTAGAGCCCCCCCTCGTCCGAGATCTAGCTCACCCTGGGGTCTTGAGCGTTCTTTGCCTGCTCCCCGCCTGAGAGCAGTCGGCCGCGGGCTATTTTCACCCCTCCGGCCGGTTAAAACGGCAGTCCGGTCAGCTCCGCAAATGGAGCTGCGTTAGACCTCCATGTCTCTCTTTGTGACCTAGAAATGCATGTATACAGAGGTTCAAGGGAATGTAACTTACCCAATAACGTTTATCGCTATGACATGAAAAGCGTCACTATTTCTGCACATGAAGCCTCTGTTGAAGGGGCAACTCCTTTTCATTCCTGGTCATCCTCATATCATGTAGCAACGAGAGGCCCCATTATTCAATTATTTAGAGCTTAATGTGCTTGTTTCTGAGAGAGAATAGTTACCCTTCATCCACACTGTGTGAAGAAAAAAGTCACTTTTAGAGCAGGAAATAGCTTATTACTCTCATTCTCCTCTCACCCCCAATTCTGCAGTTTGAAGATTGAGGCACTCACGCCAACCATATCTGAACGAAAAGTTACCCAGGGCGTCTTGCAATCCCGCTGTAGGAATAAAATCCAAAGGCAAAGGTAAGCTTTCCTGGAAAGCCAAATGTCTCTCTTGCTGACCTAGAAATGCATGCGTACAGAGGCTCAAGGGAATGTAACTTACCCAATAACGTTTATTGCTATGACATGAAAAGCGTCACCAATTCTGCACATGAAGCATCTGTTGAAGAGGCAACAGGTTTTGCTTCCTGCTTATCCTCATATCCTGCCGCAGAACCTCATATCCTGTTGCAACAAGAGGCCCCATTGTTCAACTGCGCAGAGCATAAAGTGCTTCTTTTTGAGAGAGAATACTTTCTTTTCATTCAGGCTTTGCTCAGCATTTTTGAGTTTATTCCTCTAAACAAAGTGTATCAGCGGTTCTGCTTTTCTATGATTTTGTGGAAATCAGAGGCCTGAATTGCAGAGAGGAGTGGATGTCCTGGTTTATCTGCAGTTGGCCTCTTTCATGCCTTTTTCTTTAGTCAAATAATGCCAAAGCCATTCCTTGACTTGCAAAGTCCACAATCCCTTTTGGCACCTTCTTGAGGTGTTGAGATTTCTCTGTGTGAAGAAAAAAGTCACTTTTAGAGCAGGAAATAGCTTATTACTCTCATTCTCCTCTCCCCCCCAATTCTGCAGTTTGAAGATTGAGGCAGTCACACCAACCATATCTGTACGAAAAGTTACCCAGGGCGTCTTGCAATCCCGCTGTAGGAATAATATCCAAGCGCAAAGGTAAGCTTTCCTGGAAAGCCACATGTCTCTCTTTGTGACCTAGAAATGCATGTATACAGAGGTTCAAGGGAATGTAACTTACCCAATAACGTTTATCGCTATGACATGAAAAGCGTCACTATTTCTGCGCATGAAGCCTCTGTTGAAGGGGCAACTCCTTTTCATTCCTGGTCATCCTCATATCATGTAGCAACGAGAGGCCCCAGTATTCAATTGCTTAGAGCTTAAAGTGCTTGTTTTTGAGAGAGAATAGCTACACTTCATCCACACTTTGCTCAGCATTTATGATTTTATCCCTCTAAAAAACTTTTTCAGCAGTTCTGGTTTTCTATGATTTTGTGGAAATCAGAGGTCTTGACTGCACAGAGGTGTAGGTGTCCTGATTCATGTGCAGTTTGCTTGTTTCATGACTTTTTCTTTAGTCGAACACTGCCAAAGCCATTCTTTCACTTGGAATGTCCACAAAGCCCTTTTGGTATCTTCTTGAGGTGTTGAGTGTTCTCTGTGTGAAGAAAAAAGTCACTTTTAGAGCAGGAAATAGCTTATTACTGTCATTCTCCTCTCACCCCCAATTCTGCAGTTTGAAGATTGTGGAAGTCACGCCATGCAAGTCTCTATGGAAGATTACCCAAGGCGTCTTCCTATCCCGCTTTCGGGATAAAACTGAAGGGCAAAGGTAAGCTTTCCTGGAAAGCCAAATGTCTCTCTTTGTGACCTAGAAATGCATGTGTTCACCTTCTCAATGGATTCTTACTTACCCAGTAACGTTTACCGCCATGACATGAAAAGCGTCACCATTTCTGCGCATGAAGCCTCTGTTGAAGGGGCAACTCCTTTTCATTCCTGGTCATCCTCATATCATGTCGCAACGAGAGGCCCCATTATTCAATTATTTAGAGCTTAATGTGCTTGT
Organism: Eublepharis macularius; assembly: GCF_028583425.1. Lineage (NCBI taxonomy): Eukaryota > Metazoa > Chordata > Lepidosauria > Squamata > Eublepharidae > Eublepharis > Eublepharis macularius. Next base: position 216,634 of record NW_026559722.1, on the reverse strand, counting down.
TTTTGAGAGAGAATAGTTACTCTTCATCCACACTTTGCTCAGCATTTATGATTTTATCCCTCTAAAAAACTGTGTCCACAAAGCCCTTTTGGTATCTTCTTGAGGTGTTGAGTGTTCTCTGTGTGAAGAAAAAACTCACTTTTAGAGCAGGAAATAGCTTATTACTCTCATTCTCCTCTCACCCCCAATTCTGCAGTTTGAAGATTGAGGCAGTCACACCAACCATATCTGTACGAAAAGTTACCCAGGGCGTCTTGCAATCCCGCTGTAGGAATAATATCCAAGCGCAAAGGTAAGCTTTCCTGGAAAGCCACATATCTCTCTTTGTGACCGAGAAGTGCATTTGTTCACCGGCTCCATTGAATCTTACTTACCCAGTAGCGTTTACCACCATGACATGAAAAGCGTCACCATTTCTGCGCATGAAGCCTCTGTTGAAGGGGCAACAGGTTTTGCTTCCTGCTTATCCTCATATCCTGCCGCAGAACCTCATATCCTGTTGCAACAAGAGGCCCCATTGTTCAACTGCGCAGAGCATAAAGTGCTTCTTTTTGAGAGAGAATACTTTCTTTTCATTCAGGCTTTGCTCAGCATTTTTGAGTTTATTCCTCTAAACAAAGTGTATCAGCGGTTCTGCTTTTCTATGATTTTGTGGAAATCAGAGGCCTGAATTGCAGAGAGGAGTGGATGTCCTGGTTTATCTGCAGTTGGCCTCTTTCATGCCTTTTTCTTTAGTCAAATAATGCCAAAGCCATTCCTTGACTTGCAAAGTCCACAATCCCTTTTGGCACCTTCTTGAGGTGTTGAGATTTCTCTGTGTGAAGAAAAAAGTCACTTTTAGAGCAGGAAATAGCTTATTACTCTCATTCTCCTCTCCCCCCCAATTCTGCAGTTTGAAGATTGAGGCAGTCACACCAACCATATCTGTACGAAAAGTTACCCAGGGCGTCTTGCAATCCCGCTGTAGGAATAATATCCAAGCGCAAAGGTAAGCTTTCCTGGAAAGCCACATGTCTCTCTTTGTGACCTAGAAATGCATGTATACAGAGGTTCAAGGGAATGTAACTTACCCAATAACGTTTATCGCTATGACATGAAAAGCGTCACTATTTCTGCGCATGAAGCCTCTGTTGAAGGGGCAACTCCTTTTCATTCCTGGTCATCCTCATATCATGTAGCAACGAGAGGCCCCAGTATTCAATTGCTTAGAGCTTAAAGTGCTTGTTTTTGAGAGAGAATAGCTACACTTCATCCACACTTTGCTCAGCATTTATGATTTTATCCCTCTAAAAAACTTTTTCAGCAGTTCTGGTTTTCTATGATTTTGTGGAAATCAGAGGTCTTGACTGCACAGAGGTGTAGGTGTCCTGATTCATGTGCAGTTTGCTTGTTTCATGACTTTTTCTTTAGTCGAACACTGCCAAAGCCATTCTTTCACTTGGAATGTCCACAAAGCCCTTTTGGTATCTTCTTGAGGTGTTGAGTGTTCTCTGTGTGAAGAAAAAAGTCACTTTTAGAGCAGGAAATAGCTTATTACTGTCATTCTCCTCTCACCCCCAATTCTGCAGTTTGAAGATTGTGGAAGTCACACCATGCAAGTCTCTATGGAAGATTACCCAAGGCGTCTTCCTATCCCGCTTTCGGGATAAAACTGAAGGGCAAAGGTAAGCTTTCCTGGAAAGCCAAATGTCTCTCTTTGTGACCTAGAAATGCATGTGTTCACCTTCTCAATGGATTCTTACTTACCCAGTAACGTTTACCGCCATGACATGAAAAGCGTCACCATTTCTGCGCATGAAGCCTCTGTTGAAGGGGCAACTCCTTTTCATTCCTGGTCATCCTCATATCATGTCGCAACGAGAGGCCCCATTATTCAATTATTTAGAGCTTAATGTGCTTGTTTTTGAGAGAGAATAGTTACTCTTCATCCACACTTTGCTCAGCATTTATGATTTTATCCCTCTAAAAAACTGTGTCCACAAAGCCCTTTTGGTATCTTCTTGAGGTGTTGAGTGTTCTCTGTGTGAAGAAAAAACTCACTTTTAGAGCAGGAAATAGCTTATTACTCTCATTCTCCTCTCACCCCCAATTCTGCAGTTTGAAGATTGAGGCAGTCACACCAACCATATCTGTACGAAAAGTTACCCAGGGCGTCTTGCAATCCCGCTGTAGGAATAATATCCAAGCGCAAAGGTAAGCTTTCCTGGAAAGCCACATATCTCTCTTTGTGACCGAGAAGTGCATTTGTTCACCGGCTCCATTGAATCTTACTTACCCAGTAGCGTTTACCACCATGACATGAAAAGCGTCACCATTTCTGCGCATGAAGCCTCTGTTGAAGGGGCAACTCCTTTTCATTCCTGGTCATCCTCATATCATGTAGCAACGAGAGGCCCCAGTATTCAATTGCTTAGAGCTTAAAGTGCTTGTTTTTGAGAGAGAATCGTTACTCTTCATTCAAACTTTGCTCAGCATTTATGATTTTATCCCTCTAAAAAACTTTTTCAGCAGTTCTGGTTTTCTATGATTTTGTGGAAATCAGAGGTCTTGACTGCACAGAGGTGTAGGTGTCCTGATTCATGTGCAGTTTGCTTGTTTCATGACTTTTTCTTTAGTCGAACACTGCCAAAGCCATTCTTTCACTTGGAATGTCCACAAAGCCCTTTTGGAATCTTCTTGAGGTGTTGAGATTTCTCTGTGTGAAGAAAAAAGTCACTTTTAGACCAGGAAATAGCTTATTACTCTCATTCTCCTCTCACCCCCAATTCTGCAGTTTGAAGATTGAGGCAGTCCCGCTACCCATATCTGTACAAAAGATAACCCGAGGCATCTTGCAACCCCGCTTTCGGAATAATATCCGAGGGCAAAGGTAAGCTTTCCTGGAAAGCCACATACCTCTCTTTGTGACTGAGAAGTGCATGTGTTCACCGGCTCCATGGAATCTTACTTTCCCAGTAGCGTTTACCGCCATGACATGAAAAGCGTCACCATTTCTGCGCATGAAGCCTCTGTTGAAGGGGCAACTCCTTTTCATTCCTGGTCATCCTCATATCATCTAGCAACGAGAGGCCCCATTATTCAATTACTTAGAGCTTAATGTGCTTGTTTTTGAGAGAGAATAGTTACTCTTCATCCACACTTTGCTCAGCATTTATGATTTTATCCCTCTAAAAAACTGTGTCCACAAAGCCCTTTTGGTATCTTCTTGAGGTGTTGAGTGTTCTCTGTGTGAAGAAAAAAGTCACTTTTAGAGCAGGAAATAACTTATTACTGTCATTCTCCTCTCACCCCCAATTCTGCAGTTTGAAGATAGTGGAAGTCACGCCATGCAAGTCTCTATGGAAGATAAACCACGGCGTCTTTCAATCCCGCTTTCGGGATAAAGTTGAAGGGCAAAGGTAAGCTTTCTGGAAAGCCACATGTCTCTCTTTGTGACTGAGAAGTGCATGTGTTCACCGGCTCCATGGAATCTTACTTACCCAGTAACGTTTACCGCCATGACATAAAAAGTGTCACCATTTCTGCGCATGAAGCCTCTGTTGAAGGGGCAACTCCTTTTCTTTCCTGGTCATCCTCATATCATGTCGCAACAGTTGGCCCCATAATTCAATTGCGCAGAGCTTAAATGCTTGTTTTTGAGAGAGAATAGTTACTCTTCATTCACACATTGCTCAGCAATTATGATTTTACCTCTCTAAGAAAAGTCACTTTTAGAGCAGGAAATAGCTTATTACTGTCATTCTCCTCTCACCCCCAATTCTGCAGTTTGAAGATTGTGGAAGTCACGCCATGCAAGTCTCTATGGAAGATTACCCAAGGCGTCTTCCTATCCCGCTTTCGGGATAAAACGGAAGGGCAAAGGTAAGCTTTCCTGGAAAGCCACATGTCTCTCTTTATGACCGAGAAGTGCATGTGTTCACCGGCTCCATGGAATCTTACTTACCTAGTAGCGTTTACCGCCATGACATGAAAAGCGTCACCATTTCTGCGCATGAAGCCTCTGTTGAAGGGGCAACTCCTTTTCATTCCTGGTCATCCTCATATCATGTAGCAACGAGAGGCCCCAGTATTCAATTGCTTAAAGCTTAAAGTGCTTGTTTTTGAGAGAGAATAGCTACACTTCATCCACACTTTGCTCAGCATTTATGATTTTATCCCTCTAAAAAACTTTTTCAGCAGTTCTGGTTTTCTATGATTTTGTTGAAATCTGAGGTCTTGACTGCATAGAGGTGTAGGTGTCCTGATTCATGTGCAGTTTGCTTGTTTCATGACTTTTTCTTTAGTCGAACACTGCCAAAGCCATTCTTTCACTTGGAATGTCCACAAAGCCCTTTTGGAATCTTCTTGAGGTGTTGAGTTTTCTCTGTGTGAAGAAAAAAGTCACTTTTAGACCAGGAAATAGCTTATGACTCTCATTCTCCTCTCACCCCCAATTCTGCAGTTTGAATATTGAGGCAGTCACGCCACCCATATCTGTACGAAAGATAACCCAAGGCGCCTTGCAATCCCGCTTTCGGAATAATATCCAAGGGCAGAGGTAAGCTTTGCTGGAAAGCCACGTGCTTCTCTTTGTGACCTAGAAATGCATGTGTACAGAGGCTCAAGGGAATGTAACTTACCCAATAACATTTATCGCTATGACATGAAAAGCGTCACCATTTCTACACATGAAGCCTCTGTTGAAGGGGCAACAGGTTTTGCTTCCTGGCCCCATTATTCAATTGCGCAGAGCTTAATGTGCTTGTTTTTGAGAGTTAATAGTTACTCTTCATTCACACATTGCTCAGCAATTATGATTTTATCTCTCTAAGAAAGAGTGTCACCAGTTCTGGTTTTCTATGATTTTGTGGAAATCAGAGGTCTGGACTGCAGAGAGGATTTCATGTCCCAGTTCCGGTGCAGTTGGCTTGTTTCATAACTTTTTCATTAGTCGAACACTGCCAAAGCCATTCTTTCAATTGGAATGTCCACAAAGCCCTTTTGGTATCTTCTTGAGGTGTTGAGTTTTCTCTGTGTGAAGAAAAAAGTCACTTTTAGAGCAGGAAATAGCTTATTACCGTCATTCTCCTCTCACCCCCAATTCTGCAGTTTGAAGATTGTGGAAGTCACGCCACACAAGTCTCTAGGGAAGATTACCCAAGGCGTCTTCCTATCCCGCTTTCGGGATAAAACTGAAGGGCAAAGGTAAGCTTTTTTGGAAAGCCTCTTGTGTATAGAGGCTCAATGGAATATTACTTACCAGATATAGATTATTGCCATGACATGAAAACCGTCAACATTTCTGCACATGAAGCCTCTGCTGAAGGGGCAACACCTTTTCCTTCCTGCTTATCCTCATATCCTTATATCCTTTTGCAGCAAGAGGCCCCATTGCTCAATTGCACAGAGCACAAAGTGCTTCTTTTTGAGAGAGAACAACTACTTTTCATTCATGCTTTGCTCAGCATTTATGATTTTATTCCTCTCAAAAAGTGTGTTTTCAGTTCTGATTTTCTATGATTTTGTGGAAATCAGAGGCCTGAATTGCAGAGAGGAGTTGATGTCCTGGTTTATCTGCAGTTGGCCTCTTTCATGCCTTTTTCTTCAGTCAAATAATACCAAAGCCATTCTTTCACTTGACAAGTCCACAATTCCTTTTGGCACCTTCTTGAGGTGTTGAGATTTCTCTGTGTGAAGAAAAAAGTCACTTTTAGAGCAGGAAAGAGCTTATTACTCTCATTCTCCTCTCACCCCCAATTCTGCAGTTTGAAGATTGAGGCAGTCACGCTACCCATATCTGTACAAAAGATAACCCGAGGCATCTTGCAATCCCGCTTTGGGAATAATATCCAAGGGCAAAGGTAAGCTTTCGTAGAAAGCCACATGTCTCTCTTTGTGACCTAGAAATGCATGTGTACAGAGGCTCAAGGGAATGTAACTTACCCAATAACATTTATCGCTATGACATGAAAAGCGTCACCATTTCTACACATGAAGCCTCTGTTGAAGGGGCAACAGGTTTTGCTTCCTGCTTATCCTCATATCCTGTCGCAGAACCTCATATTCTGTTGCAACAAGAGGCCCCATTATTCAATTGTTTAGAGCTTCAAATGCTTGTTTTTGAGAGTGCATAGCTACTTTTCATTCACACTTTGCTCAGCATTTATGATTTTATCCCTCTAAAAAACTGTGTCCACAAAGCCCTTTTGGTATCTTCTTGAGGTGTTGAGTTTTCTCTGTGTGAAGAAAAAAGTCACTTTTAGAGCAGGAAATAGCTTATTACTGTCATTCTCCTCTCACCCCCAATTCTGCAGTTTGAAGACTGTGGAAGTCATGCCACACAAGTCTCTAGGGAAGATTACCCAAGGCGTCTTCCTATCCCGCTTTCGGGATAAAACTGAAGGGCAAAGGTAAGCTTTCCTGGAAAGCCAAATGTCTCTCTTTGTGACCTAGAAATGCATGTGTTCACCTTCTCAATGGATTCTTACTTACCCAGTAATGTTTACCGCCATGACTTGAAAAGCGTCACCATTTCTGCGCATGAAGCCTCTGTTGAAGGGGCAACTCCTTTTCATTCCTGGTCATCCTCATATCATGTCGCAACGAGAGGCCCCATTATTCAATTGCGCAGAGCTTAAAGTGCTTGTTTTTGAGAGTTAATAGTTACTCTTCATTCACACATTGCTCAGCAATTATGATTTTATCTCTCTAAGAAAGATTGTCACCAGTTCTGGTTTTCTATGATTTTGTGGAAATCAGAGGTCTGGACTGCAGAGAGGATTTCATGTCCCAGTTCCGGTGCAGTTGGCTTGTTTCATAACTTTTTCATTAGTCGAACACTGCCAAAGCCATTCTTTCAATTGGAATGTCCACAAAGCCCTTTTGGTATCTTCTTGAGGTGTTGAGTTTTCTCTGTGTGAAGAAAAAAGTCACTTTTAGAGCAGGAAATAGCTTATTACACTCATTCTCCTCTCACCCCCAATTCTGCAGTTTGAAGACTGTGGAAGTCACACCACACAAGTCTCTAGGGAAGATTACCCAAGGCTTCTTCCTATCCCGCTTTCAGGATAAAACTGAAGGGCAAAGGTAAGCTTTCCTGGAAAGCCAAATGTCTCTCTTTGTGACCTAGAAATGCATGTGTTCACCTTCTCAATGGATTCTTACTTACCCAGTAATGTTTACCGCCATGACTTGAAAAGCGTCACCATTTCTGCGCATGAAGCCTCTGTTGAAGGGGCAACTCCTTTTCATTCCTGGTCATCCTCATATCATGTCGCAACGAGAGGCCCCATTATTCAATTGCTCAGAGCTTAAAGTGCTTGTTTTTGAGAGAGAATAGTTACTCTTCATTCACACATTGCTCAGCAATTATGATTTTATCTCTCTAAGAAAGAGTGTCACCAGTTCTGGTTTTCTTTGATTTTGTGGAAATCAGAGGTCTGGACTGCAGAGAGGATTTCATGTCCCAGTTCCGGTGCAGTTGGCTTGTTTCATAACTTTTTCATTAGTCGAACACTGCCAAAGCCATTCTTTCAATTGGAATGTCCACAAAGCCCTTTTAGTATCTTCTTGAGGTGTTGAGTTTTCTCTGTGTGAAGAAAAAAGTCACTTTTAGAGCAGGAAATAGCTTATTACCGTCATTCTCCTCTCACCCCCAATTCTGCAGTTTGAAGATTGTGGAAGTCACGCCACACAAGTCTCTAGGGAAGATTACCCAAGGCGTCTTCCTATCCCGCTTTCGGGATAAAACTGAAGGGCAAAGGTAAGCTTTTCTGGAAAGCCTCTTGTGTATAGAGGCTCAATGGAATATTACTTACCAGATATAGATTATTGCCATGACATGAAAACCGTCAACATTTCTGCACATGAAGCCTCTGCTGAAGGGGCAACACCTTTTCCTTCCTGCTTATCCTCATATCCTTATATCCTTTTGCAGCAAGAGGCCCCATTGCTCAATTGCACAGAGCACAAAGTGCTTCTTTTTGAGAGAGAACAACTACTTTTCATTCATGCTTTGCTCATCATTTATGATTTTATTCCTCTCAAAAAGTGTGTTTTCAGTTCTGATTTTCTATGATTTTGTGGAAATCAGAGGCCTGAATTGCAGAGAGGAGTGGATGTCCTGGTTTATCTGCAGTTGGCCTTTTTCATGCCTTTTTCTTCAGTCAAATAATACCAAAGCCATTCTTTCACTTGACAAGTCCACAATTCCTTTTGGCACCTTCTTGAGGTGTTGAGATTTCTCTGTGTGAAGAAAAAAGTCACTTTTAGAGCAGGAAATAGCTTATTACTCTCATTCTCCTCTCACCCCCAATTCTGAAGTTTGAAGGTTGTAGAAGTCACGCCACCCGTGTCTCTACGAAAGATTACCCAAAACGTGTCTCTACGAAGTATCATGGTTTACATGTAAATACAGTTACAACGTCCAGTCCCAAGACTTGTATATTTGTCCTTTGTGTCTCCAGCATAATAATTGCTAGAAGACTGAATCCAAAAAAAGTTTACTGGAAGGAATTAGGTATTGGCCAGAGGAAGACTTTTCTCAAAACAAGCTGAAAGAGTCTGGTCCGGCAAGGCTCGTAGTCTATTGTCAACTTCTTTAAAATGCCACCTCCATCTCACCCTTTCAGAGGAAAGGAAAAGGCCGCTTCAGAGTTCTTGCCAAAGAACTCTGTTTGTTCTGCAAAGGCTACCTACAAAATAAGAAAGAACAAATATACATAAATAAGTCTTGGGACTGGACTTTGTAACTGTATTTACATGTAAACCATAATAATACTTGGTATATGTTGATTTTGATGCATGACTAATATTATAAGTCATATACACGGCATAGGCTTTTTGATTATAACCCCATTTTCTGCCTCCTTGAGCTTAGGCTCCTTACTTCCTGGTTAAGATATCTGACATACAGCTGAAAGTGCTCAATCGGGGTTTGGGTTATGTTCCCATCCCCCATTACAATAGTTTTCAAACAAGGTTAGGTCTATTTAAATTAATCAAACAACTCAAACTTAAAGTCTTCTTGAGTAATAGAGATCCTTCGAATAGTGGCCATTTCCACACCTCTTTCCCCCCACACAAAATTCCACAAAACTCATGGAACGATGGTGTCTTCATGGTGCAATTTCCCATCATGACTCTGTTTCGTGGTGTGATGACATCAGAAATCACACCATGAAATGGAATCATGATGGGAAATCATGCCATGAAGACGTGTCGCTCTGTGAGTTTTATGCGATTTTGCGTGAAGAAAAGATGTATGGAAACAACTAGTGATCTTGCGCCCTAAATCTTCCTTTGTACCCAATATTAGTCATCCCAATATAACAACTTTTGAAGTGATGGTTTTAAAAAACAATAAAAAATTAGAATCACAACCAGTGAGTTCCCGCTAATGTGAGCATGTGAGCAATCGCTTACAGATTCTGACTCCTCTGCTCACAGCTTCTCAGATGTAGCTCACAGATACTAACCCTCAGGTGGCCCCGCCCTCCCAGTCAGCCAGCATCTGCAGGTGGGCCCTATATGGATGAAGCCTCATCCCACTTCTCTCCTCCCTTCCTGGCTGTGGTTGGTTTGGCCCCCAGGGTGGTGCCAGAGAGCGCCTCCAGCCACTGCTGGCTCTCTAGCTGGGGAACAGAGCAGAGCTGAGTGATCGAGTCTGGCCTGACTCATGCAGCCTGAAATCACTAGGATCCCCTCAGCCCCAGAGAGCTGAGGAGAGGAGGTAGCGTCTCAGCCACCACCATGGTGAAGGCATCATTTAACTTGGCCTTGGCGCAGAAAGAGGCTGAAGCATTGACTCACAAAAGCTCATCTTGAAATGAATTTGCTAGTCTTTAAGGTGCCATTGCGTGTCTGCTTTATTTTGTAGCAACAGACTAATACAACTACCCCTTTGTAATCAGCATGGACATATCCATTTTTATACAGAAGTATACTCTGATTTTTGTGGCCCTTTCACCTAATGGCTTTTGTTGTTAAATTGATTTGATTGTAATCAAAACAATTTGATTTTAATTTTTTTTAAAAGGAGGTGCACTCAAAACTTTAATGAAAGTTGTTTCAGCTCACAAAGCAGATTTTTAGCTCACAACACTGGAAAGCTTAGAGGGACAACCACAACCTACATGGAACAATTTATCCCAAGAGGAACAGAGAGCCCTGGATAATTTTCCAAAGGATCCAAATATAACTATCAAAGAAGTGGACAAAGGGGTGCAGTTGTAACCATAGAGTTGCGTACGGATTTGGAGGTTGACTAATAGTGTATTTTCACAAAAGTCTATTTTGGACATTGTACCCATACAAAAGACATGTTTTTGTAGTAATAATTTTATTGAAGATTAAGCGGCATTGATTTAGACATCTTGGTAAGCTTTCACGATTGTTATTTTTCCTTTGATAAGCTCTTAATTATGATACTCTCTGAATATTCATGCTGGACTGGGCAAGTTGTGTAGTGGAACTACAGTGAACCTTTCATCTATAGTCATCGATCCAGAGGAGTTAGCCATGTTAGTCCGTAGTACCAAAATAGTAAAGAGTCCAGTAGCACCTTTAAGACTAACCAACTTTATTGTCGCATAAGCTTTTGAGAACCACAGCTCTCTTCGTCAGATGCATCGTCAGCTTTCGAGAACCACAGCTCTCTTCGTCAGATGCATCTGACAGACAGGCTCAGGAGGAAATTACAACATTTCCAAGCCTGGCTGCAGAGCTTGTTTGCCACAGAGGAGACTAGGAGGGGGTGAGACAGGGACATCATTCCCACTCCTGCGTTGCTCCTACAGTCCTGAAGAGCTGAGATGGGCAACAGCTGAAAGTGTCGTCTGCTGCCCAGCCCTGCAAAAATGCAAGCCCGCTACTACAACCAAGTTCTCTTTTCTCCTTTCAGGAATAGCCCTCTGCTCATATACGTCATGTGGATGAACATGGTAAGAATGTTGTGAGCCACTCAGGAAACTCAATGCAAGCGCTTCCTCTCCCCACCTTGCAAAGATTGTACTTTTTTATCTTACCACCATGGTTGCAGGACATGTTGTCCTGCATCTCTCAGCATCCTAGATTAGATAGCTAGAAACAATCCTATCTGAAGGGAGAACTGTCCGTGCTGCTTTGAGGAAGGGTGGGCTAAAAGTGAGAGAGAAATTGAGGAGTTTGTAAAATACCTACTCAACATGTACGTTCTAATATTGTATTTACAAATTCCCACTACAAGGCCAGCCTACTCTTTCCATTATCTAATCTTCCCAGGAAGGAAGACAACGTTTAACAAGGTTCTCTTTGAAGCAGCTGCAGCTAAACCAACCCATTTTGGGTCTGTTGGCTGTATTTCAAGTGGGTCTTGTAGGGTGAAACTTGTCTCACTTGCTTGAGTCACCTGGAATGTTTGGTCAGTGACCATGTTTTGGAGTACTCCTGCTCTACTCTAGTGGCCAACACAGAGGTCCGTCTGTGGGCTGTGATCCTGCGGCCTGGACTTGTTGATGTGGCGATTCCCTTTTTTATTCTGCAGGTGCCATTCCTCCAGTATCCCCCAAAGGGTTCTTCTGCCCTCCCACACAGTAGCTGGAGACTTTGTTTTTTGTTCCACCTCATTGTCCACTTAATCAGCTTGGATCCCCAATCAAGAATTAAATTATGTCACAATGAACAAATGCAAAAAAAAACCCCCTATGGTTTCTCCTTGTGGTTTCACAAGTGTTTAGTTTCCCCTGCATCTCCTTTCAGATCATGGTTCAAAGATCAAACGGCAGCCGCACACTGCTTGGTGGCCCACCTCCCTTCCTGCCTCCACAAGGCACTGGTGTGGACATGGCTGTGAGTGGCAGCACCCCCTCGGCCATCCTGTCGGCAATCACCCCTCGCAACCGCTCTGCAATGGTATGGAGGCAGAGCAGCAAAATTCTTGAAGTTTACCAGGGGTGGGGTGGGAAGAGGAACGCTGCAGCATCTGCCACCAAACATTTTACAAGTACAGGTCCAGTTCTCATGCAAAGGGACTGGCTATCGAGATACCAGCTAGCCCTCATCTGGGCACAGCCAGACAAAATGCTAGGGTTTCTTTGAGCTCTTCTGCCCTCCTGGGATGTGCATGATGACCTAGTCTGATCAGGATGGTGGCATCCAGGGAAGAGGGATTAAGCCTGACTCTTCACACTATTTTCCTGATCAGAAATGGCCCCAAGGAGCTACTGATCGTCCCTTCAGGTTAAGGATACACTGATTCCTTGCAATCAGAAGTGATCAGCTTCAGGGGAAAGTAGTCAAATATTTGATTATCTAGAAGCCCCTTATAGACTTTTTGCAAGAAACAGAAAGAGATGAACTAATAATCTGTGCTTGTGAAGATTAAGGAGAGGGAAAAATATATAAATGGAAAGGAAAAGTAGCTACTTAATGATTATTTTAGAATTAGTATATAATATGTATTAATGTTAGCATCTTTCAAATGGAAAATGGGTACCTACTCCTATTTATATAAGTATATTCTTATCTCCTTTTTTTCTTTTTGTAGGTTTTAGAATTTTAAAATTTTAATGAAACTCTATTTTTAAAAAAAGATCAGCTGAGGTTTCCTTGATAAAAGCCAGAGGCAGGAGATGTTCCCTGATTGCTAGGAGCCACTCTGCAGCGACTGAAGTGTAATGCACAGCATTACGCTGGGCCACAGGGGCGCTGCGTGTTATGGGGGTTTTGTCACCAGTTTTATCTGTTTTAATTTTGCACTGTCCATTTAATTGTTATATTGTATATTATATTGCATTTTAATTTGGTTGTGATCCACTCTGAGCATGTGCAGGGAGAATGGATTATAAACAAAGGAACAAAAGACTGAACGAACGAAATGAAGAAAGGAAGAAATGAAGAAAGAAAAAGAAAGAAAAAGAAAGAGAGAAAGATGGGGAAGGTGGCACCTGTGGGAGGGAGCCAGAGAAACATTTTGAAGAGATTAAGCAAAAACAGGCTTACATAGGAAGGGGGAGGAGGTTAGGAGGGGAGCACAGTTTGACGCAGGGGTGGCTTCTTGAAGAGCCATCTTGCTTTGAAGAGGCGCTGCTTAAATAAAGGCAAAAGCACATGTTGCAAAGATAGCATAGGTCCCCCACCTCCACCATGTTCTTTCTTCTGAAGGAAGCCAGACCTCGTAGCACTGATCTGGAACTTCAGTGTTGAGGTGACCCTGTATATGGCACAGCAGTTATCACTGTTTGCTGAAAGAGTGGCTGTAATTGCCGCATCTTTTTGTGCCTGCTTGAATTCAAACAGAAAGGCATGTGAGTAATGTGCTGGGTAGAACGTATTTTGGGCAATGGTAGTTATAAGACCTTAGTGTTCACCTGTTTTGGATTTTGTCTACTGAAACTACATTTGACTTCCTTGGGGTAAGTGGCATATCAACTAAATAAATCACACGGGACAGACTTCAGGGCAGGTTGCCTTGAAAGTGAGGGGGTGGCACTGAGGAGGTACTCACGCTTTCACATCTTCTGGCAGGTTTGGGACAACAGTGTATTGGCAGCAGAGGAACAGAGAGGGATACCCAAGGTCAGCAATTTCTGCATTGCCTTTCATTGGAGGAGGCTGGCAGCTGAGGATAAGACCAGTGGCGGACATCAGAAGGACCACGAAGACAGCGCCTGCTCTTCCAGGTCTACGACACACACCAATTTCATTCTGTGCAATGATTGCAAGTATGTTGAATCAGGAATCTGATTTCTTTCTTCTTAATTGCAACATGTCATTTATAGAGGCATGGTAGGGAATCTGCTGCTGTAACATAGTGGTTAAGTGGCTGAGCTCCGAGCAAGCACTCTGCTGGTCTGACTCTCACTCCTGCCATGAGCTCAGCTGGTGGCCTTGGGTGAGCCCCTCCTCTCAGCCCAGCTCTCCACCTCTATTGTGGAGATAATATTAACGCTAACATTGTTCACCACTCTTAGTTGGCACTGATTTGTCTAGAAGAGCAGTATATAAGCATACTTATTATAAAAGCTGTTGTAGCATAGTGGTTGAATGGTTGGGCTGCAAATCAGCACTCTGCTAGTTTGATTCCAACTACTGCCATGAGCTCTGCAGGTAGCCTTGAGTAATTCACTCCTCTCAGGCCCAGCCACCCCAGCTGTATTGTGGGGTTAATAATAAATTTACTTGGTTAACCATTCTGAGTGTGGCACTAACCTGTCCAGAAGAGCGGTATGTAAGTACATGGTTGTTGTTGTTGTTGTTATAATCATCATCATTGTTGCTGTGGTCATTATCATTATTTTATTATTATTATTAAAAGAGCATAAATTCAACTGTTAGGAAGTAAATGGAAGTCAGGATTATTTTCTTGAGTGCTTCCACCCCACTCGCCCAAGGACCATAACTGACATATAAAAAGCCTCACAGGCTGGGCACATCTGGAGTTGGTAGACTGCCTTTTGCTTCTATTCCATGAAGCCCCTCCCTCACTGATTCTCCTGTACTCTTTCAGGCTGCTGAAGAAGGGGATGTAAAGGCTAAGTTTGTTGGCATCAGAGGTCCATTGATTTATTACACTGCCAATCAAGCCAATGCAACACTGGACTTGATTGTCAAATCTGGTGGAAGACCTGCCAGCAATTTACTTTCTCTAAAGATTGTGAATGCAGATTTCAGCCTGCCACCACCGAGCCTTTGCAGACATTGCTTGCCAAGAGGGCCAGGGCTACCACTTACCCTGCATTGACTTGCCATCTAAGGCCCTGCCTTGTGCCAAAGTCTCCTGTCATCACTGCATTGTCTGCACCCAGGCAAGGTATCAGCATCTCAAAAGGACTGACAGGGTGTGGCTGGAGAGCAATCAACTTGCCCTCCCTCCTCTTGCCTGTTCTTAGCCAAGAGAAACTTTTTAAACTAGGAAAATAGATTTCGATGCAGTCTAAACCTCCAAAATAAAAAGCAATTGTCTATTCCCTCATTCAAACTCACCCCCCCCCTTCCCCAGCCAGCCATTGCACCTCACCAGCTCTTACAAAAGGTGTTGGATCTTAACATCTGAGCATGGAAAATCTTTGGAAACATTTTCTTTGCTTGTGGCAATTTGTCCTGTACAGTTCTGGTGTGAAACTGTGTGAAATGGTGAAATGGATACGGTTGTTGCTAAAGAAGCAGTGCTTTTCTAAGGGGTTACCACATTAACTGGCAAGGAGCTCTGATTATCAAAAGCTCATTTCCTGGCAATCTAGTTGGTCTTTAAGGTGCAACTGGACACAAAACTTGCTCAGCTTGAAGAAATTACAGTCAGGGAGCACCTTTGTAGTAGCACAAGTTGGCAGCCATACTGGGTATCTAACAGCAGACCAAACTGTCCAAGAGATGCAAGATGGCAACTAATGTGCCTAGCCCATCTGCAATGCTTGCACCCTGACTAAGTTACTCTGGGGAGCTCATGGACTTCTCCTGAAGAGCATTTCCTTGATTTTGTCGCTGGAGCCTGATCTTCCTTGATGGCATGCTGGCACCTTTGGAAACCAAGCCTGGCCTAGTCCAGAAGCCAAATGCCAACTAGCTCATTGCCCTTTGGATACCTGTATACCCCGTAAGCTAGTGGATCTACTGAAGAGCCCACTTGCTTTATTACTGCAGTTATTTTGCATAAGGAGGCTAGACTAGTTTTAGGACTGGCAGTGAGACATTCGGCAGGTTGACCCCTATTCAAATTACCCAGTTTCTTCCTTTGTTTTACAGCCCTGATGACCTTTTAATTTCTTCACCTGTGGCTGGGACACATGTAAGTACATATCCATTGCTTTGCTCTTCTTCAGAGAAGGGGGGAAGGGGAAATACAGCAATGCAAGTGGGGCTGGTCTCCAAAGGAATGTAAGCTGCTTTGCATTCATTCTGCTCTGCTGCTTTATTTTCATTTGTGACTCGTGAGAGAGAGGGAGAGAGAGAGGGAGTGAGTGAGTGCAAGCCGAGTGGGGCTGGTCTCCAAAGGAACGTAAGCTGCTTTGAATTCATTCTGCTCTGCTGCTTTATTTTCATTTGTGACTCGTGAGAGAGAGGGAGAGAGAGAGGGAGTGAGTGAGTGCATGCCGAGTGGGGCTGGTCTCCAAAGGAACGTAAGCTGCTTTGAATTCATTCTGCTCTGCTGCTTTATTTTCATTTGTGATTCGTGAGAGAGAGGGAGAGAGAGAGAGAGAGAGAGAGAGAGAGTGAGTGAGTGAGTGAGTGCAAGCCGAGTGGGGCTGGTCTCCAAAGGAACGTAAGCTGCTTTGAATTCATTCTGCTCTGCTGCTTTATTTTCATTTGTGTCTCAGGAGAGAATGAGTGAGTGAGTTCATAGCTTATATATCAGTCCAAAACAGACTAAGATAGCAAAGTCCTATTCCATTCGCTTTCCAGGAACAGGGCAAAGACTCCAGGTTCATGGAGGAAGACAGTAAGTGTGTGTCTATTCAAAAGATAAATGTTGTTTCTTTCCTTTTCCTTCAGGTGTCTACCAAGATGCAATGTAGATGGTACAACATGACTCAGCCCTAGCTGTGGCCGGCTGGCAGCAGATGTCGTTGGATAACTTCCTCAGGGGATGTAGGATCCCTGTATCTATTATATAAGCAAGATATAATCATCTTCAATAATGGGCATACTCAAACCACTTCATATAATGGTGCATACTCGAACCACTTATTCAAATAAACAGTTACTCACCTTGAAACAGTGCAATTCTTTCTTAAAACCTAGAGAGTGATGCAGGCACCCTTGCTCACGCGTCCCTCCCAAGGTTAACAACAGTTTATATACTAACATACACCTTCCTCCCATGCATGAAGCAATCTCATTCAAAGATACAGTAACCATGACTTGGCTCAAATACAAAAACCATTTCATTTAAAGGTACAGTAACTTTCACCCAACTCCAAAGGTCCAGTGTCTAACCCAGAAAGCATTGAAGTGAAAGCTCATTATTTAGCCCATGGGGTTTAAGGCTATTCAGAGAAAAAATCCATTGGGCTTCTCTTCTCAGTAACTCCTTGTTAGTGCACTGAGAAGAAGTTGGCCATGCCACAAATAACACTGACACCTTCATATCGGTCGGGGTGTGCTGTGTTTCAAGGAAATGATGAGTTAGAGAGGCTTCCTCCACTTTGTTCTTAACTCTGGAAATACGTTCCAGAATCCTGACTCTCAGAGGTCTGATTGTATAGCCCACATATAATTTAGGGTAAGGGCAAATCAACAGGTACACCACTCTGGAAGTCTGGCATGTGATGAAATGTCGGATGGTGATTTTCTTTTGTGGTACAGGTATGTCCAAAGAGTCACCCTCTATCATTAATGGACACATGGCACAATGGCCACACCTAAAGTTGCCTGTAGGTCTATCCATACCCAGTGGTCTGGTTATATCTGTATGGGACACAATATCCTTCATATTTCTTGTTCTCCTGTAGCTGATACATGGTGGTGATGCACACCCATGGATGTCAGACACTAAATTCCAATGGCTATGGACTATGGTTTGTACAAATTTAGATAGAGGTGAATAATCTAGAGCCCAATGTAGTCTATCCTTTTTAGCTCTAGCTTTATTCTCAAAAAGGCTATTCCTAGAGACCCGTGAGGCTCTAGTTAATGCCCTTTGTATGGTCTTGTTAGGGTAGCCTCTATTAATGAATGACTTCTGCATAACAGCACACCCATAATCATAGTCCTCTTGTCGTGTGGAATTCCATTTTAATCTCAGAAACTGTCCGTATGGGATATTGTGTCTGAGATGGATGGGATGGTGGGACTCAAAGTTTAAGTAGGCATTCCTGTCTGTAATCTTAGGGCATATCTTCAATCTATCATCACTCCCCCTGAAGACAGTCACATCTAAGTAATTGATTTTGTGCTGATCACTATTCCAAGTGAATTTGATATTCTCATCTAGCGTGTTCAGCCAAGAGCAGAAATGTTCCACAATGGAATAATCACGGATCAAAAAGAATAAATCATCAATGTACCTTTTAAAGATGACTATGTACTCAAAGTAGGGATTGGTATGATTCATGATGTATTTCGCCTCCCATTGTGCCATAAAAATATTGGCAATGCTGGGGGCAGCCGCACACCCCATTGCGATGCCCCTCACCTGAAAGAAGAAACTGTTCAAAAATATGAAATAATTTTTTTCCAGTATCAAATCAAGAAGTTGGAGTAAAAATTCAGAGCTTGGTCTACAGATGTGTCTTGCATTCAGCACATCAGACACCACCCTCCTGGCCATGTCATGTGGTATGGACATATACAAGGAGTTAACGTCCATAGTCAATAAAGTGAAACCCTCCTCAACTGGAAAATTTTCTATTGTCTGTATGAAGCTCCTAGTGTCCTTTATGTAGAAGGGAATGGTGGGAACCTCCGTCTGTAGGAAAGAATCCAGGTAAAACAATCTGGCTCTCAAATTCATCTGTAGGGACTGTGCTCTGTAAGAGATCTTTCACTCTATCAGCTTCTTTAGTAACCGTAACCGCTTCTTGTTGACACGTGGCTATCATGAGTACCATAAGATCGAAAGAACATTTATTGAGAATAGATGCCCACTTGGTTTTGAACTCCTCCCTGTCAGCAAACATGCCCGGGGGCTTCTGAATTCTTAAACCTCTTGGTATCTGTTGAGTTTGATAATATTCGTATAAAGTAGAAGCATGAAGCTCCAATTTCATTGATTTGGATTGCAAAAATTGTAGGGTTTCCCAGTCCTCTGGGGGGGGGGAGTAATGTCCCACTTCCTAGGTTTGAGACTAGAAAAAATCCTAGACTTTTCTTCTGAGTAAGTGAACGTATCCTGATAACTAGACATGGCTTCCCAATATTCCCTTCCCTCAGTTTTCTTCTTGCCACCGCTAGGAGAAGGATGTCTGCTTCATAGGTCCGTGTTTGGATTCCATCTTACTTGATTTTGGTTGTGATTTGGACTGTTTACTGGACTAACACTTCTTCTGGCTGATTTGGACTTCGTTTTGGACTTGGTGTGTATTGATCCAGTTTGTTTTGATGACGCATATCTTCCTACCCCTCGATGATGACTTCTAAGGCCTTCTTTAAGCACTGTACTCAGTGCCAGATGAAGATGATCCGTATGGATGGACATGATCTATGTTTGATCTGCCTCGGGGAGGGCCACAACATGCCTGCATGTCAGAACTTCACTCTGAAGGTGAGGCATGAGAGGGCCCAATGGTTGAGGGTGTTGTTATGGCAAAAGGTGTTAGATGGAGATGAAGTGCCTAAGTCCCCTTCTGTGATAGAAAAAACACCATTGTCTGCCCCAAAGGCGGGTCACAGTTCAGGTTCTGTGGTTTCATTGAAGTCGATCCCGAGATCGGATCCGACAGGTAAGTCGACTCCAAAGTCCGATCCGAAGGGGAAGATGACTCCGAGATCAGATATGACAGGGAAGAAGTCGAGCTCAAAGAGGTCTTCAGATCCAAGAGCCAGTTCGGAACCGCCTCCAAAGAAGCCAAAGAAGTAAAAACATCGGTCAGCTTCATGGTCTAAGCATCATTCTTGGTCTCCACGGCCGGAGTCTAATGATGTTGGTTTCACCATGTACGCCATCACCCCATTTGTGCTCCCCGGACCATTCTGTCTCTGATGGTGAAGTGCCGGATCCAGTTATTGACCATCCAGCTGAAACAGGTGCTGTCGGCACCGGGAGGGAGGCGGTCTCTGATTCCAGGACCGGGTTCAACTGACCATCATCGGATCCAAGAGCACTCTTCAAGGCGACCATGTCCCACGTCTTCCCTTTGGAGTCAACATCATTCATCTAATAGGGAGGGCTCAGGTTCAAGACGCTTGCCATACAGCACCATCATGCCTGCTGCATTCCAGCCCCGTATCATTGTCAATGGAAGGGAGCGCCCTCGGGATATGAGCCATCAGATCTGAGGCCCTCAGCATCCAGGGAATGTGGGTAGTTGCCTCCACCGTTTCCGGATGAGGTCCTGTCAACTCCTGCTTCTGAGGTGGAGGAGAGTACTCTGAATTGGGGTCCAAGTCACTGTCAGGTTCGTCACCAGATGAGAACGTGGGACCTAGTGCGAGTTCTCCTTTTGAGGATCTATGTGTATACAGACGACCCGAATGGCAAAGGCACTGGATATTGACATGTCATCTGCCATCCCAAAAACTAAAGATAAGTTGCTTTGTTGTATTTATGGTGATTCTCCAGCAACAGTGGGTTTTCCAATGCTAGAAGGCCTGGAGGAGATAGTGCAGAAGGTTTGGAAGGTGCCCTCAGGGTTGCCAGCTACGTCGAAATGCATTGAACAGATGTACAAGATCAAACAGGGTACATGGCAAGCATTGATAAAACACCCTCCACTGTCATCCTTGGTAGCTGAGGAAATTCAGCATCGCAGTTCTGGCTCCCTCTCTGCTCCTCCAGATAAAGAGGGAAGAAAAATTGATGGTTTGGGGAGACACCAATATTCTATCTCTGCTTTAGGCCTTCACATTGCCAATTATCAAACAATTATGGCAGGATATCAACTATATCTGTGGGAGAAGCTGTCCTCTTATGTCGCTGACTTGCCAGAGGATAAGAAAGCTGTCATTTCTCTCCTGCAAACGGAGGCCGTTCACTTCTCAAAGTAGCAAATGAATGCTGGGAGCCATGCTGCTGATACTGGGGCTCGTGGGATGTCCACTGCAGTGCTTTTGAGGAGGCATTCCTAGTGCCGTTCAACAGCTCTTCCAATGGAAACAAGAACCAAAATAGAGAACTTACCATTTGAGGGAGATTCCTTGTTTTCCAGCACCACAGATGAGGCGCTGAAGAAAAAGAAAGAGAATAGGCAGATGGCCAGATCATTGGGAGTGACTTCGATAGGTAGGTCTAGATATAAACCACGGTACTCATTTAGATACAACCCATACCAGTATCACGGGAGATATCAGCAATGCCCTTATTTTCAGCAAAATCCCACAGCTCAACGCCACTACAATGTTTCACAGTAGTCAAGAAGGTGTAGACATTACAAACCCCATCCATCACAAGCCCCTGTTCACCAGAAAGATTCTCAGGGTGCAGGGAAGCAGTTCTGATAGGACATAGTGACCTCTGCACAGAGTTTTTCTGACAGACTGATGCCTTTCTTTTCTAAATGGGAGATGATAACAACTGACTCATGGGTCTTTTTTTAAAAAATAAAAATTTTATTAAGTATATTGAAGGAATGTTACATATAAGTTTTTCCAATTATTCTCTACATATCAATATCAATTACCTTATAATTATCCAGTAAAATGTACATTCCCCACCCTCCCTCCCTCTTTTCTCTAGACCCCCAACAGCGCTTAAACCCTTTAAATTCTTTAAATTTCCCCTCTATTCTATTACTGTTATTCATTCTCAAAGGTAAAGTTCTTAGATAAAACATAACCCCATCATTATACCCCCATCAATAATTATCCATAGACCACAATTGGCCTTTTACATCCCACCTGAGTTCCACATAATCTTTGAATTTTTCCCAATCTTTTAGAAATTCATTTGAACTTTGTTCCTTCAGTTTTCTAGTCAGCTTGTCCATTTCCACCATGTACAGTAATTTTTGTATCCATTCTTCAACATCTGGTATCTCCTCTTGTTTCCAATATTGTGCATACAGTAATCTTGCTGCCACAATCATGTACCACATTAATGTTCTATCCGTTACATTAACATTTTCCATATTCAGTCCTAACAGAAACATTTCAGGACCTTTCAACAAATTACCCTTCATAATTTTCAACATTTCTGTATATATCTTAGACCAATATTGTTTTGCCTTATCACAAGACCACCACATATGGTAGAAGGAGCCTTCATGTTGTTTACATTTCCAGCATTTGTTTGACATAGCATTACTCATATTAGCTAATTTTTTCGGTGTTAAGTACCATCTATACATCATCTTATATCCATTTTCTTTTAAATTAACACATGTAGATATTTTCATAACATTTTTCCACAAATATTCCCATGCATCCATTGTGATCTGTTTGTTAAAATGTAAAGCCCATTTCACCATTTGGACCTTAACCACCTCATCTTCTATATATCATTTCAATAGCAGTTTATAAAGCTTAGAAACTATCTTTGTTTCATTCCCTAGCAGAAGTTCTTCTAATTCTGAGTTCCTAGTTCTGAAACCCACTTTCCTTTATCTGATTCAAATAAGTCTTTAATTTGTCTATATTGTAGCCATCCATATTTAAAAGGTATCTCTTCTTCTTTCTTCATTTTGACTGTATCTCCTTCCATCTGCAACAAGCCCTTGTACGTTATCCAATCTTCTCCTTGATATTCTGTCTACGGTTTTATCACCTCTGCTGGAATTATCCATAGAGGTCTTTTCTCCTCTATATATTTTTTATATTTTTGCCAAACCGAGAATACATTTTTCCTTACGTAGTGATGCAGAAACAGACCATCCATTTTATATTTCTCATACCATAAATATGCATGCCAACCAAAAAGATTATTATGACCCTCCAATGTTAACTATTTACGATTAGTTAAGTTAACCCAATCTCTCAACCATGTCAAACATATCACTTCATGATATAGTCTCAGATTTGGTAGTTGTAGGCCACCTCTTTCTTTTGCATCACACAGCACTTTCATCTTAACTCTTGGTTTTTCCCCAGCCCATACAAAGTTTAATAATTTCCTTTGCCATTTGTCAAATTGCTTTTTCTCTTTTACAATTGGGATTCTTTGTAATAAGAACATCACTCTTGGCAATACATTCATTTTCACAACTGTTATATGACCCAACGACAGATTCAATCTGTTCCACTTTGTCAAGTCTTTTTCCAGTTGAGCCCATAATTTTTCATAGTTATGCTTAAATAAGTCTATGTTTTTCATTGTTAATTCTGCTCCCAAATAGTTTGTTTTTTGGACCACTTCACACTCCGTGAGATTCATTAGTTCAACCTGTTTCGCTTTCGTCATATTTTTACAGAGCAATTTAGATTTTGATTTGTTAATATAAAAACCTGCCAGATCCCCAAACTCTTTAATCCTGTTTAATAATAATGGTAATGTCTGGACAGGTTCCTCAATAATAAACATCGTCTGCAAATGCTCTGAATTGATAAGAGAAGCCTTTAAGTTTTATACCTTTAATACTTTGATCTTCTCTTATCTGTCTTAACAATATTTCCAGTACCATAACAAACAACAATGGTGAAAGTGGGCATCCTTGACGCGTACCTTTTCTTACCTCGAACTTTGTTGTCAAATCATAATTTATACACAATGTTGCTTGCTGGTCCTGATAAATTGCCTTTATAGCTTCTATAAACTCTTGACCCAGACTCATCTTTTCCATTACTAAAGACATGAAATCCCAATTTAAATTGTCGAAGGCCTTCTCTGCATCCGCAAACAGAAAGGCTACCTCTTTTTCAGGGTGTTTATCGTAATATTATATAGCATCAATAACAACTCTCAAATTATCCCTTATTTGTCTAGTAGGTAAAAACCCTGCTTGTTCTTCTCCAATAAAATCCATTAAAAATATTTTCAGTCTTTCCGCCAAAACTCTTGCAAAAATCTTATAGACATTATTTAACAAAGATGTAGGCCTGTAATTTTTAACATCTGTTAAATCCTGCGCTTCCTTTGGGATCAGCGAGATATTAGCTTCATTCCATGTTTTTGGTACTCCCTTTTTCCTCATTATCTCATTCATCAAATTTTGTAAAACTTGCACCAAGTCTTTTTTCAAAATTTTGTAAAATTTAGCTGAAATTCCATCTGGACCTGGTGCTTTACCCAGTTTCATCAAATCTATAGATTTTAAAATTTCTTCTTCAGTTATTGGAGTGTTCAAAGTTGTCCTCATGGAATCCAAGATTTTTGGTAACTTTCTCTTGTCCAAATATCGATCTGTTTCTTCTTTACTAATTAGCTGTTTTTGGAACAGGTCATGGGTCTTAATGATTGTTAATAAAGGTTATGGGTTGGAGTTCGCTTAGTTGCCTGTGTGTATTGGGCCTTCAATGGCAGTAAATAATAACTTGGTTGAACTAGAGGATGAAATCATATCTCTTCTGGCCAAGAGTGCTATTGAAAAAGTGTCATATGAGGAGTCTGGGAAGGGCTTCTTTTCTCGTTTCTTCCTGGTCCCCAAGAAAGACGGGGGTTTACGTCCTATTCTAGATTTAAGGGGCCTTAATGCTTTCCTTAAGGTTACAAAATTTTAGATGGTCACCTTATCTTCAGTTATTCCCTTACTGAAGGAAGGTAATTGGTTTGCTGTCCTTGACCTGAAGGGCACTTATTTTCATATAGGAATACGAAAGGAGCATAGGAAGTACTTAGGTTTTTTTTAGCAACAAAGGGTATTCTGTTATAGAGTACTCCCCTTTGGCCTGTCCACAGCACCACGGCTGTTCACAAAGTGTGTAGCACCTGTGGTGTCTTCAACAACAGGGCTGTACCATTTTTCCGTACTTGGATGATTGGCTTATTGTGGCAGGCTCAGAGGCTAAACTACTGCAAGATGTAGACTTAGTAGTAAGCACTTGCAGGCGCTTAGGTCTGCTTATAAATTTTGAAAAATCAAAGCTTGTGCCCTGTCAAACAGTGTCTTACATTGGTGCAGTATTGGACTCTATGGTGGCAAAAGCATTGTTGCCCCATGAAAGAGCTAAGTCAATTAAAGGTATAATTTCTATCTTAAAGAAGAATCGTTTCCAGTCTGTGCGCACAATTCAATGTTTGTTGGGGCATATGGCTGCTACAACCTCAGTGGTGCCATTTGCACGACTTCACATGAGGTCACTTCAGAATTGGTTTGTACGTAGATATAATCCTATGCAGCACTCTCCCTGCTTGAGGTTTTCAGTGCCTAGGACCATACTGTCATCCCTTAACTGGTGGTTAGAGGATGAAAATTTGCTTAAGGAAATCCCATTTGGGCATTTGCACCCTGACATCACAGTGACTACAGATGCATCATTGCAAGGCTGGGGGGCCCATTGTGGGTCTTTGTTTGTTCAGGATGTATGGTCAGAGAGAGAAAGAAGGCTACACATTAATTCATTAGAATTAAGAGCGATACATTTTGCACTTGTGTCCTTTGCAGCGCTTCTCCGGAATCGTCATGTTTTGGTGCAGACGGACAACACAACTGCAATGTATTACATAAACCTACAAGGTGGTACTGCATCAATGACTCTCTGCAAGGAGGCCACACTCATCTGGCAATGGGCGATTCTGAATGGTGTAACAATTCAGGCTATACACATAGCAGGATCCAACAATGTTCAGGTGGATGTGCTCAGCAGGGTACTGATGTTGGACCATGAATGAGCATTAAACGAAGAATACATTGATTTGATTTTTTGGATCTGGGGTTCACCAGACAGAGATGTCTTTTCTACATCAAAAAATGCCAAGGCTCAAGTGTTTTGTTCAAGAGCAGGGAGCGACCCCCTGTCCATTGGGGATGCTTTCCAGTTTGTGTGGACCCACAAGCTACATTATATATTCCTCCCATTCCCATTAGTGGCAAGGGTTTTGTGCAAAATAGAGAAAGACAATACCAATTGCATTCTGGTGGCACTGTTTTGGCCGAGGCAGGTATGGTTTCCAAAACTGTTAGAGCTGTCCAGACGGACATATGTGCACTTACCTCCTCGGCTGAGAGGAAGTGAGGGTGAGGTATACCGCCCCTCCTTCCACAGAGCAGGGTCCTGCAGTATCCCTGACACCCCCTGAAGTCAGAGCCAGGCACGCCGGTGCCCCGCTTAGCAGTGTCCAGGGCGAGCCTTGACACTTACAACATTCCCACACCTGCGCTTTCTCAAAGTGTGAGGAGACAGCACCTTGTGGGTTTTTTCCTCTTCTTAACCCTCTCTCCCCTTGCATTCACAGCCCTACCTCAGCCCCCATCTTTTCCCCCAACGCCAGCCCCTTCCCCCCCTTGTTGGGCAGGGGCCAGTCTTCAGACGGCCTGTGCCTGAGAGAACTACTGCCTGGCCCATGTGAGTACTGAGAGGCCTGTGCCCATACTCTCTACAG
The DNA here is from genome assembly GCF_028583425.1 of Eublepharis macularius. NCBI lineage: Eukaryota > Metazoa > Chordata > Lepidosauria > Squamata > Eublepharidae > Eublepharis > Eublepharis macularius. The sequence goes on along the minus strand of NW_026559722.1, from coordinate 190,611 downwards.
CACTCGTGGGAGGGAGGGAGGCACGGCAATCGCACCTCCAGGCTTCATCTGGGCTCTCTAGGACTCTCCCACACAACCACCAGATCCCGCATCTCGCCTTTGAGGCCATGGTGGGCCCAGCTCTTGGTAAGGGGAGGGGGGAAATCACCTCTTCCATGAGAGATGTGAGAGGGTCCCACCACCACCGTGCCTGTTCTCACTTGGTCCAGTCTGGCCCAGTCTCACTATGGCAAGAGGCCATCCCACCTAGCCCTGCTTCTCTGGGGGAAGGGTGGGGTGGGCACCCCCTTTCCTGCCCCCTTTCTCCTGGTGAGGGACGGGATGGGATGGGGCCACTGCAACTGGCTTCACCTAAGCTGGCAAGAGGAGGCCATCCTCCTGCCCCAGCTCTTCTGGCAAGCTGGGCACTGCCAGAGGGCAGTATTGGGCAGTGACGTCAAGTGGATCCAGTCAGATGGACTCAAAGCAAAGAAAACAAAAGTTAGACACTGAAAGAGCTCCATCTTTTGGTGCTACACCGCTGAAGATGCCAGTCACAGCTGCTGGCGAAATGTCAGGAACTACAATGCCAAGACCTCGGCGATACAACCTGGAAAATCCACAACCACCATTATTCTCCGGCCATGAAAGCCTTCGTCAATAAATCCAATAGCATCTTTAAGACTAACCAACTTTATTGTAGCATTAGCTTTTGAGAGCCACAGCTCTCTTCGTCAGATTTTTACTCAACAAAAGTTTACTCAACAAAGAGAATTGTGGCTCTCAAAAGCTTATACTACAATCAAGTTGGTTCGTCTTAAAGGTGCTACTGGACTCTTTGCTATTTTGCTACTACGTGCTAACACGGCTAACTCCTCTGGACCTGCCTCACCGTGTAGTTGTGAATACTGTATGGTGAGAAAAATGCACTTGTTGTAGGGGTGCAATAAAACTTATTTAAAGTGAGGGGCAGCCTCTATAAGATATTTTGAAGTGTAAGGCATGAAAATGATCTTTAGGAATATATCTGTAAAGACCTCGTGCACACAGCAGAGTGTCAAGGATAAGATTCAGGTCTGGTTACATCTTAAAGGCCAACAAGGTTTCCCGTGTATAAGCTTCCCAGCTTTGACTCTGGAAATCTTGTTGATCTTCAAGGTGCTAATGGGCACAAACCTTGCTATTCTAATGCAGACCAAAAGGGCTGCCCACCAGAAGCTTGGTTGTGAGGCAAATTACTTCAGGCCTCAACAAGACACGTAAAGTCTCCTTCCTGCAGATGGGCTTGTGACACAGCAACTCACCAATTTGAGAGAGAAGTAAAGCACTGCGGCTCGAATTGAATGGAAACTTTTACTCAGATCAGCACTGGAACTTCCATTTTGTGTCTAACAATGGTTTAAAAAATGTTATAGGAAATACACACTCAGTGGTTCCTGTAGCCTTAACAATTTTGATCCATGTAAAAATGAGGATAAAAATATCTTGCATAAACAATAAATAATGGAATAAGGTGGCTCCCTCAACGGAGACAATTAAACCAAAAAACTCTTTTCCCCAAATGGACTGCATTAACGGTACATTGCTGGAGTTCTTTTCCTGTGCACAGCCACACAACTACAAAAAATCCTTCCACATATATTTCCTGGAGGTACCACAAGGCTTCTTGCGATCCACAGGAGGCATTTTTACTGGGTGCCGTTCAAGGGTCTGTGGCCAGTCAGCATCTCCCTAGTACCATAAGCCCTCAAGGGGAACCTCATTGGCTGCTAAGTGTTGTTTAATTTTTTGTCGTAGCTGAAGAGGTGAAACAGGCTCCTGTAAAGGTGCTTGCCTAGATAGCGCTTCGGCAAAGAATAGCACAAAAACACCACAGTCACTTGTGTTCTTCTGCTGGGGGGTTGTGTCAGGACAGCTCAAAACAATATCTAAAGGCATAAGCTGTTGTGAGCCCATGGTTGTGTCCTTGTGCCTTGTTGTGAGATAACTAATAATCTCATTGCAGGCTTCCTTTTTCCCTTTCCCAAGAGAATTGAAATGGGATAAAGTTTGAGATTTGAGGTCAAGAACAGCGAGCGTCCAATGATGGGACTGATAGTATGGGAAAAATATAATCTCACACTGCCACGCCTTGTGGTTTTGGAACCAAGTCTTTACTGCATCATAGCCATGACGTGTGTAGGTTTGCATGAAATGGACACCCATGTTGAACACCAGGGGTAAATTTGGCTGGTTCTTCTCTGACCGTTCACACAACAGTTCCAGGTAACGATCTATCACTAGATCATTTAGCCAACCACCAATCTCTAAGCAGTCCAAGTCATATTTTCCCAGCCTTGTGACAGAAGCCTTTCTTTTTGTTTTCAGTCCAAACTTCTCACTACTTAGTCTTTCATTCACTGGTTCGAGCACCTTAGTTGTTACTCCTGTGCCAGCCATGTCACATCTCACTCTTTCCAGTTTCTTTTTGAATGCGTTGAATGTCCGTGAGGGAAGACCGTTGTCTCTCCATATACGCAGCATGTCCTGGTATTTCTCTCTCTCCGTGGAATGCCTCCAGAGCAGAGTGAACAGGAATTCCATCTCCAGGGGCAGCCACCGACTTCTCACATTGGCGGGTCTGTGCATTGTTGGGGCATGGACCACCATAGTGAGCTCCTCTTCCTCCTCTACTGTTCCTGGGTCATCGTTTTCTGGTTCACAGTCACTCTCTCCATCCCCTGGGGGAACATTTGGCTTATATACCTCTGGTCCCGTTGGCAAGTCTAGTTTCGTAGGGATAGAATTGTGCAAGTTGTGCATTTTGAAAGGGCGAAACTGCAAGAGTAAACCTTTAGATAATATTTCCAGTGCGATGAGCTTCTGAATGAGAGTCGATAACTGGGTTGCAATGCTTCTAAGGCTCTGGAAGGCCACGTACCAATTGTTTTTCATGAGTGCCACACCAGAGACATAAATGAACACCCAAGAGCGCCTTCTGGCATCAAGTGGCTGGCCCTCCAGTTTCCTGAGTGACCCAGGGTAGAACTTCAAAGTGACGGGAGATCTTTGCGATTTTTGACTCAAAGACCATCTCCCTGTCTTTAAGACCCTGATAGATTTTGGCAGTTATCAGACATGCATGAGCTGTTTCACACAACTGGTCTTCAGAGGAATCATACACTTGGACAATTCTTTTACTTATCCAAGTAGCCTTTCTTTTATTCTCAAGGAATTCTACCGAAGGGAAAAAATGCAGTTTTAACTCTCTGAAGCCTGCAAGGAGAACCTGTTCCAAGTCATATTGTTTATCATGGATAAGTTGTAGAGCTCTCCCAAACACATATGGGTATCTAAATGAAGATCGATGTATTGTCAATAATTCTTTGATTGCGATGGCACCGACAAGGGGAAAGAATGAGGGTGCTGAGGCCTTTTGAAGTTCAAGAAGAAGAGCACTCCCATCCCACCGTTTCAGCCTGGGGTTTTCATTTACCAAATCTTGCAATAATAGGAAGATTGCCTTCCTGCCAATCTCAGGTAAGGATGCCTCCAGGCAGTTTGGAAAGCCAAAAAAAGCCAAAACGCGCCCCTTCTGCTTCTCGGAAGAAGTCCAGTATTGAAGGGAAGGAGGTTTATTGTACTCCTCATTGGTCACAGCAGCAAGATTGGGGCTGAAGCTTAAAAATCCTCTCTGGTGAGTGAGACAGTCTGAGGGCAAACCAACTCCAGGTCCCAAAACAATGCTGTCATCTCTGTTGGCTGAACCATGCAGCTTTCCAAAAATGAGCACTTCATACCCACATTCAAGTTGGAAGGCTTTCCAAGTTGCTTGATGGCTCCCATGCTCTCTGTACTGGATTGTCACTTGCTGGAGCTTGGTGTGAAGGTGCAAGACAGTAAGTCTAATGGATTCTGTGAACGTATGAGAAGTGGTGGAAATCCTTTCCTTAATTGGTAATAACATAGGCTTGACGGCCAAAAGCTCTTGAAGTGCATCCAGGTTGAGCAACTCATCTGGATGGCTGTTTGCAAAAAATCTCAGAATACTGCCTGGGCTCAGAGCAAGAACCACTTCTGTCCTTGCTCCAATGTATGGGGCCATTTTTATTGCATTTTCTTCCATCCTGTGCTGATACTCTTTGGCATTTTTGGAGAGGCGTCTCAGTGATTGTGGGTGTAGCCACATGTCCCAATTAATCCACTACATGGGTGAGACTGCATGGACACCCCGATATGTGGGTGGTCTGCATAAAATTGGATGAACCTCATCTTGTTACTTGGGTCTGCAATGAGTTTTTTTGAGATGGATGGTCTCACCCACAGGTTGACTGTCAAGATTGCTTTGATATGTTACAGCTTCTCTGATGGAGAGAGATGACCGTAGAATGCCCCTGTTGCTGATAATCTTCTTTATCCCTTGGCGGCACCAAAGCAGATTGGTGTCAGCCTTTTCCCCAGAAACAGTGGCTGCAACATGGACAGTCATTTTTTTAACAAACATTCCATCGAAGTATCGCCCTAGAGGCTCTGGGTTCGGCTCCCTCTGCCCAAACTGAAAAGTAAACAACATTTTCTCCAAAGAATCTTCCAGTGGTGTCTGATCCAAGGCAAGGTCCAGAAGATGTAGAATGAATTCACGATCTCGAGGCAGCAAACGCCAGTGTGTCATGTCTCTAATAAAATTCTTTTGTAAAGTCGGTCTGCGTAGTTCATGACTGGGCTGTGAAGATAGGAGCTTTTCAAATCTACTTTTAAAAGCATCCAAGAATCCAATTTGCCTCTCTCTGAAATCATTGACTGAGAACTTCTGTGGTTGTAACTTTGGAAGAGTGGTCAGAATCACTTGCCAGCCATTGGAATTGATCATAGGAAGTCCAACTGATATCTTTAGGAATTTCTTCATACCCAGAGTGGGTGGACTAAAAGGAAGATGCTTTCGCAAAATGTGTTCTATAGGAGTTAAGCTTGAAATGTGATCGGTACCCATGTGTAGGCATTGGAAATCCAGTTTTACAGCTTGGAATGATTCCAACTCTAAGACGATCCCATCTATATCACACAGGATCTCAGTGAACTCTTTTTGCTCAGCAGATGAGATCACATTACCTCACAGTGAAATAATGTCTTTGGAATAAATAAATTCTTCAACTGTACTTTTCGAAAAGGCTGTCATGAATTCTGTTGCATTCTCAAGACTGGTGTCACAAAATGAATCCTCCTCTTCTTTCTGTATGATAGAAAAGGAACATGTGTGAGTGTGATAATAGCTGCTACCCAGTATTTTAACATATATTATATAATGCTTTTGTATGATGTTGTGACTGTATATAAGACAAAATGCTTTTCAGAGGAGCAGCTGACACTGAAACCCTCAGCAGATTGACTTGCTTTTTGAAAGTTATTTTCCAACAGGACAAAGTGTTTAGCAAAATAACAAATTGACAAAAGTACATCTTGAACATTATGAAAAAACCAGCTTTTAGAGAATTGTTCCCGTTTCATCTAAGTTTTATGTTTATTTTGATTTTTTCTTTACCATTCCTTATTGTATCTGTTTCCCCGAGTGTCATGACTGTTGTTCATTATTGTATTTTGCTCAGTGAATGTTTTAGTGGTTGATCATATTGCATTTTCATTCATATTGTTGTACTCAACCTTGGAGCTCAGTAAGAAAGGTGTATATTGAATAAATAAATAAAATTTGGATGACATGATTGAGAATATTCAAATAGTGTAATTACTAATTAAACTAAATATGTGACCGAGCTTGGTCAAACTTGACTGACCTTAAATCCTGGTTTCTGGACTGGAACTGAAGACAATGGCTCGACAACGTCCTTTCCGCTTGTACATAACTCAGCAACCAAACTGACTTGTTTTAGAGTAGATCCTGAGATTGATTCCTCTGGAGCTTGCAAACATAGAGATGGCAATTCCATTGTGTCCTCTTTTGAAGATGAAGGTACTGGGACTCCTTTATTGATAGTTTGCTCTGATGCAGATAAAACTGGTGAAGTCACTGTTGTTACAGTTCCTTTTGCACATTGCTCTTGAGGAGTGACTAATGGCTGTAGAGGATATTGCACAAGTCTATATGGCATACAGTCAATATTCTGTTGGTTTGCTTTTGTTGCGGGCACTTCTTCCTCAGTCTTGGCAAAAATGAGCGGCTCATATTGGGGATGCTCTGCAGATTGCTCATGGATCTTCTCTTCAGAATTCTGCAGAAAAACACATGAAAGCGGAATAAGTGAGTTGCACTTTTAACCATTCCGGCTATCGAGAGAAAAAAGTAAGCCAGAATAAAAGAGAACCTGGTTCACATTCCTGCTTAGTGATGAAAGATGCTGGGGGTCTTTAGACAGTGGACTCCAATCTTTCTCTCTGCCCCCCATTATTCCTGTTTGGGCTGTCCGGGGTCTCAGGCTGAGGTCTTTCACATCACCTACTAGCGAATAATTTAATTGGAGATGCCTGAACCCAAGTCCTTCTCCATGTAAAGAAGATGATTTACCATTATGGCCCTCTCTCCTTCCTCCTCATAACATCCCTATGAGACAGGCGGCATATTTAGGGCCTCTGAATCTGAAAGTTTCCTTAGATCCCCATATTTGCTAGGTCCAGCTATCTTCCGTGGACCTGTAAAATCCCCCTTTAAGCTCATCTATGGTTGTGTTCAGAACAGCATCCAATGATATGTCCATCCTTGTATCAAATGGTCATGATTGGATTCTATGGTTTAAATAGTAGTTGAATAAAAAAAGTCCATCCTGGAGCTATTTGCCACCAGTTCATTGGGTGCCCACTGATGTTTAGCATTATGGGAGAGGAAGAAAAGGTTCTCACTCAGGGGCTGGCTCAATTTATTAGGTGGCCTAGAATGCAAAACAGCTGCAGACATATAATCCAGTGCTGGATGAAAGGAAATAGTTGGGGACTATTTTATATGTGTGGAGTGAGATAGATGACATAGTATCTATAGTATTAGGAATCTGATGAATTTGATAAGGAATTCTGATTCCACATGTTTGCATGGGATTCTACCTGAGAAGGAGTGCTATAACCTTTAAATCAGCAACTGCTTTCTGAACACTGTAATTTTTACTGTCAGATCTTGATTAATACCACTTTTCTGTGAAAAGACTATTGATATGTATCCACATTTTACATAATTATACTAATAATGCTGCTATGAATAAAATGTTCCCACAAGCTGTTATGCCACATAGGTAGTGTCAGGCCCCGTCTCTCCTTCCATTGAAAAAAAATTGCAATTATAACAATGGTTAGAAGAACTGTAATTAGTGCGGCTTTTATTTTGGAGCAATTCAATACCAGACAGTAAGATAGCAAAAGTGTTTCAGGTTAAGCCAGCAAATCACACCCTGTAATTTTCATTATCCTCATTAAGATTTGTCTGCAGAACAGTTGAATGTTTGTGTATTGCCACCAGCAATGTAGAAAATCACCCACCCAACCACAGTCTTTCCGACATTTAGGACTAACTGTTGAGTGGATTCTATGAAGCCTGCTTGGAGGTAAATACCATCTGTGTAAAACCTGAAACAAATTAAAGCTTATACTAAGTATTTTGAATTTATGACTTGGAGCATTCATAATTTGGGGCCATTCAGTTTTCAGGATTCTGTGTTGGTGGTCCATTTGTCACAGCACTTGTCAATTAATCCTCTTTTCTGTTTTCTGCTTCACCAAGATTTTATAAATATGGGATATAAGACTTTTTCTGTTTCCATTGGGATTCCTAATAAGAGACTTGAACTCTGTAAGAGGCTTCCTACATATGTGAAACAATTGAGCAGACCCTATCAAGTGCTGTATTAGAAAAAGTGAAGGCAGGATATTCATCCCTCTGCTTTCTCTTCAAGGGCCTCCTTATCAAGGGGACTTCCTTTTTTCATTAAGTCGGTAAAGCAGGTGATGCCTGCTTGCCTCAACCTAGTGGATGCAGCCCTTTCTTGCCCTGGAGGAAACCAGGGTTGATTCAAAAAGGAGGAAAGCTGAGACACACCCAGCACAGGAGACTTTTCCCATTTCTCCCAACCCTTTAAAAAAGCTTGCAGGATAAATCCCACAAGTGAGGTCTTTGATCTATAGTGGGGTGGAGACCAAAATATGTCAGCTGAAGTTGTTGGGAAAGCACAGTGATCTTCTATGGTCTGCCAACCAGCACAAGCGCTAGATAATGTCCTAACTATTCCATGCCAATATACAGGCTTCATAATAGAACCCCAGGTCAGGCAAATCTAGCCCTCCATGAGATGCAGTTCCTCACCCCTGGGAAAATTTTATCCTAGGGTTTTTAAAGGCCCAGATAAATTGATTTCATTTCCTCTGCCATCTTGTTATCCCAGTTTGGGGGATGTGGTAGTTAAAAAGGCAACTGTGATCTGGGGCTGTATCAATAGAAGTAAAGTGTCCAGGTCATACAAAAATAATGGTCTAACTCTGGTTGGTCCTCACCTCGAGTATTGTGTACAGTTTGGGGCACTACAATTTAAGAAGGGTGTAGACAAGTGGAACGTGTCCAGAGGAGGGCCAGGAAGATGGTGAAGGGTCTGGAGACAAACTCCTATGAGGAAAGGTTGAAGGAGCTCGGTATGTTTAGCCTGGAGAGGAGATGACTGAGGGGTGATATGATAACCCTTTTTCAAGTAGTTGAAGGGCTGCCATATAGAGGATAGTGTAGACAGAGTTGTTTTCTGATGCCCCAGAAGGTCAGACCAAGGGGTTGAAATTAAATCAAAAGAATTTTTGACTAAACATTAGGAAGAGGTTCCTGACAGTGGTCCCTCAGTGGAACAGGCTTCCTCGGGAGGTGGTGGGCTCTCCTTCTTTGGAGGTTTTGAAGCAGAGGCTAGATGGCCACCTGAGAGCCATGCTGATTCTGTGAACCAGGGCGGATCGTGAGGGGGAGGGCAGGAAGGGTTACATTGGTTCTTGTGGCCCCTTCTTACATGCCCAGGGCAAGGCCAATCACTACTTTGGGGTCAGGAAGCAATTTTCTCCAGGCCAATTTGGCCAGGGATCCTGGAGGTGTTTCGCCATCTTCTGGGCATGGGGAAGGGGTCACTTGCGGGGTTGGGGGGGAGTAGTTGTGAATTTCCTGCATTGTACAGGGGCTTGGACTAGATGAGTATGGAGACCTCTTCTGAATCTATGATTCTATGGCTGACCCTGCTTAGCTTGTGAGATCTGGCGAGTTTGTGCTTGTGTGGGGTATTCAAGTCAGGGTGAAAGGAACTTTATTCCATAACAAAATAGGGTACAACCGCTGCAGAGAGACTCCTATTTTTTTTTAGCATTGTGATTCCACCCACAAAAGGGTAGGCATATTGATAGAAACTACAGGTTGCTGAGCAGGGACCATTGGGGGAGGCTGACTAAAAGCAACAGATGCTGAACATTGGTATGGCACCATCATAACTAGAGTTACTTAGGTGAGGAGCCGTGGTTATGGGAAGAGTTATGGCTCAGCACTAAAAGATCCCACATTGAATCCAGACACCTCCAGCTACGGGTCAGAGTGATGTGAAAGACCTTCTCCCGAGACTGGAGAGCTAACTTTGGGTTTCTAAGTGAGGAGCCAACATTGGATTGTCAGAGAGGGAGCCACATTCATCTGTTGCTGCAGCAAAAGGATACATGGACTCCCTCACTCCTGTGAGGCATGAGTTTCTGTTCTCCAGAGTTTTTCTACATCGAATCAGAAATGAGGGACTGTAGTCATTTTAATGGTTTGAAGACGGAAAAGAGGACAGCTCAATATGCAATTATTCTTCTCTGTTTGTATTCTTAAAACCAACATTCGTAATGGTGTCAGAGGGTGAGCTGCCATTCCAATCTGTCCATGTGGCAGTTCTGGATCATCTTTTAATTTTCCTATTATTTCAAGCATTTTATAATGTCCACAGTCTAGTCCGAACTAATAAAGATGAGTCATTTGTCTGGGCTACACAATTCAGATACACTTTTGGGTTTCTCTTTCTACTTTTGAATTGCCTCATCTCACACAGCGCTATATGAAAAATAGCCTTTTCCTTTCTTGCTTGCCCTGACCTGGATAGCTCAGGTGAGCCTAATCTCATCACCTCTCAGAAGCTAAGCAGGGTCTCCCTTGGTTAGTAATTCAATGGGAGACTGCCAACAACAACCAGGGTTGCAGAGGCGGGTGATGATAAACCACCCCAGTCTCTTGCCATGAAAACTCCACCAGCAGGTGCCATCAGTCAGCTGTGACTTGAGGGCACTCCTCACTACTCCTACTAAGAATAACAACATTCAATTTATATACTGCCTTTCAGGATGAGTTAATGCCCACTCAAAGCGATTTACAAAGTACATTATTATTATCCCCACAACAACAAACACCCTGTGAGGTGGGTGGGGTTGAGAGAGCTGCTAGAAGCTGTGACTCACCCAAGGTCACCCAGTTGGCTACAAGTGGAGAAGTGGGGAATCCAACCTAGCTCTCACTACCGCCTTACTTGCTTGCCATTGTTTCCACAATTGATTGTGAAGGATCTGAGAGACTCTTGGGTGACAACAGCCTGGGGGCCCCACACTGCCAAGAAGAGGAAAGTCAAGGAGGAGAGGAAAGAGTCAATCTCCCTTCTGAGCCTCCTCTCAGATCTACAGTACAGACCCGAAGGCATCAACGAAGAATATGCTCTGGTCCATTTGAGCTCAAGAATTGTTTTGAAGTGCTAGAGATGGTGACAGAGATGAGAGTGGAAGGAGAACTGCAAAGATCTGGAAGAGGGTGTGCAGAAGACATGGGGCCATATGGAAGTCTAAAAAAACGGAAGGTGATAGTCGTCGGGGACTCTTTGTTCAGGGGTATGGAACGCCGTGTCTCTGGGCCAGATCCCCTATTCCGAGAGATGTGTTGCTTGCCAGGGGCCAGAATTCAGGATATAACCGACCTGCTGCCGAAACTCATCAAGCTCGCTGATAAGTACCCGTTTGTGCTGATTCATGTGGGAACAAACGACACAGCTTCGAATACTGTTTCTAGAATCAAAGAGGATTATGAAGCCCTTGGAAGGCAGTTGAAGACATTGGGGGCTCAGGTGGTATTCTCTTCTATCCTTCCAGTCACAGGAAGAGGAGCACGCAGGGAGCGGACCATACTTGAGGTTAATCGCTGGCTAAGATGGTGGTGCCGACAGGAGCGCTTTGGTTTCTGGGACCATGGGATAGGTTTTCTTAGAGAAGGCCTTCTAGCACATGATGGGCTTCACCTCTCAAGGGCAGGGAAGAAAACTTTTGGAACAAACCTGGAGAACTTCATCAAGAGAGCTTTAAACTGATGCTGCAAGGGGAAGGGGACGATCAACATGGCGACTTCAATGATGAAGGGAACACAGTGGGGACCCACCTGGGCAGGAAAGGTCAAACAAAGGTACAAGGCTACAAGTGTCTATATACCAATGCCCAAAGTATGGGCAATAAGAAAGAAGAGCTTGAGCTTCTATTGCAAACAGAGGGTTACGATATAGTAGGAATTACTGAGACTTGGTGGGATGATTCCCATGACTGGAATGTGCTAGTGGATGGGTATGAGTTGTTCAAGAAAAACCGGAAGTGCAGAAGAGGAGGTGGAGTGGCGTTGTATGTGAGGAGAGGGCTTGATTGTCAAGAAGTTATGGAGAATGGGGCGGACAGCCCGGTGGAAAGTATATGGGTAGAAATAAGGGGAGGAAGGTCAAAGGGTATTATTGTTGGAGTCTGCTACAGACCACCTGACCAGCAAGAAGAAATAGATGTTGCCCTCCTTGAACAGATTGGCAGAGTATCCAGACATCAGAACCTTGTAATTATGGGTGACTTCAACTTCCCTGATGTGTGCTGGGAGACAGGCTCAGCAAAGCGCCATGAATCATGCAATTTCCTGAACTGCCTGGCTGATAACTTCCTTTTTCAAAAGGTGGAGGAAGCTACAAGGGGCTCGGCCATACTGGACCTGATATTAACCAACAGGGAAGAATTGGTAGATGAGATGAAGGTGGTGGGGACCTTAGGGGGAAGTGACCATGTCCTCCTTGAATTCCAGTCGCTGTGGGGAGCCAAGGAAGTTCATAGCCAGACTCGTAGGTTAGATTTTCGTAGGGCCAACTTCGATGAACTCAGGGGCTTGATGGGATTCGTTCTGTGGGGGCGTGTACTGGAAGGGAAAGGAACGAGTGAAGGTTGGGCCCTTCTCAAACACGAGCTTCTGCAAGCTCAAGCCCTCACTATCCCAGCAAGACGGAAACATGGTCAGGCCTCCAAGAAACCGATGTGGATGCACAGAGAGCTCCACAATAAGCTAAGGGAGAAAAAGGAAATGTTCAGGAAATGGAGACAGGGACAGACATCTAAAGAGGAGTATATGAGGGTTACTAGGTACTGCAGTTCAGCCATCAGAGAGGCCAAAGCTCAGTACGAGCTGGGTCTGGCCAGGAGGGCTCACTACAATAAGAAAAACTGCTACGGATATGTGAGAAGCAAACGCAAGGTAAAGGAGGCAATTGGACCGCTGTTGGGAGTAGATGGAGAAGCTCTGATGCAGGACAGAGAAAAAGCAGACAGGCTTCATGACTTTTTTGCCTCTGTTTTCTCCCCGAAGAACTCAGGCACATCTAGAGATAGTAGAAAATGTGGCAGGACACCTGAGTGGCTAATTGAGATTGACAGAGAGGTTGTGGAGAGGCATCTGGCTGCACTGGATGAATACAAATCCCCTGGGCCAGATGAGGTGCACCCAAGAGTGCTGAAAGAACTTTCTAGAGAACTTGCAGAACCCCTGTCCATCATCTTCAAGGCCTCCTGGAGGACTGGGGATGTGCCACAAGATTAGAGAAGAGCAAATGTTATCCCAATCTTTAAGAAAGGGAAGAAGGATGACCCGGGCAACTACAGGCCGGTCAGTCTGACTTCTGTTGCTGGGAAGATATTAGAACAGATTTTAAAGGGATCAATCTGTAAGCATCTGAAGGACCGCTCAGAGATTCGGGGAAGTCAGCATGGTTTTGTTCCTAACAGATCTTGCCAGACCAACCTGGTTTCCTTCTTTGATCGAGTGACCAGCTTACTGGATCGGGGGAACGCTGTTGACATGATTTATCTGGATTTCAGTAAAGCTTTTGATAAGGTCCCCCATGACATTCTGATGGACAAACTGGAAGACTGTGGAGTAGACTATAGGACAGTTCGGTGGATAGGGAACTGGTTGGAGGAACGCACTCAAAGAGTGGTGGTCAACAGTGTTTTATCAGATTGGAGGGAGGTGTCCAGTGGGGTGCCGCAGGGCTCGGTTTTGGGCCCGGTACTTTTCAATATTTTTATCAATGATCTGGATGAAGGAGTGGAAGGGCTGCTCATTAAATTTGTTGATGATACCAAATTGGGAGGAGTAGCAAACACCGAAGAATATAGAATTAAAATTCAACAAGACCTGAATACTCTGGAGAAGTGGGCAGCTGTGAATAGGAGGCAATTCAACAAAGATAAGTGCACAGTTTTACATCTGGACCACAAAAATGAGAAGCACAAATACTGGATGGGGGATACACTTCTGGGCAGTAGTATATATGAAAGGGATCTTGGGGTAAGAATGGACTGTAAGCTAAATATGAGCAGTCAGTGTGATGCAGTGGCAAAAAAGGCTAATTCAATCCTGGGTTGTATCAAAGGCGCCATAGCATCAAAATCGCAGGAGGTCATAGCCCCTCTCTATACTGCCTTGGTCAGGCCACACCTGGAGTATTGTGTGCAGTTCTGGAGGCCTCACTTCAAAAAGGATGTGGACAACATCGAGAGGGTGCAGAAGAGAGCAATGAGGATGATCAGGGGTCTGGAGACTGAGCCCTACGAGGAAAGGCTGAGGGCCTTGGGAATGTTTAGTTTGGAGAAGAGGAGGTTGAGAGGGGACATGATTGCTCTCTTTAAATATTTGAAAGGCTGTCATTTGGAGGAGGGCAAGGAGCTGTTCCAGTTGGCAGCAGAGGGTAGGACGCGAAGCAATGGGCTAAAACTACATGCACAAAGGTACCGGCTGGATATTAGGAAGAACTTTTTCCCAGTCAGAGTAGTTCAAAAGTGGAATCAGCTGCCTAGGGAGGTGGTGAGCTCCCCTTCACTGGCAGTTTTCAAGAAGAGGCTGGATGAATACTTGTCAGAGATGCTTTAAGCTGATCCTGCATTGGGCAGGGGGTTGGACTAGATGGTCTGTATGGCCCCTTCCAACTCTATGATTCTATGATTCTATGATTCTGGTTGAAGCCCTATTTCTGCCTTGAAAGTTGTGCAACCTGACCTAACTGGAGGACAGTTGTGATAAAAACACACTAGATGGCTTCGGTCTATCATATCTCTGGGACCACTTCTCTCCATATGTTCCACTAGGGCGTCTGAACAGGGCATGTTGTAGGTTCCACCTTGCACATAGGCAAGATCAACACCTGTGCCTTCTCTGTGGTGGCTCCTTCTTCATGCACTGGTCTTCCTGAGGAGGTTAGGAAAGCTCCAAGCTCTGTATTGGATTTCTGCTGGTTTTTAAAAATCTTTGCAAATTTCCATCTATATACCCACCACATGTTTTATTGCAATGTCTTTGTTATTGACTGCACTGACTCATACCGTGTAATCTACCTCAAGACCCAGTGAGAAAGGCAGCCTATAAATAACCTATACAACAAATAAATAAAATATCAGAAAGTTAAAATAGTTTTCTGTATTAGAACTTAGAACAAAACAAACGGACTATTTATTGAGTAAAATTTCAAACAGCAGCAAGCTGTAGCATAGAAGAAGTTGTTTGGAGGCCTCTTCACACAGTCAACTTCAATCATAGATGGCTGGTGAATGGCACTTGGTTTGGTAGAGCGCACATCCTTCAAGCCTTTTTTGAAAATGGAGAAAAGACTATTTAGGGACAACATGTAATTAGCTTGTGAAAAGAGACATTTTTGTGCGATGTGTATTTAAGTGCTGGAACTCATTGCCACAAGAGGTGGTAATGAGCATTAGTTTAGCTGGGTGCTCCTTTTTAAAAACCCAAGGTATGATTGCTAAAAGGCCAGTCTATAACAAATGAAAGGAAAGAGGCGGTAAATAAGAGGGGAGGGCTAATGCTTTTATGGTCTGCATATGGGCTTCTGGGAGGCATCTGTCTAGTTGCCGCCTCCCCCCCCACACACACACACACTTTCCTTACATCTGGAGATCTAGATCATTATGAGAACACCGAGGCAGGCTATCTCAACTGTTTTTCACCAGATACTAGTTTGGGGCAGTTTAGATCGGCAGAGCGGGCAGGGCCTCCCAGGTATTCTCTCTCTAATGCCCATTCTCCAACTGCATGCCCTTTGCCCCGTCAGTTTTGCGGACTAACTAGCAGGAAGTGCTGTGGAGATGTCCCAAGGAGGGATATGATTTAGCTGTCCTGTACAAAAGTGGGTACCTGGGTTCCCGAAGGTGCTTCTTGGTCCCGTTCTGCATGTTTTGCCTGGGTGAAAAAGCCTTCCGGGAAGCTCGGCAGGGGTTGACCTTCCCCACTCTGGACTTCTGTCTCTTTTATTGTCGTTTTGTGGAGGTCGCTCTCTGTTTCCTTCAGCGTGGCACTGTGGACTTGGAACTCCTGCTGAAATCCTCTCCACGCCTTTCTCTCCTTAATCACTGATTTACATCGTGTGTCTTGGTGCACCAACGTCTCTTGTATTGATTTTTCTGAGTACACCAGCGACTTCAAGTAAAAAAGCAACACTAGTTCAAATGGTGATAATCTTGGCAGTGGCTCCTCCTCGGTGGTCTAGAAAGTTAAGAAATAAGGGAAGAATGAATGAGTCACTTTGGCTATGAAAGAGAAGCGGCCTGAACTGAGCATACTTGGGTTTCAATCTTCCCAGGGACATGATGGCCCAATTCCAAGTTAGGAAAAAGATAAAGACCACCCTTTGTATTTCGGAAAGTGAAGTTCTTCTTTCCTCCTTGTAGATGTAATAAGGAAAACAGAGCATCCAGTATCTCCGTCTGTGAATTCAAAGGGGAATCTGTTCTGGAGTTCCAGTCCTAAGTTATACCTCTATAAGCCCAGTTTATTCTCTGTAATCCTCAATTCTACCAGGCTGCAAATTTCCCCCCGCAAACACACACACTGGGGCTTTGGACGTACTAAAAACTTATTGCAGACAGGATTGTAGGGAGGACAGTTTTAGTGTGCAAGGACACATGGAAACTTAACTCACTGCTGTTCTAGCTTTCTGCAAGAAAAGCAGCATTAATAAACACTCCCTCTACTCGTGGCTTAATGAAGAGGCAGGGTGGTAGAGTGGTTAGTGTGCAAGGACACACTGAAACATACCTCACTACTGCTCTAGCATTCTCCAAGAGAAGCCACATTATTAAACGCTCCCTCCAGTCATAGCTTAATGAAGGGGCAGGATTGTACAGTGGTTAGTGTCCAAGGACATTGAAAATTTTCTCACAGCTCTTGTACCATTCTTTATGAAAAAGATCATTGCAAAAACCTTCTCCCACTGATGGCATAACACAAAGGCAGTGTGATACAATGTCTCTTCAATGTTTCTCTCCAGTGCTTCCAATGTTGTCTCTGTCTTCTTTTGATCTTTCTCAATTCTCTTTAATGTAATTTCAATAACTTGGACCTTCGAGTCCTGCCCCATCTCATCCACTTTCTTTGACAAGTCGCTCAAGGCAGTCTCCTGGCGCCCAATTTTTTCTTCATTTACCTTGTCTTTAGACACCTGATCCCGAAGGGTGAAAAACAGGAATTGCTCAAATTGGGAGCATGAGGCTAAAAGCTCCTGGAGCTCCTCTTCCTTGGATCTCTGCAAAGGAAAGCAAGAAGGGGTTAGGAGCATTGGCCTCCCAAGGAAAATGAACTGGGCTAGGGAGGCGGGATGCAGGGGCAGGATGCCTCCCATACCAGGAAACCCGTAGGACCCCACGCTGCATGTCTAGGATGGGGGGAGCTTAGAGCCAAGCTACAAGTGATGCCTGACACAGGTTGGACACTCGTCAGCTTCCCTCAAGTTTTGACGGGAAATCTAGGTGTCCTGGTTTTACAGCTTGGCTCTCCATTACAGCTACAAGACCAGAATGCCTACATTTCCCATCAAAACTTGAGGGAAGCTGACAAGTGTCCAACCTGTGTCAGGTGTCACTTGTAGCTTGGCTCTTAGTTTCTGATGCCAAGCTTTAGGCTCTAAAGAGCAGAATTGTGGGGAGTTCTCTGGCAGGTGAAGAAGATGGAAACTTTCATTGTTGCTTTTGACCCTTAGCATTGGCTCTGTTGACACAGGCGGGGTTCTGATTTCTCAGAGTGACATTTGCATCAGAGTGACACATATCTTTGACCAAGAAGCTTACAAAACCAGGCACGGAAACATTGGGCGCCTCATCAACTGGTTCCTTGGAACTCCCAGCTGTCACTGACAGAAGTTTTGCCCTGTTTGTTGTGTGGGTGCACTTTATAGTACCACCATGAAAAGGGCTGCAGGTTGCCTATACACACAAAAGTGCACCAATGTGGCTGTGATCATTTTTTGTATTCTTTTTTTGCACTACACCTATTGGCATTGTAATATAAGTGGCTAGAGTATCAGAATCTGGGAGATCCAGGTTCAAATCCTCACTCCTCCACTGAAGCTTGCTGAGTGACCTTTGGCTAGTCATACTCTTGCCTAACCTACCTCGCAGAGTGGGAGGAGGGCAGGATGGTCATCCTTGAGCTCTTCCAGGAAACAATACCCACCGGGGCTTTAGTAGCTAGTTACACTTTTATAACACATGTCCGGGGTCTGTGTCCCAGCCCCCAGACTTGGTAGGAGGGAACAGCAGGTCACCCGGGCTGATGGACAGACAGAGGGGGCAGCCAGCAGCCAGCAGGTCAACTGGTCAGCCAGCAGACAGCAGGTCAACTGGTCAGCCAGCTGACAGCAGGTCAACCGGTCTGACTGGCAGGCAGAGGGGGCAGCCGGAGGACAGCAGGTCAACCCTTCCCATGGGCAAGGGGAGCCAGAACCTGCCGGTGCCAGGGGCAAGGGGCAAAGGCCCAGGGCCTCAGGAGGCAGGGGGAGACAGAGAGAAGCCAGCGAGTTCCACTCCCCTGAGGAGGGAAGGGGGACTAAGCAAGGCAGAAGGGGGCAAGGGCAGAGGGATTGGGGGCCCAGCAGTCACCCACCCAAAGACCTTACCTGAGGAGAAGCAGCAGCAGCCCCAACAACCCAAAGCCACACCCCAGCTAGAAAATAGTAGCCTGGCCCAGGAGTTGCCAAAAGCCAAGCCACTCCAGGTGCGGCTACTGGAGGCACTCTGCAGGAAGCCCTGGGCAACCAGCCAAGGAGCCGCAGCTGGACCCACCTTCAGCCATCAGCTCAGCCAGGGAGGCCGGGCTACTAGCCAGGGGACTGCAGCTGGACAGGCCTTCAGCAATCAGCCAAGGCAGGGAGGCTGGGCAACCAGGGAACAAGGCACAGCTGGTGCTGGTCAGTGGGGCCAGATCAGCTACCCCAGCTGCAACTGCTTGGTGCAGCCCAAGACCAGGCTGGAAGAGGGGTGGGACAGTAGAAGGAAGCCCTATAAAAGCTGGCTGGGAAGAGCCCTGGGGTGGTGGGTGTGAGTGAGGAGTGATGATGTGGAGTGAGAGCGGTAAGATGCAAGGGTGGAGGCTTGGAGGAGAGTTCTGGAAGGAGGAGATGGAGGACGCAGAGGGTAAGCAGGCCAGGTTGAGCAGGCCAGCGAGTGGACTGAGAGGGAGTCTGGGTGAGGTATACTGCCCCTCCTTCCACAGAGCAGGGTCCTGCAGAATCCCTGGCCCCCCTATGATGTCAGGAGCAGACCACCCAGTGCCACGCCCAGCGGCAGCGGCGGCAGGCCCTGACAACACATTGTGTTGCCATATCAGAATGGTTCCTTGGATGCTCAGTTTTCATTTAAAAGAAAACCCTTTCCCTGTTTGTTGTGACAGTACACTTTCCCCCTTATATCACCTTAATGAAAAGGTCTACGGAATCCGTAGAGAGAAGCAAAATGCCACCCGTGTGGCTGTTAACTTTTTACTATTAATTATTATCAAATACACATATTAGTATACTGGTTAGCTTAGCAGGTGGGAGACCCAAGGTCACATCTTCACTTTGCAATGGAAGCTCACTGGGTGACATTGGGCCTGTCACACTCTCTCAGCCTAACCTCTCCCGCAGGGTCCTTGGGAGGATATGATGCAGGAGATGAGAATGTCCTCCTCTCAGCTCTTCCAGGCCGCAATCTCTCTCCCCAGGTGCTTTCATCACAATGAAAAGGGCTTCAGGCTTACCAGAGGGACAGAAAATGGCACCAAGGTGGGTACTGCCTTTTTATTTTGTGAATGTGTGAAATGCACATATTTCATAATGTAGGTGTGGTCTGCACATGCCAAGTCAGGACCAGCCATTGAGGAAAGTTACCACTACTTTAAAAGAGACAGTTGTCCTGGAGTATAGTGAGGGTGCAGAGTGGGGTGGGGGTGGTTCTGGAATCCCTCTCTTTGGTCTTGATAGATGTGATTGGTTTCTGGCAAGGTAGCACAGAGTGCACCAGTCAGAATATGTTGGGGTTTGGGGTGGGAGAGAAATAATATATTTTCTAAAAGACCACGTTTTCTGAAAGGTACTACATGATTTCTGTGCTGTGTTGATGCCCTCATTTGGGAAAAAACCTTCTTGCAAGCAGAAAGCTAGTGTCTAATTTCATCCCAACTCAGTAGGAAATGAATGAAAGTATGTCTCCCTGATTGTACTTGAAAAAAGGGGCATCAAAACAGATGAGAATCTACATATGACCATGAAAGGGGAATATTGGTAGGCAAGCGGCCTCTCTTCCCCCCTCCACTCCATCACTCTGAAGGATTTGGTAGCAGCGCTGTAGTGTAGTAACCAGAGAACAGGTCTCCCTGATGGTTTGCCTCCCTGCAGATCTGGAAAAGATCAGGCAAATATATAAGCAGGAATCTCCCTTTCAAACTGTAAAACTGGCTGCAAGATGTGTTGCTGAAAGGAAATCCAGGGTGGCTGGTCTGCCTGCTGGCGAGGGGGAAATGCCTTTGAATCTGTGCTCAAGGAACTTTTCTTTGTCACTTTTAAAAAAAAAATTCTTTACTTTCTTTTTCCCTTGACCATTGATCCAGAGAGGTTTCAAGGCAGAGTGGGCATATCAGAGTGGGCCCCAATCCTCAGAAAATTCACCTCAGAATTCTGAGAAAGATTGCAGAACAGCCATATGGGTGGGAAAGTTTGAAGGTCCCTCCCCAATGCACATTTTCCCCACCGTGGATGGCCCCTCCCTCCACCCACAACTCAAACGTATGCATAGTGCAAGTACTGGACACTCCCTTCCCCTCCCAGACAACTCTTCCTCCTCTGGTCACAACTGGGCTGGGGTGAGGCAAGCCAAGTGAACTTTCCTACCTCCATGCCTAATGAATGTCTACGCACACCAGCAACAATCTTTTGGAAGCCTTTCCCCACCGTCCTTCTTTGCAACGTGATCTGCTCTCCCCACAAGCACGTGCCTCAGTTTACAGAAGAGAGGGGTGCTCTGATTGGTTGAATTTCCGAGCAGGGCAGAAGTCTGGGGGAATAAGGGAGGAGCCACAGCCCTCTGGTTTCATTTCCTAGCAGAGGGGAAAGCCCGGAGGAACTTCTTTTTGAAAATATTAGTGAAGGAGATTAGGCAGAGGGCATGTGGCTGCTCCTGGTCACCAAGCGATTTCCCCACCCTCTGCTTGCTGGCTGCAAAGCCTGACCCGAGGGAAGCCGCCAGCCGCCCTGTGTCTCTGGAAAGAGAGCGAAAGTCCCAGAGTCTGGATCCTGGTGGCTGCATTGATCAGAGAGGCATTGATTTGTTCTCGCTGACCATATGGCTGACAAGGGTATGGAGGTGAGAAAGCATTCTGCTGCTGTTCGTTCACATTGCTCCCCCCCCCCAGCTCCCAGTTCAAGAGAGGAGGAATAAATGTCTGGAAGGGGAGGGGAGAAGACAGGTTAGGGTGGGGGGCTTTTTGGTCCTCACAAGCCAGCCTGGTACGAGCGAGGTGCCAGCGTTTCAGGCTGGACTGAGGGAAGGGCCCTTGAAATGCCCCCCTCCGCGTGCTTCAGCCCTCCCACTTTCCCAGGGGCTCTGATAGCCCTTGAAGAGCTGGCTGGTCAAGGGAGAGTGATCCCCACACCCCAAGATGCCCGCGTGGGGTTGAGGTACAATGGGTACTCTTTAAAGAGCTTTGGAGGGAAATGGATGGGAACAGAGAGGGAGTGGGAGCGTCTGGGATCCTAGGTGGGCAGGCTGTTCTGTGAGGAAGAGCTGGGTCTCAGCGGCATGCTGCTACCATGTCTGTTCCCTCAACCCCACTCCTCCTTTGCTGCAGCACCACTAAGGACAACATGGACAAAAAAATGGTCCTGCAAAAACCTCCACTCCCCTGACTCTTCTGTTGACCAAGCAAGAAAGCAGACATTCATACGGTAGTGGTCCAGGCAAAGCCGGCCACCTCTTCACCATGTTTTCTTTGCTGGTGTGAGCTACCATGCCTCGGCAGCTCCTTAAGTCCTCTTCACTGCCTGGCCCCACTGTTGAGAGGGTTTGGAAGCACAGCAAGGCCATTCAGGTATTTTCCTGAGAATACTCAGGCTGCTGGGGTCCAGTGGGATGTGGGGGTACAGTGATGGGCTGTGACCCGGGAGGCCACGGTTCCAATCGTCACCCTCCCATGGGATTTGGCTGGGTGATTTGTGCCAGTCACACACTCTCGAGCTTCCTTCTCACGGTTGTTCTGATGTTAAAATGGAGAAAGGGAAAGCACAGAAAGCTACTTCGGGGGTGTCTTTATGGAGAAAAGTGGGATACAGAGGGGCAAAAATTAACTTGAACATTCATCGCTCCTCCACTAGTAGGTTTGTTTGCGTGTGTGTCAGAGAGAGAGAAAGAGCTGTTATGTGCTGCTGTCAAAGGTACACTGCCACGGCATATGTTGGTTCCATTCACACATTCCTGCTCAGGAAGGGGAAGGAGCCTCTGATGGTGCTTTCCTCTTTCATGAGAAAGTCCATGGACCTGTCCTGCTTGGTCAATATGTCTGATCCCCTCCCTGCGAGCAGTCATTACTCTCCCCAGAGACAGAGGAAGCAGCCTGGTCCTCGGGTTCAGGAGGCACCTGCCCACTCCCACTCCCTCGCCCTTTTCTATGCAGAGCCATAAATTCTGGCTCGAGTGATGAAAGCTGTCCCTCTCCTCAAGCCCTTCTTGAAAAGTTCTACCCAGCCAAGCAGTTGCAGAGGCTGAAGAATATTCAGGGACACAAGAGTGAGATAAAAATCCCAAATCCTACCTCAGCCTCTGTGGGTAGGAAGCTCTATGATCTTTCCTAGGAGTCGCAATGCTTTGTGTGTGTGTGTGTTTGTGTTTTAAATGGGAATATCCCTTGAAGACGTTTTCTGAAGTATGGGGCATTTTGTACCAGGAATTCTGTGAATTCTGAAGGCAAAGTAACCCCCTCTTCTTCACAGGTACCTTAGATTCCCAATTCCCAATAGTCAAATGATTTTTCCTCTCTTCATTTTTCTTGACAGGCCTCCGAGGAAGAGAGATTGGACGAGATGTTAGCTGCGTGCTCCCAGTTTGAGCAGTTTGTTTTTTTTACACTGCAGCGAATGTTGCACAGAGCAAAAGAAAAGGAAGAAAAGCTTTTGAGGCATGAAGAATCACTGAGAAATTATCAAAAGGAAGCTGAGGATTGGAGGAGTGAAATAAAAGTATTCAAAGAGCAGGTCCATGATGTAAAATCTAGGATAGATGAAATTCAGAGAAGGATAAAGGACGAACTACAGAATGAACAGCAAGCTGTCAAGGAGGCTAATGAAACAATTGCGCACCTGCAAAAAACAAATGAGGAGCTTCAACGAGAGGTCAAAGAGGCAAAAGGACATGCAGAATTTTGGGAAAGGAAATGTTCTGAACAGCGACCATCTATCATTTCAGAAAAAGGCCACCCACAAGAAGGCGAAGAAGGTGAGGAAGAGGTAATACCATCAGCAACCAAGGCTGCAGATGTCGAAGAAGACCTTCTCAAGAGGCCAAGCTTCACATGCCCTTCCTCAGTAACAGCTACCCCTAGAGCTCCACCAGTTGAAAAGTCTTTTCTGGAAGAGAGCGTGTCTGTGCAGGATTCTGCCACAGAAGAGGAGCTCTTCCCAGAAGTCTTTAGGAGAAAGTTGACATCCACGCCTCTCATGACAACAGAAGAGCCCAGTTCCCAATCGGAGCCAAGCACCAGCAGAGAAGGCACTGAACCATCTCCCACCATACCATCCAAGCGGCAAAGGAGGGTGAGGCCAGAGTATAAAATAAAAGTCCCCAATCTTCGAGAAACATCTCAGGAATCAATCAAGTACTATGAAGAAAACATTCAACCATTTGAGCCGAAGGAACATCGCATTAAGTATCTCTCTGTAAATCAAGCTGCCTTTTCAAGGTTTTGGGTTTCAAGGGTGTTGAAGGGAACATATCCCTCTACAAAGTGTGTCCCAGATTTTCTTCAAGATGGGTATAACCTGGGAATTTTTCACACCAAAACATTTCACCCAAAGGAGGCAACTGATGGGGAAAAATTTTGGATTCAAAAACTAAAAAATGATTATAAAATGCTTGTGAAAACTAAATTTGAGCCCAGAGAATAAAGAGGCCTCTTTGGGGCTTTTCTCAGTGTCTGTTAAGATGCTCAGTTACAAACCTTTGGAATGTTGTTTAAGTTTTGTTCTGCTTCTCGGTTAAATCTGTGGTCAAGTATGTTTTACTTGATGCTTCCTGTTTTACTGTTTACAGTTAGTTTCACTGTTATTAAGTTGTTAAAAAAATAAAACCAAGTTGGCATGTTTGAAAGAGAGCAACCTGGAATTATTCACAATGACATATCTGGACCTTTCATCATTCAATGCGGCTATGAAATTTCTTTTATCACACTGGAGTTAGGTAATATTCATTGCAACATTCACATAACAATTAATATGAAGCCTGGCAGCTGAATGGTGTTTTACAACATGAAGAGAAACCAAATATAGGCAGGAATCATTTTCCCATCTGAGCATACCTGTTGTCCAAGAAGTGGTTCCTTGCTAACAAAACACCTGGCAATAACATCCTATCAAATTTTAAAGTCTAAACACTAGATTATTCCAGGCCAAACATAGCCTATTGACTTGATGCAAGGTATGAAAACCAGCATTACCAGATATTAACAGAAGTTTTATTATTGACAGGAGTTTTCTTTTGTTTCTTTTGAAGGCAAACCTACCTGGAAAGACTTCTCAATGGACTGACAGTCAAAAACGGAAGGAGTATCTGGCTGTCGCAATGTGCAGTGCTAGAGAACGGGAGCTTTTTGCAGTCTCTTGTTCTGAAGAGAAAGGCAGAGGAGTGCTAGCCAGGAAACTTTTTAAGAAGGGGGATTTTTTACTGGAGTATTGTGGGGAGGTGATAGACCTCAAGGAAGCAAAGTTGAGAGAACGAGTGTACAGTGGCAGTAAAAGTAAGCATTGTTATATGTATTATTTTAAATTTAATGATCAAACACCCTGTATCGATGCCACAAAGGAAGATGGCAAACTCGGAAGGCTAGTCAACCACAGCAAAAAACAGGAAAATGCCGTAACTAAATTAGTCGTGTTAGATGGCAAACCTCATCTCGTTCTTGTTGCCAAAAGAGACATACAGCCAGGGGAAGAAATATTGTATGATTATGGGGAAAGGTCAAGAAGCGCCATAGAAGCAAACCCCTGGCTGAATAAATAAAAGGTCATTAACACTTGATAAATATTTATGGAACATGTTCATTTTACTTTATTTAAGGCCCAGTATACTTCTGTATCAAAACATATTTCAGTTCAATTTATTCTAGAGCTCTCTTCCTCAGATTTCTCTAAAGAGGATGCAATTTCCATTTACTGAAAGAGGATTTGGCTTTCTTGGCCTTGGTGTATGTCAACGCACATACTTATGAACGTGAACTAATTGTTAGGATTGCTCTCCCGGGTGGATTATCCACCTTGGCTTTTCAGTCACTTACACGCCACTTTTCTCTACAGTGGGGGCCAAAATTATAGTATATTCTCCACGCTTCCATTACACAACATTTTCTCTCCCCTGAGAGCCAGTGTGGCCTAGTGGTTAGAGTGCTTGAGTAGGGTCTGGGATGCTCAGATTCAGTTCCCCACCCCGACATGGAAGCTTGCTGGGTATCTTTGGGCCAGTCACATGCTCTGAGCCTAACTTACTTTGCAGAGTGGTGAGGATGGAGGAGAAGAAAACAATGTGAGCCACTTTGTGTCTCTGACATGGGGTATGAATAACATAAATTATAACCTCATAGCAACCCTGTTATGTAGGTTCAGCTTAGCGTGTGGCTGGCCCTACATCGTTCAGTAAGCTTTTATGGCAGAATGGGGAAGCAAACTTCAGTGTCCCAAATCCTAGTCTGGTACCGCTAAACAAACATGGACGCCAGCATCCTGAGCTTGCAGCTGGCAGAGGGCAGAGATTCCCCAGGGAAGGAGGAAGGGGTGAGGAGGAAGGGACCAAGCCCAGGAGTGGGGGAAGCTCTAGTTGCATGTGGGGAACCTGACTGCCAGGGGGAAAGGGAAGATGCCACGCTGCCTCTCGGGCTGTGCCTCAGCTGCCTAAGCCATACCCATCTGCAAGCAGATGTCCTCAAGAAAGGCCCACTAGGGGAACGTCCACAAAGAAAGCCTGGTGGCTTCCAAGGCTGTTGCAGTGTTACGGATGAGCAGCCATGGCTGGGGGTGGGGTGGGGGGGTGGGGGTGAGAAATGAGCAGAGAGAATTTGACATTTTATGGTGACCGAATAACTGACCATTCTGTTCCATGACCTGATGGAAAAACAGTACCATAGCTGGCTCTTTCCCTTCAAGAACCCCGATACTCGATTGGTCCATGTTCCTTTGGCACACATGGGGGAAACCCTGAAAAGGAGCTTTCTCAAGGTGGGTGAGTGGGGGGGGCAATGGATATTCCTGCATGGGTGATCCTGAGTCAACAAACCAGGAGATGGGCCTTGTGAACACCTTCCTGTCATTGCCAGGACGTGGGTGGGTGGGTGGGTGGGGAAGCAGGTGGGCAAAACCTGCACATTTGAAAGAGGCTGCGTGAGACTGGGGGAGCGCTGCTTGTGGAATGAATGTGCTGTTTTTGATGGGGGCTGTGTTTAGGATGTCTGGACCGACACGCAAGGGGCTTTGTTGCTCCCTTATTCTCTCTGGCTTGGAGGCAGGGAGCAGGGGGGGCCTCCACATTGCTCTGAGGAAGGAGGCTGGTGGAGGTGGGCTATGACTTAGGAGTTGAAACAGGAGGCCTATTTGGATTAGCCAACGCAAACCTTGCTGTGCCGTAACTGATGCTGAGGTCTGACCCCCAAATTCCTTTGAGAGCTTAGGAGTGGGAGAGCAGCCTCTTTCCCTTATGGAAATATGAATTAGAATAACACTTCTCCCTTGGAAGTGCTTGTGGCTGGTTCGGTTGAGTTTGATCTCAGTCTGGCCCTTCTGAAGTAGCCATTAAGTCTTGGCTTCTCAGGGCAACGGAGCAGGGTGCCAAAGGGACGTCTACGTTATATTCTGCAGGGGAGATAAGCCGGTGCCTGGAGGTGGCTCTGCCTTCCATGCTGCATTTTCAGGGGGTTAGATACACTCATCTCAGAAAGAAAAAGCAGTACACTTAGCAAACAGTTTGTTGCTTGTGCCGAATAGTTAAACCAGTGGAGTGTGAGTCATTCAAATGCCACATGTAAGTAATCATTGCATTGTACTTTAAATTTTTTTTGTAGCTGTAGAAAATGTTAGGAAATAAGAACATATATAAGAACATAAGAGAAGCCATGTTGGATCAGGCCAATGGCCCATCCAGTCCAACACTGTCATAGAATCATAGAATCATAGAGTTGGAAGGGGCCATACAGACCATCTAGTCCAACCCCCTGCCCAGTGCAGGATCAGCCTAAAGCATCTCTGACAAGTATTCACCCAGCCTCTTCTTGAAAACTGCCAGTGAGGGGGAGCTCACCACCTCCCTAGGCAGCTGATTCCACTTTTGAACTACTCTGACCGGGAAAAAGATTTTCCTAATATCCAGCCGGTACCTTTCTGCATGTAGTTTAAGCCCATTGCTTCGCGTCCTACCCTCTGCTGCCAACTGGAACAGCTCTTTGCCCTCCTCCAAATAACAGCCTTTCAAGTATTTAAAGAGAGCAATCATGTCCCCCCTCAAGCTCCTCTTCTCCAAACTAAACATTCCCAAGGCCCTCAGCCTTTCCTCGTAGGGCTCAGTCTCCAGACCCCTGAACATTCTCGTCGCTCTCCTCTGCACCCTCTCGATTTTGTCCACGTCCTTTTGGAAGTGAGGCCTCCAGAACTGCACACAATACTCCAGGTTTTGGCCTGACCAAGGCAGTATAGAGAGGGGCTATGACCTCCTGTGATTTCGATGCTATGGCGCCTTTGATACAACCCAGGATTGAATTATTCTTTCTTGCCACTGCATCACACTGACTGCTCATACTCAGTTTACAGTCCACGCTTACCCCAAGATCCCTTTCACATATACTACTGCCAAGAAGTGTATCCCCCATCCAGTATTTGTGCTTCCTATTTTTGTGGCCCAGGTGTAATACTATGCACTTGTCTTGTCACGCAGTGTCCAAAACACAGTGTCACACAGTGGCCAAAACCCAGGTGTCCTCAGGAGGTCTGCCAGTGGGGAAGGGACACTAGAAGCCTTCTCACTGAATGCTGCCAAATGAACTCCAAATGAAAACTTAAAGCAACACCCCACCTCCCCTGCCATCCCAGTTGCAGGCTGTGCAGAATGGGGCGGTTAGGGTTAGGATTAGGGTTAGGGTTAGGAAAATAAAATATTTTTTTTTTTAGGAAAATAAATTTTTATTTTTTGCAATCCTTTCTACATAGCAACTGCAGGCCTTTCCAGTACAAAGTACAATATTATAAATTTGTAAACTTACAAAGCATTGCAAATTAAAGTTACGTAATAAATTGTCAGCATTCTATAACTGTGAAAGCGATATAACTCTTTAAACATATAAATGTAACTATGAAGTGTCACTATAAAATACTTAGAGTATTAACTATAAAACTTTAAGTATTCAAACATGAATAGCAAATTACATTTTATAAACCTACAATTAACTTTAAATTTATATATACATAGTTTTAAAAAGGTATAACTACAAAAAGCTTAAATTTAGAAACATTAAAGTGTAAAGTTTGTAAACTGTAAAATTTTCAGATTCAGAAATATGAAGAGTGGGATAAGAGAACTCTAGGTTGGATAACCCCTGAATTTCAACTAATGTGTTTTCTTTCTTTCTTTAAACTTAGGGTACAGGTGGGTTCACCTCCTGGAACCACCTCCACCTAGTGCACCACCTCTCTGGCTTGGAGTTGTCCTTTTCACAAGATCTCACTCTAGTCAAGTAAGTCACTACATAGTTCACCGTTTCTGCTGCTGGGACCCTACTTTTGTTCTGTGCTTCTAACCCTCTATTTCTCAGTATGCAGTTTAGGCAAACGAGGTTGACCAGTCGGACCATAGACCACGGGATTTTCCTAGTTGATAAAACCTCTTTTTCCAGTGGCCACCTCTCTCCCGGTTGTCCGTAACCCCCGTCTGGTTCCAGCCCTGATACTACAGTCTCCCAGTTTTGTAGGACTAAAAAGGACCACTTCAACGCTTTTGCCACCGCCATCCAATCCCTTTTAGCCCCCGGGCATTCCTTCACCACGTGTGGAATTGTCTCCAGGGTAGCTGTAGCAGCGCATTCTAGCCTTTTACACATACGAGAACTGTTCTCCACTCCTCTCCTCATAATCCCCACATACAGAACTTGGTGGTATGCTCTCCATCGGAGGTCACGCAGGGCATACGGAATAGTTCTATCTGTGAACGTGGAGATGGGAAAAGGTTGATTTCTGAGGTACAATGACAAAGTATCCTTCTGTCTCCTCCCTTCATCATAGGGCTCCGTCCTGGTGCTTCGAAAGAGTTCCCAGTACAGCGCTCCAGCGGATGATGGAGGGGCCCGCCGCGTTCCTTCCTTGAACACTGATGCCGGAACGTCATAGAGCTTGATGAGCGTCGCCGCTTCTGCCATGAAATCAGGTAGGTCTCTCTTAAGCGATACCGTCAGTCTCTGGATGCTGTTTTCCTCCTCCCACCACATATGGCCCCACCGGGTCTTCAAACACAAGTTAGCGTAGAGGGTCCAGGCAGTCGTGTCTTCTTCGTCCTCACGATGGGATTCAGTGACTACATTCCACTGTCCGCAGTTCAGATGGAGAAACAAAACCAAAACCATAAACGTATGTCCAAGAGACCCCACCCCCCTTCTCTCAGTTTCCTTTGGGTCACGATCCTAGCCAGAGGGAAGGTAACTGTTCCAAATATCCAGCGAAAAAGGTCCCTGGTCACAGCTGCTACGACGGAGTCAGGAGGCGGGTACACCCCTGCCAGATAGTTACCAGCGGGAACGCAATCGGTCATGAAATGAATCTTTTGGCCTGTGCTGAGCCGCCAATACCTCCATCTCTCCAGATTCTCTGTGACTCGTTTTTGCCATTTCCTCCAGTTCTCCTTCCACCCGGTCTCCTGCAAGGAGAACAGAACGCCTAAAATCTTAATCGCTTGTGGCTGTGCCCCATCCTCTGTCTCCTCCCGCTTTTCCTTTCTTTCTGTTTGTTCCGCTGACATAGATTGAACCGTGATGGAAGTGGTTGCCCCATTCAGGGAAAACAGCTTACTTTTTGATTCGTTAACCCTAGCTCCTGAGACTGTTCCGTAATCGTTCAGATGTCTCTGGACCCCTGCAAGGTCTTCTTTGTCATGCAGCCAAAGGTACACGTCATCCGCATGGGCTATGGCAGACAATCTCAGACTCTTGCTCCTCAAGGACTCAAATCCCTTTATGGAAGAATCGGCCCTAATGGACCTTAATAAGGGCTCGAGCGTTGCAACGTAGAGCAAAGGGCTCAACGGGCAGCCCTGCCTGACTCCTCTGGCAATGGGAATCGATGGTCCTACAGTTCCCCTCACATATGGGAAGACTTGCGAATCTGTGTAAAGGAGCTTCAGAAAATGCAGGAAATCACCAGGGACACCTTGCCGCTCCAGAGTCTTCCATAGATATTCGTGTCTGACTCGGTCGAATGCTTTGTTTTGATCTAACTGGAGAAGCCATTTCTCCTTTCTCTCTTCCCTTATTAAGTGGAACACCTGGTGGAAGAGACAGGTGGTGTGAGTCATCTTTCGTCCAGGGACAGCACTAGTTTGGCCGGGGGAGATGAATTTATGCGCGATTCCTTTTAGCCGAGTGTTCAGAATCCTTGTCAGTATACAATAGTCCGCATTATTAACAGTGATGGGACGCCAATTGGTAATGAGCGTAGGGTCTCCCGCCTTATACAGTAGCGTCATCATTCCTTGTCGAAAACTCCTCCCAACAGTTTTAGTATTCCACATGTTGTTATACACATCAGTGAGGATAGGCACAAACTACTCTGCCAGATTGCGGTATATGCCATAGGGGAGACCGTCCAAACCCGCCATCGACGGTCGCTTTCCAGCATTTAACGCCTTTTGCACTTCTTCTTCCGTAAAGGGGGCCAGGAGCCGCCGCACCTCATCGTCCTCGAAGTCCGCTCTGGTTATCTGAGCCGTATCCAAGTAGTGCTCAATGTCATTTTGCGAATGCTGGTCATCCAATGGGTTGTAAAGTTCTCCATAGTAACGAGAAATCACCTTAAAAATGCCCTCCACCTGTTTCTCTTCTGTTTTTCCAGGGTCAGTACGCACACCAGTGAGACTTTGAGAGGATCTTGGGAGTCTATCCTTCTGCCACTCTCCTTTTTGTATAACGGGACCTGACGCCCTAGCCATCTTGTTCTTCAGCCTGCGCTGTCTTTGACGTTGCTGGTACTCTCTCACGATCCTCTCATTCTTCTGTAACTTCTCTTGGTCAAAAGGCGCTCCTTTGGCCTGTTTCCATCTGGTCGCTAAAAGGTGTTGGATGGCCCGGTGGTAGTCAGTCAGTTCTCGTGAGGAGTTAAGGCATTTGGCTCTCCGGCAAGTCCATTTAATGGCCCTTTTAAGGCTTTCCCACCAGGACACCGCATCCATCTCTACCTTCAATCGTTTGTGAGCTTTAACGGTGAGAATGATTTCCCGCTCTAAATGGAAAAATTTAAGATCCGGTTCCCTCAGCACCCATCTCGGCTTTGCATTGTTTGAAACACCCTGCTGTCTCGTCAATGAGAGTTGAAGCATCACATGGTCTGACCAGGGGTTCACCACAATGAGACAACGTTGGGGGACTAATGTGTTCCCTACCCATATCCTGTCTATTCTGCTAACTGAAAGGGGATGAAAGTAGGTCATGGTGCAACCTTTCGGAAGGTCAAACTTACTTTGAAAAAACTGCCTATGATGGGTAGGCATGTAATCCAACTCATTCGCAGTTTCCAAAGCCGCATTAGTGAGGTTCAATCTTTCATGCAAAAGAGCTCTCAAAGACCGTTCCTCCACCGTCAGAGGCTTGTTTTGATGCCCTCCTTTTTGTCTGAGGTTTAACCTGTCAGTAAGCTTGGACCTGACATTAAAGTCTCCCGCCACTATCAGTTCCCTATTTGTTTGTAAATAGTCCTGGAGCGTCTTCCACAAAGCTTCTCTCTGGGGCTTCCTGACCGGGGCATACAAAGCGCACAGCCTGTATTTCTGAACGGGAGACGTCTCCTCCAGTTGTAGGTCAAAATCCATGATTAGTAAATGACCTGGGGAGGCTTCCACAGTTCTCACTATACGAAGACCCCGCCTCTACTTTGTCAGGATCGCCACTCCTCCAGCTCCCCCTTCCGTTAGGGTCCAAACCGAAGCTCCCCACGTCCATGCCCTTTGAGCGGCACTTCTTTCCTTGGGGTTGGAGATATTTGTCTCCTGGAGGATCAAAAGGTCCATTTTGAGCCTGCTACAGTGATATAGAATATCCTCCCTCCTCGCTGCCTGTCGCAGCCCCTTACAGTTCCATGACATCAGGGATAAATCCATGAATGTAAATTTTCTGTATGGGAAAAAGGGGACACTTGCCATGACGATTAGGTACTGATTTCCAAAGTCCAAAGTTTACATAGATTCTGCTAGGGGAAAAGGAAAAGGGGTCAACCCTTTTGTCCCTCTCTGCCCCTTTCTTCCCTTTCCTCTTGAGTTGCAATTTTTCCCACCCCCTCCTGAGAGTCAGGAGGTGTGGCCTTACCAACATCCGACCCCAAAGGTGTCGTATCCATTCCTGGAGAATCAGGGGGTTCTGGCGGCAAACGCTTTGGAGAATTTGTCTCCTTTTCCTGTTCCTCTATCTCCATCTCTTGTAAATCATCCCGTCTTTCCACTCGGTGGTCTCTTTCACACATCAGGATAGTCAGTTCGTCCCTTAGGAAAAGCTGCCTGTCCCTCAGACGTCGACGTTTTACAGAAACAGGATCTGCGGGATCTTCAGATTCTCCCTTCGGCATCTCCGTCCAGATCTCCGGGTCGTCGCCAAGCTCCGTCCTTTGCATTTTGATACGTTCGTAGCCCACCTTCTTCTCCTTGATTAATTCTTCCAACGGTTCGATTGTTAAATCCTCCATAGTAGGAAACTTCAATTTCTTGGACTCTTTCTGCTTCTTAGGCTCTGCATTCGTCTTCTTTTTCCTATCCTCTCTTTTCCCGTCTTTCTGCTCCCGCTCACCCAGGGTCGTTCTTCCTTCCTGTGTTGCGACTTCCATGACCTCTTCTGGCTCTTCTTCTTGTTGGCTCAAGAGGCCAAACCTATTGGCTGTGGTTGTTTCCAGTGATGTGTAGATGCCTTGCTGAACTAGCCCTTTAAATACCCTCCTCTTAACTTTCTCTACAGTTTCCCATCCCTGGTCATGTGCCTTTTCTGACTCCTTCCCCCCTCTAGTCTTGTCTCTCTCCCCCTCTGTTTCTTCCGACCTATCTGTGGGAGAATCCTTTTCCGCACCCCCGTTTCTCTCAGTCGGGCGTTGATGACGTTCCTTTAGTTTTCTGTACACCCTGGGAAAGGTCTTGTTGTAATATGCTTCAGGACAGAGAAGGTACGTATGGCCTTTCTCTTGACACAAGTTACATATGACCCCAACCTTACAGTGAGCAGAAATATGTCCTCCCGCTCCACAGTAAGCACAGAGCGGGGTGGTACAATGTTGTCTTATGTGACCATATCCCCCACAATGAAAACAGGCAGGGGGTTGACCACTATATCGTGTAATCCCCCTATCGTTTCCCAGAAAGAAATACTTCTGGAGATGCCTGAGATTACTTCTACCATCTCTAAACAAAGAGATAACCGCTTTATACTCTCCACCCCACACTCCCCACTCATTCAGCCTCTTCTGTGGAGGGACAAGAACCTTACAGTATCTCTCCAGCCACCTTTCTACATCTTGTTCCGGAACATTGGTCGTCCGAAAGGAAAGTGTAAGGACCCTGGATTCTCCTCTGAATAACGGTATAACATCATAGTCTTCCAGCATGCCATGTCCATATTTGTGCGCCTCTCTAATCCGTCCCCATAACGCTTGGTAAGCCCTTTCTGATTTTAAACATACATCTGTTTCCCGAAAACCCGGGGGCATGATCACGGCCAGTAGATCAGATTTAGGGACCTGTAGGAAACCCAACAAAAGCGTCTCTATCATGTATTTCTCTTTTAGTTTTTCCGAGTCCATACCTTTATAATGGAAACGAACAACGAAACGTTGTCTAGGATCTTGTTCGTCTTCCTCCTCCCTCTCCTGGAAAAATTCCTCCAAGAACATTTCATCCACTAACCTCTCCTTTTCATAATCCAAAACCCTGCGAGGCAAATCTCTCTGTGTTTCCTCTGCCCCTTTCTGGGTTCTTTTCTCCCCTTGACCTCCAGCACGATAGTTTCCCCCTCGTAACATCTGTGCATAAGACTTGGTCGGTCGTGGCATCTGGTGACCCCCTGGCGACAAAGGTACCTCTGCTCCCCCCACCACTCCATCCCCAGAGGTGTGTATAGGCTGTGGGTCTGCACGACTATGTGAAGGCAAGTCCCCTCCAGCTTTCGTCTCATCAACATTAAGTCATCTTTGGTCAGCTCATCATGACATATCCCCCTTTCCAAGGCCACACCATCGCTCAGGACTCCCAAGCGTCCTGAGGGAGGGTTTACAGGGCATGGAAGGACAGAAGTTTGACTCACATCTGATTGTTTAAGTCCAATTTCAACTCTTTCGTGAGCAGGCTCCTTCTCTTCCCTTTGACAGTGTCCAGGAAAGTTTGCGGTCTTCTCCTCAGATCGCCAGTCTCTAGGGATCAGTACAGTTCATTGCGATGTTGAAGACTTCAAGTTCTGTCCCTTCTTTCCCCTTTGTGGTATAGGCAAAGGAGGATCGGTCCCAGAAATCAGCCCCACGTGTTTTCTTTCGATCACTGTTTGCGGGGGACTCTGAAATTCAGGGTCCCCCTGGAGATCAGAAACGGCACTTCTCATTGAGGTCCCAGCCGAGGTCTTCAGTCTGATCGCCGGGGTGTCTCGGCTCCCACTGTCGAGAACAGGCTCATCCAGGTTCACTGAACTGGGCAGCGTGTTAATAGGGTTTTCAAAAGGGACACTTCGCCGCTCACTCTGGGGAGGGGCTTCCCCTGTCCGAACAGAGTCGCAGATCTTTCTTTGAGTATCGGCCTCTGATCTCAAGTTCTGAGTCCTCACCTTGAGGGCATGGACCGCCTGCCTACACCATTCCTTCCAGGCCTCTGAAGTCATTTCCGTAGGCGGCTCTCCCAAGGAGTCATGCACATCAGTTACATCCACCGACGGCTGGGCTTCCCATACCCGTAAGACTTCTCGTAAAAGGGACATCAGCCCCCCTTCCGACAGCCAGGAGGGGTAGTTCTCTAAAGACGTTCGAGCTTTCCTCCCGATCACAAAGCGTTCAACAATCTTAACCGACAAGGAGCGAGCATACATCACTTTGTCTATAAAGTCCTGAGTGCGTTCTGCTTTCCTGGTCAGGAAATCCATCAAGGTGGGGTGTAACCGGTCCAGCATCTTCAACATACAGTCTTTACTCCGTTTATCTAGGCTGATGGTGGATACATCCGGTAAAGCCACATGGAGCAAGAGAAAACCCCAAAACTTTACTAGATCTAATTTGACACAATTATCAGGGTTTAAAAGACTTAGTCCTCCTGAAATCGGGCCAGTTGCGGTCATTGCCCACGAGTCCAACAGTTTAGTCTCCCTAACACGTCGCGAGCCCTGAGAGTTGTCCCGCATAGATCTCAATCGAGAATGAGCAGGAGTAGGCTCAGAGGCATTCCCTGAGTTCTCAGCATTGTCCTCTTCCGACAAAACTTCCCTGAGAAGGCCTTCTATCTCTTCTCGTAACATCGGTGACATAGCATGACAGCAAGAGGACATAGATTCTGTGGAAGGCTCACCCTGCAAGGAGTCCTCTTCCACCTCCTGTTTTTTCTGTTTCTGTGGAGGGCCAGATTCAGGAGAGGGTGCCTCCACCAGGTTCCCGCAAGCCTCCGGGCACAGGGGACAAGGTTCCAATCTCTTTCAGTGCTTCAGTCATCGTATCCGTTTCTAGTTGGTCGTTCTCCAACACGGATATCACTTTCTGATAAGAGCGGACATCAGATCTCCAGGTAGTTAGACCCTTTTCCTTAATCCTCTGCAGGGTTTCCAGAATCTTTTGTTTGGCGATGCTCTGTCTGCGATTAAGATCATTTTCTATGTTCCTCAGAAGCGATCCTCTTTTCTTCAACTTTTTAATTTCAGCCTCTCCTTCAGCAAGCTCAAGATCAGCCTGCAGCTGTTGTTGTTTATTTTTGATATCTATATGGTCCTTGTGACCCTGCTGGATCTCTGCAAGGTAAGACTCCAAAACACTCTTGAGGTCTTCATTTTCTTGTTTACCAGTTAATTGGGTTCCTTGTGTCCCCTGAGGAGCAGGCGCCTCAGTATCATGCGTTTGAAGCTCAGCATTATGAGAATCGTCCATTTGTTTTTCTGCTTCACCATCAGAGAGAGTCTGAGAAGGGATCTTTCCTTCCCTCCGAACCCCGTCTCCTCCCAAGGCAGTCTTTGAGGACGCAGGAGATTTTCCCAGGCCCATTTGCGTTCTCAGGAAATCTTCATAGGTTTTGGAACGACGGTCACTGCGACGGTCTTCTGTATCCTCTATGTCACTGTCCGATTCCTGAGCCACAACAGGGGCAACAGTCCCCATGAGGATTCTTCGTCGAGTCCTACGCACGCTGTGCACCTTAGCGTCCAGACGAGCTCCCTCTTGCGTTTGCTGACAGGCACTCCCTTGGTCAGGGTAGAGTCTTGACTGCTGTATGTCTTCCTGAAATTCAATGCTGTGGGAGGGGCCCCCTGTCTGTTTAAGGGCCTGTCCTTGTTTCTCCATTTGCACAGCTGCTGTTATTGGAAATGTATCTCGGCTTTTAATAGATTGCATATGTGGTTCAGCCGTGTCAACATCCGGGTCAGCAAGCGGGTCCATCACATCACAACACACTGGTGAGTCAGAATCAGCAAAGGGAGTAGAGGTCTCCTCGTGAGTAAGGACCTGTGTAATAACGTTCTCAGTCTTCTGGGCCTCTTGAGTTATAAAGGTCTCCTCGTGATTAAGGACATGTGTAAGCCTTCCCAGCTTTCAGGATTTGCATAGGAGTAAAGGTCTCCTCGTGAGTAAGGAGATGTGTAACGGCCTCCCCAGCATTCAGGGCTTGCGTAGGAGCAAAGGTCTCCTCATGAGTAAGGACATGTGTAACAACCTCCCCACCATTCAGGCCTCGCTTAGGAGCAAAGGTCTCCTCATGAGTAAGGACACGTGTAACAGCTTCCCCAGCATTCAAGTCTTGCTTAGGAGCAAAGGTCTACTCGTGAGTAAGGATACGTGTAACAGTCTCCCCAACATTCATGTCTTGCATAGGAGCAAAGGTCTCCTCACAAGTAAGGACACGTGTGACAGCCTCCCCAGCATTCAAGTTTTGTGTAGGAGCAAAGGCCTCCTCGTGAGTAAGGACGCGTGTAACAGCCTTCCCAGAGGCCAGGGCGTTCTTAGAAGAAAAGGTCTCCTCAAGAGTAGGGCCACGTGTAACGGGTTTTCCAATGCTCCGGGTCTCCTCATGAGTAAAGGTGTCATTCAAATTCTGACACACCCCATCCAGGGCCAGGTCATCCCCAGACCCCTCTAAGGTTACAGCTCCCTCTGCTGTTGCTTGTTCCATTGAAAGCAATAGGGAAAAGGGATTCTCCTTTAAAGCGGCAGGGGTCTTCTGGGAGGGGTCAAAACCCAAAACGGAGGTCCGGTCTATATTCCCCAGGGGCCCTTGAGCATCCTTACTGTCCGTGACGTCAGAAGGCGCAACTCCCAAAGCGGATGGCAGCAGATGAAGTTCGAAGCCTTTTTCTTGTAGGCCATGCTGGGAAGCATGCTCTCCAGTGTCTCCATTGTCTTCTATAGGCAAAAATTCGATCTTAATTTGGGGGTCCCCCCCAGGAGGGGGGGCTCCATATTTGCACCCCCTGATGGGGGTACCCTTAGGAACAAACTCTGACCAAAATTGAAATTTTTCTCAGAGATATAATAGGTAAAAAAAGCAAAAATCCAAACCAGGAAGTGAGAGCTCCTTGATCGCACGTCTGCTATTCAAGGTGGGTGGGGTTAGGGTTAGGGTTAGGAAAATAGTTTTTTTTGGGGGGGGGAAATAGATTTTTTATTTATAAATACCATTCTACATACACACGAGAAAAAGCTTTAAAGAACAATCAAGAACATTAAAGAACAATAAAAACCAATAAAGAACATTAAAACTTTGCACTTTGCACTTTACACTTTGAAATTTGAACGTTACAGTAACGAAGAATGCAGTAATGAAGGAAACAGTACTGAAGAAAAACAAGGTACATAAAGAAAGTACATAAAGACTTCAACACTCGTAAGAATAAACTTACTTTACTTTAATTGTATTTTCTGCTTCTGTCTCTTTATTTCCACCCCCTACTAAATCATAGCAGGTGTGGCCTAACTTAAAGGAGTAAAGGGTAAAGGTAAACTTAAGTTCCAGGGGGGTTACCAAGGGGTTCCCCTGTCTTACGGGGGGGAGGCGAGGGTCCGAACTTCACCGTATAGTCCTTTTGTAAATTACCAGAGGGGGAAGACTCCCGGGACGACACTGCTGAGGCACGTCTTTGCTCCCTTTCCTCTCCTTTACTTGGTTCCTTGTCTTTACTTTGTTCCTTGTTTCCACCTCTCTTCTGTTCCTCCCCCTGTTCCTCTACTACCATCTCCGAATCCACTTCCTGTGTCTGTGAAGATTCACCTTCTCTCGCCCTTCGTTCCATTCTTTTTTCTATTTCACATGCTAAAAAATTGATCTCATCCCTCCAAAATTCCTGTTTGTCCTTCAACCTCTTTCCTTCCTCCTGAGACCCTCCAGATTCCTCCCACTGCCGAAGCTTCTGAGTCACTCCCTCCAACTTCTCCTTAGTCTCATTACGCCACACCTCGAGTTCCTTCTCACTCATATCCTCCATGGTACGGAAAAGTGACTTCTTTGCCTCAACCTGAGCCTCCCTTTTTGTCTCCCTTTTTGTCTCTCTTCTAGCTTTGGGCCTCACCGTCTGAATCTCACCACCTCCTCCTCCTTCTGCTTGTGACTCAGTCTCCATCTCCTCGCACTCTCCCAGTATTCCAAATCTATTTCTGTTATTAGGTGCTAACTTCTGGGTAACAGAGTATATCCCTCTCCTCACCTTACCTCGGGATGATCCTCTCATCTATGTCCATCCTCCCTCCTCCCCGTCATCCTGCCTCTGTTTTTGCATTGTGCTTTCCTGATTCACAGAGGGTCCCTCCTCCTCAGTAGCTGTATCCCAAGGGGACTTATGTTTATGGACATGGGCCAGCCTAAGTTTTTCGTAAGCCTCAGGGTAAGCCCGGTTATAATAGGCATCTGGACACAGTAAATAAGTATGCCCCTCCCCACCACACAAATTACAGGTAACCTCGTAAGTACAGCGGATTGAATCGTGGCCCCTCCTTCCGCAAGCGGCACACAAAGACGACGTGCAATATTGTCGAATGTGATCAAAACCTCCACACTGGAAACAAGCAGGAGGCTGCCCACTATATCTC
Organism: Eublepharis macularius; assembly: GCF_028583425.1. Lineage (NCBI taxonomy): Eukaryota > Metazoa > Chordata > Lepidosauria > Squamata > Eublepharidae > Eublepharis > Eublepharis macularius. The sequence goes on along the minus strand of NW_026559722.1, from coordinate 151,339 downwards.
GTTACACCTCTGTCACCCCCTAAGTAAAAGTACTTTGGAACGTGCCTGATGTTGCTACGGTGGTCTCTCTGTAATGACACGACTGCCTTATACTCCCCTTTCCACACATTCCACGCATTTATGGCTTTCCGGGGGGTTAGCAACACCTTGCAATGTCTCTCTAGCCATCGCTCAACATCCTCCTCCGGAATGTTAGTGGTCCAAAAGGCAACAGTGAGAACTCTCGACTCGCCTCTAAATAGGGGCACCACATCAAAGTCAGAAAAGGGATTCCTCTCAGATTTTTGGAACGCCTTAAATACTTGCCAGAAATATTGATAAGCCCGCTCAGTCACAAAACATACGTCTGTTTCTTTCAGACCAGGGGGCATAAGAACAGCTAGTATGTCCTGGGGGGAAACTTTTAAACATTCTAGCAGAGCATCCATCATGTATTCCTCTGTCAATTTTGTAGGGTCTGTTCCTTTATATCTAAACCGAACCACGAATCTCTGCCTAGGATCAAGTTCAGACTCTTCTTGTTCCCTCATATTAAAGAACTCTTCCAGGAATTCCTCATCCTCCAATTTCTCCTTTTCAAAATCTACCCGACGTCTAAGAGGCTCCCCGATATTCTCTCCTCCCCTTGGTCCCGTTGTCCCTTTTTGTTTCCCTGCTGGGCCCTTAAGCATTTGGGCATAAGACGACCCTGAGGCTAACACAGAGCTTCTACCTGATGTGGTTGGAACTGCCTGGGGGTTCAAATCATCTGCAGTAGTCGTAGTTGACCCTATACTCAATCCCTCCCCAGCCTTTGTGCCTTTTGTAACATTATTAACCTAATTCACGGGAGGTTCTTTCTGCAAGGCTCCCAGAGGTCTTGCAGGCAGGTCCACATGGAGTTTACTTACAGAAAATAATGCAGTAGAACTAATGTCCATTGCTGTTATCTCCCCTGAACGAGTCCCGTGCAGTCCCATCGTATTTGTCCTTTCAACATCTTCCAAAATCAAAGGAGCAAACATCCCAGAAGCAGCAGTCCCAGGAGCAGCAGTCCCAATAGGGGAAGTCACAGAGTCAGCAATCCTATTTTGGTTCCTCTCATCGTGAGTAGAAATTGCTCCATTTAGTCCCTTTTGGTCCGGAGCCGCTCCATCCAAAATTCTGTTCCCTCCTGCCTCTGTCTGTGACAACCGAGGCTCAACTGTAAGAGAGAAAGCAAAAACGCCCGCAGGCCCAGTATCTTCCCTATCAACTACCGCTCGAGGGGGTTGTGCCTCTGTCAACCCCGGTACCCCCACTTTTTGTATTTCCCTCCTTTCTTCCCTGTCACACCCACCTTCTCCTTCATTGCTTTGAATATCTAGTCCTTCTGTTCTCTCTGCATACCCTCCCTCAGGAAACTCTTGCACACCTGTCTTCCCAAGGACTAGTCCTTCCACTTCCCAATCTTGTTTCCCTCCCCTTTGTTCATCTTCCAAAGCTGGAATACCCTCCAGTTCCCCATCCGAGGCAGGAGCAGACTCCACCCCTGACAAACCGCCATCATCCTCACTAGTCCCCTCAGCGTCCATTCCACTTCCCCTCCCACCCTGACCTCCCCCACCCTTTTCTGTAAAAAGCGTCTTGCTGATTCTGGGCAAGGAAATGGCAACTAAAACCTCACCCGTTTCCGGGAGACTCTGTAAACCAGAGTCTCCCTGATTTCCAATCTGGGCCTCTTGTATCTCAGTCATTGTGGTCATCTGGGCTTGTGATGGAACGACCGCCGGACCATCCGTCTTTACCGCAGCCTTCCCTTCAGATGGTCCCTTGTCTCCAGTCTTGTTTCCCATTCCCGTGGGTTCCATCGCCCGATCCATCCTCCGAAGTCGAACGTCGATCCAGTAGAAAGCCTGCTCGCACCAGGCCGCCCAGTCCTCATAAGTAAGTTCAGAGTTTTCATCATCGGGGCAGTCGTAAATGCCCGCAAACTCCTCCTGTACGCTTTCCTCCGCATACCTCTGAAAAATCCGCAAAGTATCCTTAAGTCCTTCCTGAGACAGCCACTCGGGATAGGTTTCCATAGATGTACGACCTTTCCGACCAATAACAAACCTATCATCAACTTTCACAGTCAGAGATTTAGCGTAAGCGGCTTTCTCCAAAGCTTGAGGCTCGGGTTCTATCTTCCCGGTCAAACAGTCCACAAGCACTGTCCTCTGCTTGTCCAGCATACCAATCATAACATCTTTGCTCTTCTTCTTCAACGTCACAGTGTCCACTATAGGCAAAGCCATGCGACCTACCAGAAAGGCCCAAAACTTGGCTAGATCTATTTTCTGCATCTCTTTGGAAACTAGGATGTCAAAGGCTTTAGACATTGGTTGCAGCTTTCCTTTTTGCCAGGCTTCCAACAGATTCGCCTCCCTTGTATTTCGTGATGCATTTTTAACTTCCCCGTCTGTTTCCATATCAGTATCTGTTCCCGTTGTAGAGGGTACCGGTGACTCATTTTGCTTGGATGGCACTGGAGACTGAGTCATCCGATTTCTCATCCTCTTCTTTTCTGGGTGACCCTCTGGGGATACTCGCATCCTCTTCTGTGCAAGGTATTGAGCTGCCTCTTCACGAGCCGCCCTCTCCTCCTGTTGGTCATATGCTTGCACTAACCGCTTCAGTTCCTCACGACAAGCCACACTCAGTTCGTATGCTAAAGACTTTGTATCTCCATCCATTTGCATCAATGCATCCACCTCCTTCCACTCCTCCATCAGTTCGGCCCGCTCATCAGGGTCCGTAGAATTCTTCAACTCACCCTCAATATCATCTCGCCTTGAATACAAGTCAAAACTGTATGACGTCTTCTCATCACATTCTCTGGCCAAACGTTTCTCTTCTTCTTTCATTCTAAGGTATTGTTCTCTCAATACCTTAAGTTTATCCTTTTCTGGTGTAGGCATCTTAACTATAGCTGTCTTGCTGAGCACAGGAGACTGACAAGTCTTCCTAATATCTCTAGGAGACTTAGCTAGGTCCATATTAGTTTCCAGATATTTCTCAAATTTTCGAGATCGTTCTTTAGCGTCCTCGGAAACATTAGGATCAAAATCAGGACAATCAGGGTTAGGGTTAGGGTTACTAGGGTTAGGAAAATAGATTTTTATGTTCTCAGTCTTCTGGGCCTCCTGAGTTATGAAGGTCTCCTCATGAGTAAGAACATGTGTAACAGCATCCCCAGCATTCAAGTTTTTCATAGGAGCAAAGGTCTCCTCGTGAGTAAGGACACGTGTAACAGCCTTCCCAGCATTCAGGTCTCGCTTAGGAGCAAAGGTCTCCTCATGAGTAAGGACACGTGTAACAGCCTTTCCAGCATTCAAGTCTTGCTTAGGAGCAAAGGTCTCCTCGCGAGTAAGGACACGTGTAACAGCCTTCCCAGCATTCAAGTCTTGCTTAGCAGCAAAGGTCTCCTCATGAGTAAGGACACATGTAACAGCCTCCCCAACATTCAGGTCTCGCTTAGGAGCAAAGGACTCCTCGTGAGTAAGGACAGGTGTAACAGCTTCCCCAGCATCCAAGTCTTGCTTAGGAGTAAAGGTCTCCTTGTGAGTAAGGACACGTGTAAACCTTCCCAGAGGCCAGGGTGTTCTTAGAAGAAAAGGTCTCCTCAAGAGTAGGGCCACGTGTAACGGGTTTACGAATGCTGTGGGTCTCCTCATGAGTAAACGTGTCATTCAAGCTCTTACACCCCACGTCCTGGTCCAGATGATCCCCAGGGCCCTCTGAGGAAAATCCTGTCTCTACTGCTGCTTGTTCCATTGAAAGCAATAGGGAAAAGGGTTGCTCCTTAAAAGCGGCAGGGGTCTTCTGGGAGGGGTCAAACCCGAAAATGGAGGTCCGGTCTATATTCCCCAGGGGCCCTTGAACATCCTCACCATCTGTGACGTCAGAAGGCGCGACTCCCAAAGCGGATGGCAGCAGATAAAATTTGAAGCCTTTTTCTTGTAGGCCATGCTGGGAAGCATGCTCTCCATGATCTCCATTGTCTTCTATAGGCAAAAATTCGATCTCAATTTGGGGGTCCCCCCCAGGAAGGGGGGGCTCCATATTCGCACCCCCTGATGGGGGTATTCTTAGGAACAAACTCTGACCAAATTTGAAATTATTCTCAGAGATATAATAGGTAAAAAAAGCGAAAATCCAAACCAGGAAGTGAGAGCTCCTTGATCGCATGTCTGCTATTCAAGGTGGGTGGGGTTAGGGTTAGGAAAATAGATTTTTTTTTTTTAGGAAAATAGATTTTTATTTAATATAAACCATTCTACAACAAACTGTAAGCAACAAAATCCAAGATGCATAATTACGATTGAAACAATAAATACAGTTAATATATACATACATATATACCTACGTACATATTATATATTAATATAGGCATCTAAATATTTCTAGCATTAAATATCACCATTAAATATTAACATTAAGCATAAAGCATTATGCATCAAGCATCTACATAAATGTAAGCCATCAACATTCAGGTTGTTCATGTTTCAAACTTTATTAACTTTATTAACTGTATGAACTGTATTAACTTTATTAATTATTAACTATTAACTATTAACTATCAACTATCAACTATTAACTATCAACTTTCCACTTTATACTAATTAAGGAAGTAAAAGAAAAAGAAGAATTAAGTTATACAACAGATGTCTATCCAACTTGAGAGAAGTCAAGGTAGGAAGCAATTATATCTGACTTCAAGGAACTGGCGGGTTGATCTCATGAAACCACCTCCACCTGCTCAGCCACTTCACGCCCTTCATCCTCTTTTCTTCCCACCTTTTAATTTTCGCCAAATAATCTGTTACAGTATGCACCGTTTCAACTACGGGTACTGCCTTTTTGGTATACACCTCCTCCCTTCTATTTTTCATCACAGTACTAACAAAGATGAGATTCACTAACCTAACCAGGGCCCAAGGGACCTTAATACCAGCCTTCTCACCCGGACAGCTCCCCTGCTCCCTGGGATTCCCAAACCCTTCTGTCGGCTCCAATCCCGAGACAATCGTTTCCCAGTGTTGTGATATCAGAAAAGGCCATTGCAATGCTCTGGCTACTCCTGCCCACGACCTCCTTACAGCTACACACTCCTTCACAACATGGGGGATGGTCTCAGGAATGTTGGTATGTGGATTCAAAGACCTACAAAGTACCCTGGGGCAACGCTGTTGATCTTCTGTCGCCCCAAACTTTTTACTTCCCACATATAATATCTGATGGTAAGTCCTCCAACGAAGATCCCGTAGGGCATAAGGTATGGTCCGGTCACCGAAGGTGGGAATAGGAAAGATCTGGTTCCTCAAATACGAAGAAAGCGTCTCCTTCTTCCGTCTCTCTTCGTCATAGGGTACCAACCGACTTCGGTGCATAACAGTCCAGTACAACTTTCCAGTAACTCCTTTAGTTCCCGGGCTAGTTCCCTTGACTTCTGAGGCTTCGATGCCATGTTTCTGTATCCCCTTTGCTACCTCAACGATAAAGTCAGGAAGCTGTACTTTCATCGAAGCCGTCAAGCGGGTCGGCAGAGAGCCTTCTTTCCACCATCGTTTTGCCCATCTGGTGTCTACCCAACTGTCCATAAAGAACTGTCTGGTGTACATTTCCTGCGTAATCAAGTCCGTCGCATTCTGCTGCCAAGTTCCACAGTTAAAAACTAGAAAGATGGATAGGAACCACAGTCCAATCTCCGGTAACCCAAGACCTCCTTCTCCGTGTCCTCTCTGAACGACTACTCTCGCAAGTGGTAAGTGGAGTGTCCCGAAAATCCACTTGAAAACCGCTCTGGTGATGATGGTTACTGTAGATTCTGGCGGAGGGTAAACTGTCGCTAGGTAATTGCCAGCTGGAATGCAATATATGGCAAAATATTGAACTTTTTGTGTGGTGGATAATCTCCATGTCTTCCACCTGTCCAGTCTTTCCAACACTCGCTGTTGCCATACAATCCAATTATCCCTCCAGCCATCAACTCTCAAAGAAAAGGTGACTCCCAGGATCTTCAGAGACAGCATCCCCGTTCCTGTCCCGCTCGCTCCTTCATCGTCATGCTGTCTGTTCTCCTTTCCTTCTACCTCTCCTTCCAACTCATCACGGTGTTTATGATCCTTCTCCATAGGCACCATGGGAGTCACTTCCATTCTTCCCGTCCGCCGGTCGAGGTCGTAAATCTGACTTTTAAGCTCGTTCACCTTTGCTCCGGAAACAATTTCGTAGCGCCGTAAATGTTCTCGCACCTTTAGCAGTTCCTCTGTGTTCCGGAGGATGACGTAACAATTGTCAGCGTGGGCTAGACTGGTGATGCGATACTCCGACAACCGTGGGGAAAAATTCCTCTGATGAATCGATCTCTCTGCAACGCCCTAAGAAGAGGATCTAGTGTCAAGACGTACAGGAGAGGACTGAGAGGGCATCCTTGTCTAACCCCCGTGGGTACTGGAAATGGCGACCCTCGACACCCTCCGACATTTGGGGTAACCTGCGCGTTCATGTAAAGTGCCTGTAGGAGCTTGATCAACTGTTCTGGCAATCCATGGAATTTTAAAACAGCCCACATGTAGCCTCTGTCAACCCGGTCAAACGCTTTACTCTGGTCCAGCTGCAATATGCATAGATGTTCCTTTTCTTGCTGTAACCGGTCAAAAATCTGTCTAAAAACACAGGTGGTATGCGCCATTCTCCTTCCGGGTACAGAGCTGGTTTGTCCAACCTGCACTAGCGCATTAGCCAGTTTTTTCTGTCAGCTTGTGGCTAGATAAGGCTCTTCCTACAGGTTCCCTTTCAAAAGCAAACAAGAGTCCATTGATTGAATGAGGAAACTTTACTGCAGAAAAGGTCCGTTATAGTCCACTGTCCTGAATAGGAGACTCAGGATGGTACACAGTCATTGTTACCAATGAAGGGCAAAGCATGAGGTACAGAGTAACAGTTCCCATCTGCATCAGCCTCCCCCCACAGTTCTCAAAACAACATCTTTCAGTCTTGGGAAGCTGCTCTCCGTCAAGGCCAATGCCTGGTGGAACGGTGTTAGACAAAACAGTCTCCTCCGGTGGGAAAGCTGCCTGGGAACTGGTGCACCTGCGGGGAAAGCACTTAGACACTAGAAACATTAGAAAATGGAGTCAGTACAGTTTGAATATACACTGGACCTGACATCCTGCCCCCCTTAAAATAGATCCCCCCTGGCTTATATGGGTAACGAGTATGAAAAGCTTTGGTTAATCTAGGAGCATGAACATGTACAGAGTTCACCCACTCATCGTATCCAGAATCAAAGTCCTTCCACCTAATGAGGTAAAAAAGCTGATTCCGTTTGATCTTAGAGTCCAAAATTTGTTGCACTTCGTAGTGGACTTGGTCGTCTATCAAAGTAGGAATGGGTGGAGCTTTGATGTGCCACTTGTCGTCGGTGGGAGCTCTTTTAAGGAGACTGACATGAAATGTATCATGAACATGGCGCAAGTTCTTGGGTAGATTTACAGCAACAGTCACTTTATTAATTACTTTGCGGACAGGGAAAGGCCCAAGGAACTTTAATGCTAGTTTGCGGCTCGTCTGAGCTAATTTAAGGTTCTTGGTGGAAATATAAACATGATCTCCAGGTTGTAAATCCCATTCGGCCACACGATGGCGATCTGCGTACTTTTTGTAATCCAGTTTGGCTTTCTCGAGGTGTTTTTTAATGAGAGTCCATTGCTGCTTGGCCTCCCCCCACCAGGAAGATACATCAGGCGAATTAGAGGAATGGCGGGGGGGAGTGTCCAACGGGAAGGGATTGAAGTGAGTTCCATATACAATTTTGAAAGGGGCTTCCCCAGTGGAAGCATGCACACTGTTGTTGTATGAGAACTCGGCTAAAGGAAGAAGGTCCACCCAATTATCTTGTTGGAAATTAATGTAGCAACGAAGGAACTGTTCTAAAATTTGATTAGTTTTTTCGGATTGTCCGTCGGTTTGTGGGTGGTGGCTTGAACTGATTCCCTGCTCAATATTCAACATTCGCAAAAGCTCCCGCCAGAAGTTGGCAACGAACTGTCCGCCGCGATCCGAAATCACCTTGGACGGAAAAGAATGTAATTTTACGATGTGTTTTAAGAATAAATCTGCCAGTTTTCGAGCAGTGGGTATAGCAGTACATGGAATAAAATGAGCTTGTTTGGAGAACAGATCTACCACGACTAAAATGCAATTATGTCCTTTCGAAAGGGGTAAATCAGTGATAAAGTCCATAGATATTATTTCCCACGGTCTGTCAGGCATCTCCAATGGTTGTAGGAGGCCTGGAGGTTTCCCTTTCCGGGTTTTGGCGCTGAGGCAAATGGGGCAGGAGCTAACGTATTGGGAAATGTCTTTGCGCATGCCCGGCCACCAGAATTGCCGTTGTATTAGATGCAACGTTTTCAGATACCCATAATGACCAGCAGTGGGGGCATCGTGACATCGTTGTAATACCTCCCATCGGAGGCTGTCTGGGACATAAAATTTGCTTCCAGCTAGCCAGTCCCCCTGTGGGGATTGAGCCAGTTTGCTTTTAGGCGCTTTGCCCCCCTCCTTTTCCACCTCAGCTTTAAGTTTCGATTTCCACTCCTGCGGGAGGGGCTGTCTTGCGCGGCTGCGTGTAGTTACCACGCCTCCCAATTGCGTAGGGGAGAAGACCGTGTCTACAGTCTCCTCCCGTTTGCTCTTGTGTTGGGGCATGCGCGATAGGGCGTCTGCAAGAAAGTTAGTTTTGCCCGGGAGGTAATTTAAAGTGAAGTTGAATTTGGAAAAGAATTCTGCCCATCGCAATTGTTTGGCGTTCAGTCTGCGAGGGCTGCGAAGGGCCTCCAAATTTTTATGATCTGTCCAGACCTCGAAGGGATATCGCGCCCCCTCCAGCCAATGTCTCCAGTTAGTGAGGGCCGCTTTCACTGCAAAAGCTTCCTTCTCCCACACATTCCAATTCCTTTCTGCTTCTGAAAATTTCCTTGACAGGAATGCACAAGGCCGTAGTTTCCCATCCTCCCCCTTCTGCAATAATACCCCTCCTATCGCCGTATCGCTGGCGTCGACTTGCACTATGAAAGGGTAATTTTCGTTGGGGTGGCAGAGGATGGGTTCCGTTACAAATTGTTCTTTTAGGCATTCGAAAGCAGTTTGGCAATCGGATGTCCACTGTATTTTGGAGGAGGGTTTTTTAGCTTGGTCCCCTTTATTTTTTGTCCTTAACAATTCGGTTAAGGGGAGCGTGATTTGAGCAAAGTTTGCTATAAAGTCTCTATAGAAGTTGGCAAAGCCCAAGAAGGACTGCACTTCTTTGCGGGTGGTGGGAGTTTGCCATTCTTGGATCACTTGTATTTTGGCTGGATCCATTTTTAACCCCTCTTGGGAGATACAGTACCCAAGGTAAGTGAGCTCAGTTTTGTGGAATTCACATTTGGACAGCTTAATGGGAAGTTTATTGTTCATCAAAGTGGACAGGACTTTTTGCACCATTTGAACGTGTTCCTCCTCCGAGTCTGAATAAATTAATACATCATCAAGGTACACCACTACACCTTTATAGAGGAATTCGTGTAGAACTTCATTTATCATGGACATGAATACAGACGGGGCTCCCGCCAATCCAAAGGGCATAACTAAATATTCATACTGTCCGAGGGGTGTATTAAATGCGGTTTTCCACTCATCCCCTGCCTTGATACGGACGTGGAAGTAAGCATCTTTTAAGTCTAATTTTGTAAAGATCTTACCTTGGGCCACGACGTTGAGAAGATCTCGGATGAGGGGGATGGGATAGGCGTTGTTGGTAGACACAGCATTAAGTCCTCTAAAGTCCGTGCACAGTCGAAGTCCCCCATCTTTTTTCTTCACGAAGAGTACCGGAGCGGCATGGGGGCTATTGGCTGGACGGATGAACCCTCTTTGAAGATTGGTGTCGATGAATTTTCGGAGCTCCTCTCGTTCATGGAGACTCATGGGATAGAGTCGTCCTTTGGGCAATGAGGCTCCAGGTACAATTTCCACCACGCAGTCAGTTCGTCGGTGCGGGGGTAGAGTATCAGCTTCTTCTTCGGAGAAGGCATGCAGAAAGGGCCAGTACGGTTCGGGAATTTGGTTTATTTCTTCTTGGGTGAGAAGAGCCTTCTCGGTGTGCGTTGGATCACTACCCCAGTTTTGGTTCCAGCGATGGTTTTTACACTTGGAGTGAGTGAAGGTGATGCACCTTTCTGCCCAATTTATGTAGGGATTGTGATCACATAGCCACTTGCTGCCTAAAATTAACGGGTATTTGGCAGTGGCGCTGATGACAAAAGACCTTTTCTCCCAGTGTTGGCCCATGCCGGTGATTATTGGGATGGTTTCAGTGGTAACAGGGTTCATATTGGTGCCATCCATTTGTTCAAAAATCACTGGGTTTTGCAATTCACGAGTTGGTAGTGTCAGGCTGTGGCTAAATAAGGTACTCTCTGCAAGATTCCCTTTAGAAGCAAGAATAAGTCCAATGTCTGGCAAAGGAAGCTTTATTGCAGAAAAGATCCATTATAGTCCACTGTCCTGAATAGGAGACTCAGGATGGTACATGATCATTGTTACCAATGAAGAGCAAGCATAGGATACAGAGTAACAATACCCATCTGGAACAGCCTCCCCCCACAGTTCTCAAAACAACATCTTTCAGTCCTGGGAAGCTGCTCTCCTTCAAGGCCAATGCCTGGTGGAACGGTGTTAGACAAAACAGTCTCCTCTGGTGGGAATGCTGCTTGGGAACTGGTGCACCTGAGGAGAAAATACTTAAACACTAAAAGCATTAGAAAATGGAGTCAGTATAGTTAAGATATATATTGGACCTGACATTTCTGCCCCCCTTAAAATAGATCCCCCCCTGGTTTATATGGGTAGCGAGTATGAAAAGCTTTGGTTAATCTAGGAGCATGAACATGTGCAGAGTTCACCCATTCATCGTAACCAGAATCAAAGTCCTTCCATCTAATGAGGTAAAAAAGCTGATTTCTCTTGATTTTAGAGTCCAAAATTTGTTGTACCTCATAGTGTATTTGGTCGTCAATTAAAGTTGGAATGGGTGGAGCTTTGATATGCCATTTGTTGTCGGTGGGAGCTTTCTTCAAAAGGCTGACATGGAACGTATCATGCACATGGCGAAGGTTCTTGGGCAATGTTACAGCAACAGTCACTTTGTTTATTACTTTGCGCACAGGAAAAGGTCCTAAGAATTTCAGAGTGAGTTTGCGGCTTGTCTGAGCTAGCTTTAGGTTCTTTGTGGAAATATACACATGGTCTCCTGGTTGTAATTCCCATTCGGCCACACGATGGCGATCTGCGTACTTTTTGTAATCCAGTTTGGCTTTTTCGAGGTGTCTCTTAATGATAGTCCATTGCTGCACCGCCTCCCCCCACCATGAGGATACATCTGGCAATTTGGAGGAATGGAGAGGGGGTGCGTCCAATGGGAAGGGATTGAAGTGAGTCCCATATACAATTTTGAAGGGGGCTTCTCCCGTTGAAGCGTGTACACTGTTGTTATAGGAGAATTCGGCTAGAGGGAGAAGGTCCACCCAGTTATCTTGTTGGAAATTGATGTAGCAACGAAGGAACTGTTCTAATATTTGGTTTGTTTTTTCGGATTGCCCGTCGGTTTGTGGGTGGTGGCTTGAACTGATACCTTGTTCAATATTCAACATTTTCAAAAGCTCCCGCCAGAAGTTGGCAACGAACTGTCCGCCGCGATCCGAAATCACCTTGGACGGAAAAGAATGTAATTTTACGATGTGTTTTAGAAACAGATCCGCTAGTTTTCGAGCGGAGGGTATAGCAGTACAGGGGATAAAATGGGCTTGTTTGGAGAACAGATCTACCACAACTAAAATACAATTATGTCCTTTTGAAAGAGGTAGATCAGTGATAAAGTCCATGGAGATTACTTCCCAGGGCCGGTTCGGCGTTTCTAATGGTTGCAGGAGACCCGGAGGTTTCCCTTTCCTGGTCTTTGCGCTGAGGCAAACAGGGCAGGAACTAACGTATTGGGAAATGTCTTTGCGCATGCCCGGCCACCAGAATTGTCTTTGAACTAGGTGTAAAGTTTTCAGATACCCATAATGTCCAGCAGTGGGAGCATCATGACAGCGCCGCAAGACTTCCAGCTTAAGGCTGTCCGGGACATAAAACTTGCTCCCAGCTAGCCAATCCCCCTGTGGGGATTGGGTTAGTTTGTTTCGCGGAGCTTTATCCCCCTCCTTCTCCACTTCAGTTTTAAGTTTCGATTTCCATTCTTGGTCGGCCGGGAGGGGCTGCTTAGCACGGCTGCGAGTAGTCACCACGCCCCCAAGTTGCTTAGGTGAGAAGACCGTGTCGATAGTCTCCGCCCGTTTGCTCTTATGCTGGGGCATGCGCGACAGGGCGTCCGCTAAAAAGTTAGTTTTGCCCGGGAGATAATTGAGGGTGAAGTTGAACTTGGAAAAGAATTCCGCCCACCGCAATTGCTTGGCATTCAGTCTGCGTGGGCTTCGGAGGGCCTCCAAATTCTTATGATCTGTCCAGACCTCAAAAGGGTATCTCGCCCCCTCCAGCCAATGCCTCCAGTTTGTGAGAGCTGCTTTCACTGCAAAGGCCTCCTTCTCCCACACATTCCAATTCCTTTCTGCCTCTGAGAACTTTCTAGACAAGAATGCACAAGGCCGCAATTTCCCATCCTCCCCCTTCTGCAGCAAAACCCCCCCTATCGCCGTATCGCTGGCGTCGACCTGTACTATGAAGGGGGACTGTTCGTTGGGGTGGGAGAGGATGGGTTCCGTTACAAATTGCTTTTTAAGGCATTCGAAGGCCGTTTGGCAATCGGGGGTCCATTGTAGTTTAGCAGAGGGCTTTTTGGCTTGGTCCCCTTTATCTTTGGTTTTCAGCAATTCTGTTAAGGGGAGTGTGATTTGGGCGAAATTTGCTATGAAGTCTCTATAGAAGTTGGCAAAACCCAGGAAGGATTGCAGTTCTTTGCGGGTGGTGGGTGTTTGCCAATCCTGGATCGCCTGTATTTTGGCTGGATCCATTTTCAACCCCTCTTGTGAGATACAATACCCAAGGTAAGTGAGTTCGGTTTTATGGAATTCACATTTGGACAATTTGATGGGCAGTTTATTCTTCATCAAGGTGGCCAAGACCTTTTGTACCATTTGAACATGCTCTTCCTCGGTATCAGAATAAATTAAAACATCATCAAGGTACACCACCACCCCTTTGTACAAAAATTCATGTAAAACTTCGTTTATCATGGACATGAATACAGACGGGGCTCCCGTCAATCCAAAAGGCATAACTAAGTATTCATATTGTCCGAGGGGCGTATTAAACGCGGTTTTCCACTCATCCCCTGCCTTGATACGAACGTGGAAGTAAGCATCTTTTAGATCTAATTTCGTAAAGATCTTACCTTGGGCCACGACGTTGAGAAGGTCTCGGATGAGCGGTATAGGATAGGCGTTGTTGGTGGACACTGCATTTAGTCCTCGGAAATCCGTGCACAGTCTGAGTCCCCCGTCCTTCTTTTTCACGAAGAGAACTGGAGCGGCGTGGGAGCTAGAGGCTGGGCGGATGAACCCTCGTTGGAGGTTGGTGTCGATGAATTTCCGGAGCTCTTCACGTTCATGGAGACTCATGGGATAGAGTCGTCCTTTAGGCAATGAGGCTCCGGGTAAAATTTCCACCGCACAGTCCGTTCGTCGGTGCGGGGGTAGAGTATCAGCTTCCTCCTCCGAGAAAGCATTTAGGAAAGGCCAGTACGGTTCGGGTATTTGGTTGACTTCTTCTTGGGTGAGGAGGGCCTTTTCTTTGTAAGTTGGGTCCTCGCCCCAGTTTTGATTCCAACGGTGAAGTTTACAGTTGGCATGATTGAAGGTAATACATCCTTGAGCCCAGTCTATGTAGGGATTGTGATCACATAGCCATTTGCTGCCTAGAATTAACGGGTACTTGGCAGTAGAGCTGATGACAAAGGACCTCTTTTCCCAATGTTGTCCCATGCCTGTGATCACCGGGATGGTTTCAGTTGTGACCGGATTCATGTTGGTACCATCCATTTGTTCAAAAATTACTGGATTTTGTAATTCCCGAGTTGGTAAGACTAGTCCATTGACTAGAGCTGGGGCTATGATATCTCTTGAGCAACCCGAGTCAATAAGAGCTTGCACCCGAATGTGCATTTTTCTCTCTGGGTTGATTAAAGTCACTGGCATGAATAAAATGGACCCAGGTGGCCGGTTCCGTGCAGGGACGGGCTTGGGGCGGATCTGTCGTTTGGGCCCTTTTACGACAGATCCATCTCGTTTCCCGACTGGGGACTTTCTGGATTGACTTCTGCAGATGGGGAAGCGGGATCGTATTCCATAACTTCTTCCGCTTCCAGCCCTCTTTCTGAGGCTGGCCTTTGGGAAGCGCCGCGGCCTCTGTTTGCTCGTGGAGCTGGAGTCGGGCGTTGGAGCGTAGGGAACGGAGCAAGGGTTGGACGCCGTAATTGGAGCGGAGGTCTTTGCACAGGCCGGTAGGGGCATTGTGCTGCAAAGTGACCAGCCTGTCCGCATTGCAAACACAGCCCTTGTTGCCATCTAGCATCTCTCGCTCCACGGGTGGCGTAGCCAGCTCCCCGAGCTCCCTTCTGTAAGGTCAATGGTTTTCTTTGTCCCGTTTGTTGTTGTTGCTCAACCAAACGGACTTCTAAAATGCGATTCTCCACTTCGCAAACAAGTTGAATCCAACCTAACAGCGTAGGGGGATTGTCTTGCATGAGGGCTCTGTCCAAAAGTCTCGGATTAAGTCCTTGTTTGAACAGAATAATTTTTGTGGACTCCTCACACCTGGGGCACTTGGCAGCCAATTGTCGGAATTTCGTGATATAGTCTCTCGCTGCCATGCTGCCCTGCTTAATGGCTTGCAATTCTGTTCGGGCCCTGGTTTCCTCTAAGGGGTCTTCATATTGTGCTCTAATAGCATCTACCAACCCCTGGAGAGTATCGAGTTCTGGGGCCCCGATATTATATAGTCCTACGTACCAGTCCGCTGCTTTCCCTTGTAAGCGGGAGCCGAGATGTTCAATTTGGCTGGCCTCGCTGCCGAAGAGGTGTCCCCACCGGTTGAAGAATTGCACGACTTGTACTAGAAAAAAGCCCAGTTTGGAGGGATCCCCATCAAAAGTGGTGTCCAGTTTCACCCAACCCATTGGGAGGTCTTGCCTCGGAGCCGGTGCTGGGTAGAAGTCCGCCGGAAGCATCAAGGGCACTTGAGGTATGGGGGGACCCGGTTGTGCTGGCGGTGGCATCACCGGTTGAGCCGGGGGTGGCGGCCTCGGCTGGGCTGGCGGTGGTGCTCTCGGCTGGGCTGGCGGTGGTGCTCTCGGCTGGGCTGGTGGCAATGCCGGAGGTGCTGGCCGTAGCGGTTGAGGTCGGTGCGGCGGAGTAATAATCGGCCGCTGAGGGGTGGGTTGGTGGGGTCGTAGTGGTGTAGGCCCCATCGGTTGGTTCGGAGGTGGTCTTACGGGCTGTTCCAGTGGCGAACGTATCGGCTGCAGCGGCGGGGTTAGTTGTGGTCGAAGCGGAAGGGGCCGCAGCGGCGAAGGCCGAATGGGTGGAAGGCCGCGCGGGCTTGCCCCTCCATGCGTTGTTGTTCTGGGAAGCGTCGGCTGGCCTTTTGGCGCTGGTAGACCATCTCCCGGAGGTTGCCCGACGGGAACAGTTTCGCGCGGTTGACCAGGGGCTCCCTCCCCTGATGGAGCCACGGGTGCTCCCGCTTGGTCCGGCCGGACCGTTTTAGGGGAAGTATGGGGGGGTATCACCGGTGTATCACTTGGCTTTTCCTCCCCTTCCGTAGGCCTCTCAACGGGGGTCTCGTCTGGCGGCACATCCCCTCCCGTGATAGGAGGTTCGATGGGAGTCTCACCGGATGGCACAACCGGGTGATCCCTTCTCGGTGGAATTTCCCGCTGAGTGGGAAGTTCCTTGGGTTGTTCTCCCGATTCGCCAGGATAGGTGCCCCCCTCGCCGGTAGGTGACGAAAAAGTACAGAGTAGGTGGAAAAAGTACAGAGAAGGGCAACTAAAATGATTAAAGGGTTGGAACACTTTCCCTACGAGGAAAGATTGAGGCGCTTGGGGCTCTTTAGCCTGGAGAAAAGACGACTGAGGGGAGACATGATAGAGGTTTACAAGATAATGCACGGGTTAGAGAAGGTCGAGAAAGATGTGTTTTTCTCCCTTTCTCACAATACAAGAACTCGTGGGCACTCTATGAAATTATTGAGCAGTCGGGTTAGAACAGATAGAAGAAAATACTACTTTACACAAAGGGTGATAAACACATGGAATTCGTTGCCACAGGAGGTGGTGGCAGCTACAAGCATTGCCAGCTTCAAGAGGGGACTGGACAAATATATGGAGCAGAGGTCCATCAGTGGCTATTAGCCACAGGAGATAGATGGTATTCTCTTTGTGGGGAGGTGGTGCTCTGTTGTCTTGGTGCTGGAAGGAAGGCAGTGGGAGGGCTTCTGGTGTCCTGGCCTCACTGACAGTCCTTTAGATGGCACTGGATTTCTAGCCACTGTGTGTGACAGAATGTTGGACTGGATGGGCCACTGGCCTGATCCAACATGGCTTTGCTTATGTTGCTTATGTTCTTATGACCGCTGCTGCACTTCCTCCATCGGATAGGAGATGACACTTTGAAGGGTAGCTATCTGTATCGCCATCTCTTCAGGAGACAGTCTTTCTCCTGCCCCCATTGAGGAAATTAAATGAATGGCGTGAGCCAAACTTTCTTCCATATCCATCAGCTTAGCTTCTAATTGTTGTATACGACTTGGCCCTGGTTGTTCGCTCAGGGAACCTTCATTCGCTGTACTCACCGGGGAGAAAGGGCCCCACGGAGGAGGGTCCCCTTGGACTATTCGCGACCTCGCGGCTAGAATTCCCTTGGCCATACCCGTCACGGCCGAGATGCTGGTATCTACCGCATAGGTGCGACCTCGTATCTGCTCCCAACGTTGTTCAGGGACTTCCGTTGGCTCCTTCCACGGGGCAAGTTCGGAATAATCCCAACTCAGGGCGCCTCGGCGAGACGTGTCCCCCTCCATCTGCTCAAACGTCCTGTTCCAATATCGCCATGGTTGGCTGCTATCTAGTTCCGGGACGGTTTCTAGGCTTCGGCGCCCGTCCATCGAGACTCGTGGATGGAGTCCACCTGCCCGGCGCTCTCTGGTTTCTCGGGGTCTGGCTCCCCACTCCGACGGGGTGGGTACCGAGATCAAGGGGAGAGCGGTTGCTTTCGGCCTTGCCCCGAGGTTGCTGTCGGTCTCGTTCCGAGTACTGAAGTCGATGAGAGGCAAGGTAGAAATGGAGGCTCCGGTTCCGGTCCCGGTTGCTCCCAGCTCCTGGGAGTCTTGGGTTTGCACCGGTTGATTGTCGGGAGACGCATACGGATCAAACAAAGGATCCCTGTCCGGGACAACCTTGGATTCCGCTGGGCCCGACTCAGACATGATTGGTAACAAAATGTCAGGCTGTGGCTAAATAAGGTACTCTCTGCAAGATTCCCTTTAGAAGCAAGAATAAGTCCAATGTCTGGCAAAGGAAGCTTTATTGCAGAAAAGATCCATTATAGTCCACTGTCCTGAATAGGAGACTCAGGATGGTACATGATCATTGTTACCAATGAAGAGCAAGCATAGGATACAGAGTAACAATACCCATCTGGAACAGCCTCCCCCCACAGTTCTCAAAACAACATCTTTCAGTCCTGGGAAGCTGCTCTCCTTCAAGGCCAATGCCTGGTGGAACGGTGTTAGACAAAACAGTCTCCTCTGGTGGGAATGCTGCTTGGGAACTGGTGCACCTGAGGAGAAAATACTTAAACACTAAAAGCATTAGAAAATGGAGTCAGTATAGTTAAGATATATATTGGACCTGACAGGTAGAACTAGTCCGTTGACTAGGGCCGGGGCGATAATGTCTCTCGAGCAACCCGAGTCGATGAGGGCTTGCACTCGGATGTGCATCTTCCTCTCCGGGTTAAGTAAAGTCACTGGCATGAATAAGATGGACCCAGGTGGCCGGTTCCGTGCAGGGACGGGCTTGGGGCGGATCTGTCGTTTGGGCCCTTTTACGACAGATCCATCTCGTTTCCCGACTGGGGGCTTTCTGGATTGACTTCTGCGTTTGGGGAAGTGGGGTCATATTCCATAACTTCTTCCGCTTCCAGTCCTCTCTCTGAGGCGGGCCTTTGGGAAGCGCCGCGGCCTCTGTTCGCGCGTGGCGCGGGAATTGGGCGTTGGAGAGTAGGAAATGGAGCAAGGGCTGGACGCCGTAGTTGAAGCGGAGGTCTTTGCACAGGCCGGTAGGGGCATTGTGCTGCAAAGTGACCGGCTTGTCCGCATTGCAAACACAGCCCTTGTTGCCATCTAGCATCTCTCGCTCCACGGGTGGCATACCCAGCTCCCCGTCCTCCCTTCTGTAAAGTCAAGGGTCTTCTTTGTCCCGTTTGTTGTTGTTGTTCAACCAAACGGACTTCCAAAATGCGATTCTCAACTTCGCATGCAAGTTGGATCCAACCTAACAACGTAGGGGGATTGTCTTGCATAAGGGCTCTGTCCAGAAGTCTCGGGTTTAGCCCTTGCTTGAACAGAATGATTTTGGTGGACTCCTCACACCTAGGGCATTTGGCAGCCAATTGTCGGAATTTCGTGATATAGTCTCTCGCCGACATGCTGCCCTGTTTAATGGCTTGCAACTCTGTTCGGGCCCTGGTTTCCTCTAAGGGGTCTTCATATTGCGCTCGAATAGCATCCACCAACCCCTGGAGCGTATTGAGTTCCGGGGCCCCGATATTGTATAGTCCTCCATACCAGTCCGCTGCTTTGCCTTGTAAGCGGGAGCCGAGATGTTCAATTTGACTGGCCTTGCTGCCAAAGAGGTGTCCCCACCGGTTGAAGAATTGCACGACTTGCACTAGGAAAAATCCCAGTTTGGAGGGATCCCCATCAAAAGTAGCTTCCAGTTTCACCCAGCCCATCGGGAGGTCTTGCCTCGGAGCCGGTGTTGGGTAGAAGTCCGTCGGAAGCATCAATGGCACTTGAGGTACAGGGGGACCCGGTTGTGGTAGCGGCGCTGGTTGCGCTGGCAGCGGCATCACCGGCTGGGCCGGGGGTGGCGGTCTCGGCTGGGCTGGCGGTGGCGCCCTCGGCTGGGCTGGCGGTGGTGCCCTCAGCTGGGCCGGTGGCTGCAGCCGTGGTCGGGCAGGCGGCTGCAATCTTGGTCGGGCTGGTGGTGGCAATACCGGAGGTGCTGGCAGTAGCGGTTGAGGTGGAGGTGGCCGGTGCGGCTGAGTAATGACCGGCCGCTGAGGGGTGGGTTGGTGGGGTCGTAGTGGTGTAGGCCCCACCGGTTGGTTCGGAGGTGGTATTACGGGCTGCTCAAGTGGCAAACGTATCGGTTGCTGCAAAGGGGTTAGTTGCGGTCGAAGCGGAAGGGGCCGCAGCGGCAAAGGCCTGATGGGTGGTGGGCCACGCGGGCTTGCCCCTCCCGGCGTCGTGTCTCTGGGACGCAAAGGCTGGTCTTGTGGCGCCGGTAGACCGTCCCTCGGGGTTTGCTGAATGGGAACCACTTCTAGCGGTCGTTGCGGTAATCCCTCCCCAGAAGGGGCCGGAGGCTCTTCCGTCTGATCCGGCCGAACTGTTGTTGGAGAAGCGGGAGGGGGTATCACTGTCGTCTCGGTTGGACGGGTTGGCCCTTCTTCCCCTTCTCTAGGCTCCTCCGCTGGAGTCTCCTCGGGAGATGGATCCCCGACTGATTTAGGGGGTTCCGTCGGAGTCTCTCCAGGTACCTCAGCTGGAGTATCCCCGCTCGGCGGAGTTTCGTCTATTCTAGGGAGTTCCGCGGGCGATTCTCCCGGTTCTCCAGGGTAGGATTCCTCCTCTCCCGAAGGCAGCGGCTGCTACGGGGCGTCCTCCACTGGATAGGACATAACACTTTGGAGGGTGGCGATTTGTACCGCCATTTCTTCAGGTGAGATTCTCTCTCCTGCCCCCATCGCTGAGATTAGGTGAATGGCATGAGCCAAACTTTCCTCCATATCGATCAGCCTAGCTTCCAACTGTTGCATTCGGCTAGGACCCGGTTGCCCCATCACAGAACCTCCCTCGGTTGTACTCACCGGGGAAAACGGCCCCCAGGGCGGAGGATCTCCTTGATCAACTCGCGATCTCGCTGCTAGAATTCCTTTGGCTAGGCCCGTCACTGCCGAGATGCCGGAATCTACAGCATGGGTGCGACTTTGCATTTGCACCCAACTTTGTTCAGGAACTTCCGTTGGCTCTTTCCATGGGGCAAGTTCCGAATAATCCCAACTCAGGGCGCCGCGGCGAGATGTGTTCCCGTCCGTCTGTTCGGCCGTCCTGTTCCAAAACAGCCACGGTTGGCTGCTATCCAGCTCAGGGACAGTCTCTAGGCTTCGGCGTCCGTCCATCGAAACTCTTGGATGTAGCCCTCCGGCCCGGCGCTCTCGCGTTTCTCGGGGTCTGGCTCCCCACTCCGACGGGGTGGGTAGCGAGATCAAGGGGAGAGCGGCAGCCGTCGGCCTTGTCCCCTCACTGCTGAGGTCGATGAGAGGCGGTGTAGACGTCGAAGCTCCGGCCCCGGCTGGCACCTGAGATTCTTGGGGTTGCGCTGTTTGACTGTCGGGGGACGCATACGGATCAAACAAAGGATCCCTGTCCGGGACTGCCTTGGATTCCGCTGGGCCCGACTCAGGCATGATTGGTAACAAAATGTCAGCTTGTGGCTAGATAAGGCTCTTCCTACAGGTTCCCTTTCAAAAGCAAACAAGAGTCCATTGATTGAATAAGGAAACTTTACTGCAGAAAAGGTCCATTATAGTCCACTGTCCTGAATAGGAGACTCAGGATGGTACACAGTCATTGTTACCAATGAAGGGCAAAGCATGAGGTACAGAGTAACAGTTCCCATCTGCATCAGCCTCCCCCCACAGTTCTCAAAACAACATCTTTCAGTCTTGGGAAGCTGCTCTCCGTCAAGGCCAATGCCTGGTGGAACGGTGTTAGACAAAACAGTCTCCTCTGGTGGGAAAGCTGCCTGGGAACTGGTGCACCTGCGGGGAAAGCACTTAGACACTAGAAACATTAGAAAATGGAGTCAGTACAGTTTGAATATACACTGGACCTGACATTTTCAACCTATTATTGAGGACCCTTGCTAGTATCCTGTAATCGGTGTTGTTAACCGTGATGGGTCTCCAGTTGCCTATCAGAGTCGGATCTCCTCCTTTGTACAATAGACTCATTGATCCGTGTAAAAAACTCCGTCCCACCCTTGCCCTACGCAGCATCTCATTAAAAACCTCCGTCAAGATGGGAACTAAGTGATCTTTGAAGTTCTTATAGAACCCATACGGCAACCCATCCGGTCCCGGCTTAGAGTTACGTTTACCGGCCTGAATGGCTCGCTGTATTTCTTCTTGCTCGAAGGGCCGAGAGAGTTCGCAAAGTTCTTCCTTGTTTGGCGGTAACGGTTTCTGCCCAAAGGCACTTTCTAGATAGGACTGAATGCATACTTCATCAGGAGAGGTTTCCGAAACCGCGTAAAATTCTCTATAAAATCTAGAGACCTCTTCTACTATCTGGACCGGTTCTTGAAGTAGTCCATCTGATGGACCTCCTTTTAACGCGGACAGAGTCTGGTTGTATCGAGGCAGGCGATCTTTTTGCCATTCTCCCTTCTCAATTAACGGCCCCGATGCTCTAGCCACCCGTGCCATATGACGCCGTCGACGTTGGGTAAGGCGGTAAGTTTTAATAACTTCTTGATTGCGTCGAAGCCGTTCATTGTCAACGTCAAGGCCCTTGTTCATTCTCCATCTGCATGCAAGTACGTTCTGGATCGCTCTGTGATATTGTGACAGTTCATAACTGCCCTGCACTCTCCTGGCCCGAACCGAAGCTTTTCGTATGGCATCTTTCGTCCTTCCCCACCAATCGAGGACATCCATTCCAGACTTTATACGCTTCTGGCATTCAAGCGTCAGAACAATATCCGCTTCCATCCGAAAGGTCTGGAGGTCCGCTTCACTGAGTCGCCAAGCTGGTTTGTGTTTCCTCCTATTGGGTTGTCCTGCAAATAATACTTGAAGAATAGCGTGGTCTGACCACGGCGTCAAAATAATCTTACATCCCGTAAGGGGGAGAGCCGCTGGGGCCCATATTCTGTCCAGCCTGCTTGTCGACAGAGGGTGATAATAAGTCATCTTACACCCTAAGGTTGCTGTGAATTTACGTCGGAACGTTGCCCGGTGATGCGTAGGGAGAAAATTAATTCCCCATCATTCTGTAGCCCCACATCCATCAAGCCAAGGCGATCTTTAAGAAGGGCTTTCAGTCTTTTTTTTTTTTTTTTGAAAAATTTTTATTGGGTTAGAATCCATTATTTCCACATTTACATTCAATTTTCCCCAATTTTTTCATCTCTAACCCCCTCCCTTTCCCCCCCCTTTTTGTTGACTTCCAACAGCTTTCCAACCCTTTGTCCCCTTTCCCTTACTTTTATTAGCTTCCTCTATCTAAAACAAATATATATTTTCCATTATTCTAAGCAGTACATCCTTAACTATTTTTAACATTATATGCCCAAACTGTAAGCCTTTGTTTCCATCTTAGATAAACAATTTATCCCAATTTTTCAATTTCAGGTATTTCTATATATCATAAACCATATAGATCATACATTCGTTTATATCAAACAATTTGACTTATTCTCTATATATATTACTCATTCTATCTTTTTATAATAGTTCTATATATCTCTCCTCACGTAGTCAATCAATTTGACCCATCTATATCTTCAGACATTCAGTTTGGTACAAAACTTGTCAGAAAAAAAAGAAAATATTGTTAGTTAATCGCTCCTTATATTTAGTCCTTATAATTAATTATTTTCTCTATGTTCTGTTTGTTAACCTATATATATCTATATATATGTCAATCTATTAATCTGACTGCTTATTAATTCACATTTATCTCTTCTCCCCCCGGTAAAGTCTCCCCCCTCTACTTCAATACTTCAGTAGTTCTCAAACTGCCACAGTTTTCCTCCCACCTCCCATTTCTTCTCCAGGTATTGTTTCAGCTTCTCCCAGTCTGTGTTGAACTGCCCTGAGTCCAGATCTCTCAATTTTCTTGTCATCTTGTCCATTTCAGCCATATACAGCAATTTGTAAGTCCAATCTTCAATAGTTGGCACTTCTTGTACTTTCCATTTTTGCGCATACAAAAGTCTAGCTGCTGCTGTCATATAAAATATCAACGTCCTGTGTTGGGCTGGAATTCCCTCCATTCCCAAGTTCAGTAGCAGGAGTTCTGGGTTCTTATTAATTTGAAATTGTAAAATTTCACTCATTTCTCTTATTATTTCACCCCAGTACTGCCTGGCTACCTCACACGACCACCACATATGATAGAGGGAGCCCTCATGCTTCTTACATTTCCAGCATTTATTAGAAGTATTCGAATTCCCTAGCGCAATCTTCTTTGGTGTCATGTACCAACGATAGATCATTTTATAAATGTTCTCTTTGATATTAATACATGTCGTTGTCTTCATTGTAGTTTTCCACAAGTATTCCCATGCCTCCATTGTTATTTCTTTATTAAAGTTTATAGCCCATTTCACCATTTGTGTTTTAACTATCTCATCCTCGGTATACCACTTCAACAGTACTTGGTATACCTTGGATATTCTTTTCTTATCTTCTTTAAGAAGGGTCTGCTCTAGTTCCGAATTCTCTATTCGTATACCTCCCTTTACAGAGTCCGAATTATATAAGTCTCTGATCTGTCTATACTGGAACCAATCGTAGTTAGGTGATAGTTCCTCTTGTGTCTTTATTCTAAGTTTGGATGCTTCAGTTTTAGTTATTTCTTTATACGTTAAACATTGTTGTTCATTATCAACAGCTCTCGGGTCTATCACCTCATATGGAACCACCCACAAAGGGGTTCCTTCTTGTAGATAAATTCTGTACTTCTTCCAGATTATGTATAAACTTCTCCGAACAAAGTGATGCAGGAACATCGAGTTGACCTTTACTTTGTCATGCCATAAATATGCGTGCCATCCAAATATTTTTTTATATCCCTCTAGGGCTAATAGTTTCTTGTTCTTTAATGTCATCCATTCTTTCAACCAAACTAGGCAGATTGCATCATGATAAAGTCTCAGATTGGGCAGTTGCATTCCGCCTCTTTCCTTTGCATCTTGTAAAACTTTCACTTTCACTCGAGGCTTCTTGCCTGCCCAAACAAAATCTGATATTTTCCTCTGCCATTTTTCAAATTGTTTGGAGTCTCTGATGATTGGTATTGTCTGTAGCAAAAACATTACTCTTGGTAACACATTCATCTTAACTGCTGCAATCCTGCCCAACCATGACAAATTCAATCTATTCCATTTAATCAAGTCTCTCTCTATCTGAGTCCATAGTTTTTCATAATTGTTTTTGAATAGATCTATGTTCTTTGCAGTTAATTCGACTCCCAAATATTTCACTTTACTTGTTACTTCACAATCCGTTGTTTCCATTAACAATTGTTGTTTCTGCTTAGTCATATTTTTGCATAATATCTTTGACTTCTTTTTGTTAATGAAGAAACCTGCCAAGTCTCCAAACTCCTTGATCTTATCTATCACTCTTGGCATGTTCTCCAATGGGTCCTCTACAATTAACATTATGTCATCCGCAAATGCTCTGACCTTGTATGAATAGTCCTTTATTTTTATTCCACGAATTTCATCATCTTGACGTATTTGTATCATCAGAATCTCCAATACTAAAATGAACAACAATGGAGATAACGGGCAACCTTGTCTTGTTCCTTTACTTATCGTCAATTTCTTGGTCAATTCATCATTCACCACAATTGCTGCAGTCTGGTCTCTATAAATTTCCTTAATTGCTCTGATGAACCTTTCTCCCAATTGTAGCTTTTCCATAGTGGCAAACATAAAGTCCCAGTTTAAATTGTCAAACGCTTTTTCAGCGTCAACAAAGAAGAAACCAACCTCTTTGTCACAACGCTTGTCATAATATTCAATAGCATTGATCACTGTCCTTAAGTTGTCTCTTATTTGTCTGTCTGGCAAAAAGCCTGCTTGTTCCTCCTCTATGACTTCCGAGAGCCACCCCTTCAATCTCTCCGCCAATATCTTCGCAAAAATTTTATAGTCATTGTTGAGTAGCGATATAGGTCTATAATTTTTCACATTAGTCAGGTCTTGGCCCTCTTTTGGGATCAATGATATATTCGCTTCACTCCAAGTTTCTGGAATCCTTTGATCCCTTAAAACCCCATTCATCACCTCTTTTAGGAATGGTGCCAGTTCATTAGCCATTGTCTTATAGAATTTAGCCGTAAGTCCATCTGGCCCTGGCGCCTTTCCTAGATTTGCAGATTGTATTGCCTTACTTATTTCCTCGTCAGTTACTTCACTATTCAACTTATTTCTCCAAGCTTCCGAGATTTCTGGAAGTTTGGTTTTCTCCAAATATGACGCTATTGATTCTTTGTTTACTTCTTTTTTATTATACAGCTTAGCGTAAAATTTATAAAAGGCTCTACTAATGGTAGCCTGCTCCAAATACGTTTTGTTATCTTCGCAAATTTTATTTATTATCTTCTTTTCCCTTTTCTTCTTCAATTGCCATGCCAGGTACTTCCCAGGTTTATTAGCACCCTCAAACGCTTTTTGATTCAGTCTTTTGAGATTCCACTCCAATTCTTTATTGCTCATTGCTGTTAGCTGTTCTTGAAGTATTTTAATTTCCTGGTATACCTTCTTTTTCCCTGGTCTCTTTTTTAGCTGTATTTCTTTGGCTTTTATTTTCTCCTCAATCTCTTGTCTTTTCTCCTCTTTCTTCTTTCTTGCTCTACCATTTAAGTCCATTAGTATGCCCCTTACAACCGCCTTGTAAGCATCCCAAACTTTATTGGTTGGTACTTCTTTATTCACGTTGTATTGTATAAAAAACTTTGTCTCTCTTCTCAGTATTTCCATATTCTCTCTTTCCTGTAACAAGTCCTCATTTATTCTCCATGCTTTCCTTTTTCTCTTTTTTCCAAATTTCCACATAATTGGGTTGTGATCTGAGCCTACCATAGGCATTATTTCTACCTCCTTAGTCCATAATGCTAAGTCTTTTGAGGCCCAGATCATATCAATTCTTGATAATGTAGAATGCCTTGCAGAATAAAAAGTAAACTGTCTGCTTTTAGGATATTCTCTCCTCCATACATCTTCAAGAGTCTCTTGTTGAATCAACTCAAAAAAAAGCTTTGGTAATAGTCCTCTTTTCTTTTGTGCCGTTGTAGTCTTTTTGTCTAGTTCCAAGTCTGTCACTCCATTGAAGTCTCCAGCAAGAATTATCTGGTCGTATACAAGATCGTCTAAATGCTTCCTTAAATCCTCAAAGAAGCTTTCTTTTGCACCGTTAGGTGCATAAAGTCCGACTACCAACACTCTCTTTAAATTCCAAATACATTCCACTGCTACAAATCTAGCTTCCACATCTCTCATAACAAATTTTGGCTGTAGCTCCTCTTTTATGTACAACACCACTCCTCTTTTTTTCTTGTTGGAGGCCGCTACATATTCTTTGCCCAATTTTCCAGATTTTAAATATTTTACATCCTGCTTTCTGATATGGGTCTCTTGCAAACAAACAATGTCACATTTTTGTTTTAGTAGCCAGTGAAAAGTATTTTTCCTCTTATTCGGTGAGTTTAGTCCATTTACATTCCAAGATAATACTTTACACTCCATACTCATGATCTTGTTGGTAAGTCTTTTTCATTGTCCTTAATAAATCGCTCCATCTCTCGCTCAGATCTGATGCGTTTTTTGGCCCCTCCAAACTCAAAGGACACTCCTTCCGGTAACTCCCATCTGTACCTGATTTTCATGTCCTTCAAAATCTGAATTAGCACTTTATATTTTTTCCGGTCCAGTAACACTGATCTGGGCAGTTCCTTCATTATAATAATCGTCTTGCCATCAATCTCCAATGGATCTTGAAACTGTTTTGTCACAATCCTCTCTTTCATATTTCGTGTTGTAAACTGCACAATCACATCTCTTGGTAGTTTCCTCTGGGTTGCTATTCTCGAATTCACACGGTATGCCACATCTAGGATAGCCACAACTTCCTCCTCCTCCTTCCCCAGGTACTCAGCCAACACCTCAGTCATCTGTTCTTGCGCTGACTTTCCTTCCACTTCTGGCAAGCCACGAAAACGTAGCTGCTTCTCCATATGTTTAGTTTCTGCAACTGACATTCTCCCCTTCACCAATCTCATCTCTGTTTGTTGCGTGTCTGCTAAATTCTCCATCGCGTCTTCTACTGTTTTAACTCTCTGCTGCGTTCCTTGTAATTCACTTCGTATTGTTTCCATACCTTTTTTCACTTCTGACAGCTCCGATTTTACTGTCTGTGTAACCTCTTTAACCTCTTTTATCAGCTCCAATTTCGTGTCCTTAAGTTCTTTAATCATATCTAAAAGTTTTTTGTCCAGGTTTTTATCCAGGTTTTCTATTGCCGATTGCCACTCTTTTTTTGACATCGTGGGGCTTGCTTTAGCTCGCTCCCACGAATCCGCTCTCTTCCTTAACTCCGTGGCGTAAAATTTAACGTTTTTCTATTTTAAATGTCCCGGTCTTCTTATAGAAATTAAATTTTAAAGAGTCCAAAATGTCGGGCGTCTTTTCTCTATGGTTTCTCTATGATTTTGTAATCCAAGATGGCCTACTTCCTCTTCCGCTGAAGCCGCGACCCTTCCCCTTTAAAAATGGCGATTCCCTACTTCCTGCCCTCCAGCAAGGGCCGCTTCTCTCCAGCCACTCTATTGTTATTACGCACTTCCTGTCTCCCGTCTTCCCACAGCAGATCTCGCGATGGTGTCTTTTTCTCACAGCTCCAAAGCCACAGGTATTCAAAACAATAGTCCCATTTCTTTAATAACTTCTTTAAACTTAGTCTCTTTTTAAATTCGATTCCTGCCGAGTCTTCCCCTCCTTTTCACTAGTCTGTTGCAGTTTAAAAATCTACTTTTTTTCCTCTCTGTTTTTATCAATCTGTCCCGTCTCAGAAGATAATGATCTTTACCTTCTCTTCACTTTTCTTGGGTTGTAATCGCTGTTTCGATTTTAAGTTCTCCTCTCAGCTTCTTCCCCCAATCGATGCTTGGGTATGTAGGTCTTATGCCAGCCGAATTGGCCCCAAAACTGCCGCAGAGATTATAGCCGACCCGTCGCAAGGTGGGACCTCAAGGATCGGGGGGAGACTCGTTGTGTAGAGCCCCCCCTCGTCCGAGATCTAGCTCACCCTAGGGTCTTGAGCGTTCTTTGCCTGCTCCCCGCGTGAGAGCAGTCGGCCGCGGGCTATTTTCACCCCGCCGGCCGGTTAAAACGGCAGTCCGGTCAGCTCCGCAAGTGGAGCTGCGTTAGACCTCCATGGATCCCAAACAGGAAGTCCCAAGAAGGGCTTTCAGTCTTTTTTCCTCCATTGTCAGCTGTTTAAATACAGGGACAGACGTTCCCATTTGAGCACCGGCTCTCAAATTAATTCTATCCTCTCGCTCGGAGCGAACATTGAAATCTCCTGCCACGAGTAGAGCCCTCTTTGTACCAATATGATCCTCCAATGTTTGCCACAGTTGTCGTCTATGAATTGCCTTCACAGGAGCATAGAGGGCACACAACCTAAACTTGCTGTCTAACGCTTTTGCCGGGTTTTTAAGATTGAAGTCCACTATTATAAGATGACCCGGCATAGCATCGATGGTCCTGACAACTTTAAGATCAGGATTGCATAAGAAGAGAACCGCGACACCTCCCGTTCCTTCCTCTTCTTTCAAAGACCAAATTGAAGGCCCCCAAGTCCAGGAATTCTGCGCTGCACTCCTCTCCCTAGGAGTACTAATATTAGTTTCTTGCAGGACAAAAACATCAGCCTTTAGCCTCCTAATGTGGTAATAAACATCTTCTCTCCTCACCGACTGCTGCAGCCCTCTACAATTCCAGGTAAGTATGTTCAACTCCATTGGTATTGTTAATGAATATAAGATAGCAGCAATAGCAATAAAACCATAAGCCATCTTAAATCCAGTTCCATTGAACTTATCGACTGTCATTTTATCTTTGCCTATTCCTACTCTTTTCCTACAAACCTCGCCGGCCTTCCTCCGTACCTTCCACTACAGTTTCTAAACTCATCGTCTCCACCTCCTTCTGCGGACCAGGAGGCGTGGCCTTACATGGAAATGATGCGCACGGCGTCAAAATGTTTCCCCTTGAGTCGGGTAAGCTAACAGGAGGAGGATACTCGTGCTGTTGAGGAACCTTTTCCTGGTCAGGAGGAGAGTCAGACTGGTCGCCTGTCACAGGGTTCTTTTCCACCAATGATATTCCACTTATCCACTCCATCGATTCTGTCTTCCCTCCTTCAAGGTCCTCGCTTATCTCTGCAATTCGCTCTCTAATTTGTTCTTGTCTTTGTCCATCTGTATACATAGGTATCTGTTCCTGGTTCTGTGTGTCTCCCTGGTTCAGCATCGCCTCCTGTTCTGGCGCTTCTTCCACCATCATCATCTGGGAGTCACTTAACGGTTCCTCGGTAAGGTTTGTGTCTCGGTCCCTTCTTCTAGCCAGTTCACGTTGTATGCAGGTAACCTCATCTCTCCAATAATGCTCCTTTTTACTTAAACGTAGTTGTACCTCCTCAGATGCACCTTCAGCAGCGGAAAGTGCTTGGGTCACCTTTTGGATCTTTTCGTTGAGTTCTTCAGAAATTACCTGGAGTTCCTTTTCTGTAAGGTTTTCATATGTACGGAATATGGCTTTCTTCGACTCTTTCCTTGACTCTTTCCTCATCTTAGGTTTCTCCGATCCCGCCTTTCTATCAGTCTGCATGTCATCTCTTTGTTTTTGTTCCGGGTTGATACATGATCCAGTAGTAAAGGAGGCCAGAGGCGTATCTTGCCTACCTTCCTCTTCTGTCAAATTCAAGGCTTCAAATCGGTTGCTGACCATCGTTCGTATCGGGTTATACACTCCCCGTCTTACCCTGCCTCTAAGGACATGGTGCGAAGTCCTCTTTACTTCCTGCCAACCCCCTTCATGTAAACATTCGTCACTGTCCTTCTCCCCGTGTTTAGCAGTAGTACCCTCTGAAAATTGGCTAGTCGATGAATCCTCATCTGTTCGATTTAAATGAGGGTGACAGCGAACGAGTTTTGAGTACGAGTTTGGATTCCACTTGTTATAATGGGCGTCAGGACACAGAAGGTACGTGTGGCCTTGGCGGCCACAAAGGTTACAGACCACTCCAGTTGTACATTGTGTGGAGTTATGGCCCCTCCTCCCACAGACAGAACACAAAGGTGTGGCACAGTGTTGCCTAATATGGTCAAACCCCCCACATTGGAAGCATTCTGGGGGTTGCCCACTGTACCTGGTGATTCCTCTATCTCCTCCCAGAAAAAAATATTTAGGAATATGTTGTAGTTTACTCCTGAAATCTCTTTGCAAAGAGACGACAGTCTTATATTCTTCTTTCCAAATGCCCCACGAATTGAGGGCCTTTTGGTGGGGTAACAACACCTTGCAAAATCTGCCCAGCCATTGTTCCACATCCTCTGCTGGAATATTTGTCGTTCTGAACGCCACCGTCAGAACCCTCGATTCTGCTCGGAAGAGGGGAATAATGTCATAGTCACCAAAGGGATTCGGGGTCGACCTCATGATTTCTCTCAACCTCCCCCAACCCTTCTGATATCCTCGTTCTGACACAAAACAAACATCGGTTTCCCTAAGCCCCGGCAGCATAATAACTGCCAGTATGTCGCCTCGTGGAATTCCCATTATCCCTAAAAGCACCTCCTCTATCATGTATTCTTCTGTGAGCTTTGGTGGATCTGAGCCTTTATACCTGAACCGAATAACAAATCTTTGCCTCGGATCAAATTCTCCTTCATCTTCTCTCATATTGAAGAAATCCTCTAAGAATTCTTCATCCTCCAGTCTCTCCTTTTCAAAGTCCGTCCAACGGTGGGGGGCTTCTCCATCCGTTTCCCCCTCCCTCCGTAATCCGGGTCCCTTGGCCTCCTACTAGTTCCCCTCAACATGTCTGCATAAGACGTTCCTGCGCTCCCAACGGAAGGAGTGTGGACTGGTAAGGATTCGCTAGAACCCGTTGTTAGAGGTTCCCTAGAATCTGTTGTTAAAGATTCTCTAAAACTTTCTGCTGAAACCTTAGGCCTTGTGTCAGGAAGAGTATTACTTGTAGGTAACCTAGGTGTTGTTACATTTACTCCCGGGTTCCTAGCAACCGGTAGGACCACATCCCTCTTAGGTTCTCCTTGGTTTCCCAATGCTATCCCCACTGGCGTACCTTGTGACACATCAGCATCTCCTACTCCAATTCCTAAACCTTGGGCTCCCTTTTCAACCCTAGCCGTGCATACCGATATTTGTGTATCACGTTCCTGCTTTCCGTTTGTCTCTGATGTTACATGATTGGAAGGATCCTCCTGCAAGATCACTGAAGTTCCTGCAGAAGGATTTACATATGTCTCAAATGTCTCATGTATGTTTCCTTTACTCACAGGTCCTGTATTAAGTCGCAGTTCAATCAATTCTGAGTCCGTGTCCATGACGAAGTTCCCAATCGATATATCTTCAGTCGTCACAGGTAAGTTTCCTTGCACGGTGATCAGAAGGGAGTCCTGTTCTGATTGCATGTCTGTCTGCATCGGTAGAACTGTCTCGTTCATAGTCCTAGTCATTGAGGTCAAGCTAACAGCTTCTCCCTTCCCTTCAGATGACAGGCTGGTCTGTGCTGTATCGGGAAGAGAAAGAACACCCGAAGACCCAGTATCCACTTGCGAAACAGTCCCCCGCAGGGGTGCCTTGTCCCTAAAGTTTAATTCCCTGTTCTCCTTCCTTCTCCCCTCCCTTCTCCCCTCCCTCTGCGGCTTCCCTCCACATCTCTCCAAAGAAACTACTTCCTTTCTCTTAATATCCCTATCTGATATACATCCACCTTCCTTAGTAGGGGCTAACTCCATCTCCTCTTCTTCCTCCTCTTCCCTTTCGGAACTAGAGAGAGATTCTATGCCAGATAAGCGAGATAACCCCCCGCTGTCCTCATCTCCTCCCTCTCCTTCCTTTCCAGTCCCCTTTTCATCTTTCATCCCTCTCTCTCCTTTCTTCCTACGTCCCTCTTCATCTTCTAGAAAGAGCCTCTTATCCACAGAACAGAAACGACCGTGACCCTCACCCGTTTGCGGGAGACTCTGCTTCACAGAATCTCCCTGGCGACACATTCGGGCATCTTGTGCTGCTATCATGGCAGATAATTCAGCATGCGATGGAATCGTCACAGGATTAACCAGCCGAGTCGTATCCGTCATCATCTTAGACACAGTTTTCCGTTCAAGCCTTCCTTTCCTGGGCGCGACACTCCTTCCAGTAGACGTCTCCGCCTCTCCCTTTTGTCGTTGAACACGGACTTTGAAAACATGCAACGCTTGGATGCACCAGTGT
This sequence comes from Eublepharis macularius, assembly GCF_028583425.1. Classification (NCBI taxonomy): domain Eukaryota; kingdom Metazoa; phylum Chordata; class Lepidosauria; order Squamata; family Eublepharidae; genus Eublepharis; species Eublepharis macularius. The sequence goes on along the minus strand of NW_026559722.1, from coordinate 118,686 downwards.
ATCAAATCTTTTTGTGTCATTTCTGTCGCTCTCTTGCCAGGTTCGTCAAGAAATCCCATGCCTTCCGCCGGCGGTCTTTCTTCAGCACGACGACAGATACCTTTGAGAAGTTTCGTAAGTCCCTCCTCCGTCAACCAGGAGGGATAGGTCTCCGTCGAAGTATGACTCCGACGTCCTATGACAAGCCTATCAACGATGTTGATCGATAGGGATCTGGCATAAAGAAGATTTTGCAACGGCGGCTCTCGTCCGGTTTCCTCTCCATCAGTAAGATATGTAAACAACACCTCCTTTTGTTTATCCAGCGAGTCTATCATCGAGTCCTTGCTTCTCTTAGTTAAGGAAGGCGTGGGTACCATCACCCATCCCACATGAGTCAACAGAAAACACCAGAACTTTGCCAAATCGAGCGTATTGGTTTCTTCTGGAACCAAAAGGTCCAGACCCTTAGACATGGGACCAAACTTTATCTTCTCCCAGGCATTCCTCAATTGGATCTCTCTAACATTCCGGACAGCATTAGATTCTATCCCTGGGGTTCCGCATTCCACAGACAGGGCCGGAGACAAGTCCCCGATTCCAACCCCCTGTTTTGCTATACTCATATTTTTCTCCTCTGAGCGCTGTCCATAAACATGTGTAGAACAATCTTGTTCAAGACTCTGGGAAGACTGTCGGTCTACATGTTCTCGGGCACCATGCGAAGTTTGGGCCGAGTGAGATTCTCGCCCTTGCTTCTGCTTCTTTTTAGCCGGTTGTTCCTCCGGGGACGAACTGTGGTCAACGACACCCTTAGGATATTTTGTTCTGGAGGAAGGGGCGATGTTTGAAGAGTCTTCATCGACTTGTGCCAGTTTGAATAAGTCCTCATAAACGTGGACCTTGTGTGTCTCTTTCTGTATTATATCAAGGAATCTGTCCTTCTGTTTAAGGAGTTTAGTACGCCGTTCGAGGTCCGGACAATCCACTAGGTGTTTATCCACATTTTGAATGGAAATTTCCGTTTCTTTTAGCTGGTAACGAGCTTTACGTAGTCCCTCGGCCCATCTTTGCCTTTCCTCTTCGGGCTCTCGGGGTAAGTCTGTGTTACAGGAGACGATGTCTTTCTCCACGGGGATCTCCGAAGGAACAGGTTCCGATTTTGCTCTACAAACTATAGGGGACTTAGCTAAATCCATCACCTCGTCAAGATAACGGTCCATACGCCGCTGAGAAAAATCATCCCCCTTTCCCACGACAAAGGAATCCTTCGATTGTTTATAAGCTGCTCTTTGGCGTTGGATAACAGGGACATAAATAGAGTCAACCCGGGAAACACGGCCAAGATCGAGGTCGGAGTCAGAGGTAAGAATAAATTCAACTTCACTCCCTTGGTTGGGGCAGAGTCTTGACTGCCGTATGTCTTCCTGAAATTCGGTGCTGTGGGAGGGGCCCCCTGTCTGTTTAAGGGCCTGTCCTTGTTTCTCCATTTGCACAGCAGCTGTTATCGGAAGTCTATCTCGGCTTTTAATAGATTGCATATCTGGTTCAGCCGTGTCAACATCTGGGTAAGTAAGCGGGTCCATCACATCACAGCACACTTGTGTGTGAGAATCAGGAATGGGAGTAGAGGTCTCCTCGGGAGTAAGGACCTGTGTAATAAAGTTCTCAGTCTTCTGGGCCTCCTGAGTTATAAAGGTCTCCTCATGAGTAAGTACATTTGTAACAGCGTCCCCAGCATTCAGGGTTTTCCTAGGAGCAAAGGTCTCCTCGTCAGTAAGGACACGTGCGACAGCCTTCCCAGCATTGAGGATTTGCATAGGAGTAAAGGTCTCCTCGTGAGTAAGGACACGTGTAAGCACCTCCCTAGCATTTAGGATTTGCATAAAAGTGAAGGTCTCCTCGTGAGTAAGGACAAGTGTTACGGCCTCCCCATCATTCAAGTTTTGCTTAGGTGCAAAGGTCTCCTCATGAGTAGGGACACGTGTAACAGCTTCCCCAGCATTCAAGTTTTGCATAGGAGCAAAGGTCTCCTCGCGAGTAAGGACACGTGTAACAGCCTCCCCAACATTCAGGTGTTGATTAGGAGCAGAGGTCTCCTCATGAGTAGGGACACGTGTAACAGCTTCCCCAGCATTCAAGTTTTGCATAGGAGCAAAGGTCTCCTCGCGAGTAAGGACACGTTTAACAGCCTCCCCAGCATTTAGGATTTGCATAGGAGTGAAGGTCTCCTCGTGAGTAAGGACAAATGTAACGGCCTCCCCATCATTCAAGTTTTGCTTAGGTGCAAAGGTCTCCTCGTGAGTAAGGACACGTGTAACAGTCTCTCCAACATCCAGGTCTTGCATAGGAGCAAAGGTCTCCTTGAGAGTAAGGACGCGTGTAACAGCCTTCCCAGAGGCCAGGGCGTTCTTAGAAGAAAAGGTCTCCTCAAGAGTAGGGCCACGTGTAACGGGTTTTCGAATGCAATGGGTCTCCTCAGGAGTAAAGGTGTCTTTCAAACTCTCACACACCAAGTCCAGAGCCAGGTCATCCCCAGACCCCTCTCAGGTTACAGCTCCCTCTGCTGTTGCTTGTTCCATTGAAAGCAATAGGGAAAAGGGATTCTCCTTTAAAGCGGCAGGGGTCTTCTGGGAGGGGTCAAGACTCAAAATGGGGGTCTGGTCTATATTCCCCAGGGGCCCTTGAACATCCTTACTGTCCTTGACGTCAGAAGGCGCGACTCGCAAAGCGGATGGCAGCAGATGAAGTTGGAAGCCTTTTTCTTGTAGGCCATGCTGGGAAGCATGCTCTCCATTGTCTCCATTGTCTTCTATAGGCAAAAATTCGATCTCAATTTGGGGGTCCCCCCCAGGAGGGGGGGCTCCATATTCGCACCCCCTGATGGGGGTACCCTTAGGAACAAAGTCTGAGCAAAATTGAAATTTTTCTCAGAGATATAATAGGTAAAAAAAGCGAAAATCCAAACCAGGAAGTGAGAGCTCCTTGATCGCACGTCTGCTATTCAAGGTGGGTGGGGTCAGGGTCAGGGTCAGGGTCAGGGTCAGGGTCAGGGTCAGGGTCAGGGTCAGGGTCAGGGTCAGGGTTAGGGTTAGGGTTAGGAAAATAGATTTTTTTTTTTTAGGAAAATAGATTTTTTATTTATAAATACCATTCTACATACACACGAGAAAAAGCTTTAAAGAACAATCAAGAACATTAAAGAACAATAAAAACCAATAAAGAACATTAAAACTTTGCACTTTGCACTTTACACTTTGAAATTTGAACGTTACAGTAACGAAGAATGCAGTAATGAAGAAAACAGTACTGAAGAAAAACAAGGTACATAAAAAAGTACATTAAGACTTCAACACTCGTAAGAATAAACTTACTTTACTTTAATTGTATTTTCTGCTTCTGTCTCTTTATTTCCACCCCCTACTAAATCATAGCAGGTGTGGCCTAACTTAAAGGAGTAAAGGGTAAAGGTAAACTTAAGTTCCAGGGGGGTTACCAAGGGGTTCCCCTGTCTTACGGGGGGGAGGCGAGGGTCCGAACTTCACCGTATAGTCGTTTTGTAAATTAACAGAGGGGGAAGACTCTCGGGATGACACTGCTGAGGCACCTCTTTGCTCTCTTTCCTCTCCTTGCTCCCTTTCCTCTCCTTTACTTGGTTTCTTGTCTTTACTTTGTCCCTTGTTTCCACCTCTTTTCTGTTCCTCCCCCTGTTCCTCTACTACCATCTCCAAATCCACTTCCTGTGTCTGTGAAGATTCACCTTCTCTCGCCCTTCGTTCCATTCTTTTTTCTATTTCACATGCTAAAAAATTGATCTCATCCCTCCAAAATTGCTGTTTGTCCTTCAACCTCTTTCCCTCCTCCTGAGACCCTCCAGATTCCTCCCACTGCCGAAGCTTCTGAGTCACTCCCTCCAACTTCTCCTTAGTCTCATTACGCCACACCTCGAGTTCCTTCTCACTCATATCCTCCATGGTACGGAAAAGTGACTTCTTTGTCTCAATCTGAGCCTCCCTTTTTGTCTCCCTTTTTGTCTCCCTTCTAGCTTTGGGCCTCACCGTCTGAATCTCACCACCTCTTCCTCCTTCTGCTTGTGACTCAGTCTCCATCTCCTCGCACTCTCCCAGTATTCCAAATCTATTCCTGTTATTAGGTACTAACTTCTGGGTAACAGAGTATATCCCTCTCCTCACCTTACCTCGGGATGATCCTCTCACCTGTGTCCATCCTCCCTCCTCCCCGTCATCCTGCCTCTGTTTTTGCATTGTGCTTTCCTGATTCACAGAGGGTCTCTCCTCCTCAGTAGCTGTATCCTGAGGGGACTTCTGTTTATGGACATGGGCCAGCCTAAGTTTTTCGTAAGCCTCAGGGTAAGCCCGGTTATAATAGGCATCTGGACACAGTAAATAAGTATGTCCCTCCCCACCACACAAATTACAGGTAACCTCGTAAGTACAGCGGATTGAATCGTGGCCCCTCCTTCCGCAAGCGGCACACAAAGATGACGTGCAATCTTGTCGAATGTGATCAAAACCTCCACACTGGAAACAAGCAGGAGGCTGCCCACTATATCTCGTTACACCTCTGTCACCCCCTAAGTAAAAGTACTTTGGAACGTGACTGATGTTGCTACGGTGGTCCCTCTGTAATGACACGACTGCCTTATACTCCCCTTTCCACACATTCCACACATTCATGGCTTTCCGGGGGGGTAGCAACACCTTGCACTGTCTCTCTAGCCATCGCTCAACATCCTCCTCCGGAATGCTAGTGGTCCGGAAGGCAACAGTGAGAACTCTCGACTCGCCTCTAAATAGGGGCACCACATCAAAGTCAGAAAAGGGATTCCTCTCAGATTTTTGGAAAGCCTTAAGTACTTGCCAGAAATATTGATAAGCCCGCTCAGTCACAAAGCATACGTCTGTTTCTTTCAGACCAGGGGGCATAAGAACAGCTAGTATGTCCTGGGGGGAAACTTTTAAACATTCTAGCAGAGCATCCATCATGTATTCCTCTGTCAATTTTGTAGGGTCTGTTCCTTTATATCTAAACTGAACCACGAATCTCTGCCTAGGATCAAATTCAGACTCTTCTTGTTCCCTCATATTAAAGAACTCTTCCAGGAATTCCTCATCCTCCAATTTCTCCTTTTCAAAATCTACCCGACGTCTAAGAGGCTCCCCGATATTCTCTCCTCCCCTTGGTCCCATTGTCCCTTTTTGTTTCCCTGCTGGGCCCTTAAGCATTTGGGCATAAGACGACCCTGAGGCTAACACAGAGCTTCTACCTGATGTGGTTGGAACTGCCTGGGGGTTCAAATCATCTGCAGTAATCATAGTTGACCCTATACTCAATCCCTCCCCAGCCTTTGTGCCTTTTGTAACATTATTAACCTTATTCACGGGAGGTTCTTTCTGCAAGGCTCCCAGAGGTCTTGCAGGCAGGTCCACATGGAGTTTACTTACAGAAAATAATGCAGTAGAACTAATGTCCATTGCCGTTATCTCCCCTGAACGAGTCTCGTGCAGTCCCATCGTATTTGTCTTTTCAACATCTTCCAAAATCAAAGGAGCAAACTTCCCAGAAGCAGCAGTCCCAGGAGCAGCAGTCCCAATAGGAGTAGTCACAGGGTCAGCAATCCTATTTTGGTTCCTCTCATCGTGAGTAGAAATTGCTCCATTTAGTCCCTTTTGGTCCGGAGCCGCTCCATCCCAAATTCTGTTCCCTCCCGCCTCTGTCTGTGACAACCGAGGCTCAACTGTAAGAGAGAAAGCAAAAACGCCCGCAGGCCCAGTATCTTCCCTATCAACTACCCCTCGAGGGGGTTGTGCCTCTGTCAACCCCGGTACCCCCACTTTTTGTATTTCCCTCCTTTCTTCCCTGTCACACCCACCTTCTCCTTCATTGCTTTGAATATCTAGTCCTTCTGTGCTCTCTGCATACCCTCCCTCAGGAAACTCTTGCACACTTCTTTTCCCAAGGACTAGTCCTTCCACTTCCCAATCTTGTTTCCCTCCCCTTTGTTCATCTTCCAAAGCTGGAATACCCTCCAGTTCCCCATCCGAGGCAGGAGCAGACTCCACCCGTGACAAATCCCCATCATCCTCACTAGTGCCCTCAGCGTCCATTCCACTTCCCCTCCCACCCTGACCTCCCCCGCCCTTTTCTGTTAAAAGCGTCTTGCTGATTCTGGGCAAGGAAACGGCAACTAAAATCTCACCCGTTTCCGGGAGACCCTGTAAACCAGAGTCTCCCTGAATTCCAATCTGGGCCTCTTGTATCTCAGCCATTGTGGTCATCTGGGCTTCTGACGGAACGACCGCCGGACCATCTGTCTTTCCCGCGGCCTTCCCTTCAGATGGTCCCTTGTCTCCAGTCTTGTTTTCCGTTCCCGTGGGTTCCATCGCCCGATCCATCTTCTGAAGTCGAACGTCGATCCAGTAGAAAGCCTGCTCGCACCAGGCCGCCCAGTCCTCATAAGTAAGTTCAGAGTTTTCATCATCGGGGTAGTCGTAAATGCCCGCAAACTCTTCCTGTACGCTTTCCTCCGCATACCTCTGAAAAATCCGCAAAGTATCCTTAAGTCCTTCTTCAGACAGCCAATCGGGATAGGTTTCCATTGACGTACGACCTTTCCGACCAATAACAAACCTATCAACGACTTTCACAGTCAGAGATTTAGCGTAAGCGGCTTTCTCCAAAGCTTGAGGCTCGGGTTCTATCTTCCCGGTCAAACAGTCCACAAGCACTATCCTCTGCTTGTCCAGCATACCAATCATAACATCTTTGCTCTTCTTCTTCAACGTCACAGTGTCCACTATAGGCAAAGCCATGTGACCTACCAGAAAGGCCCAAAACTTGGCTAGATCTATTTTCTGCATCTCTTTGGGAACTAGGATGTCAAAGGCTTTAGACATCGGTTGCAGCTTTACTTTTTGCCAGGCTTCCAACAGATTCGCCTCCCTCGTATTTCGTGATGCATTTTTAACTTCCCCGTCTGTTTCCATATCAGTATCTGTTCCCGTTGTAGAGGGTACCGGTGACTCATTTTGCTTGGATGGCACTGGAGACTGAGTCATCCGATTTCTCATCCTCTTCTTTTCTGGGTGACCCTCTGGGGATACCCGCATCCTCTTCTGCGCAAGGTATTGAGCTGTCTCTTCACGAGCCGCCCTGTCCTCCTGTCGGTCGTATGCTTTCACTAACCGCTTCAGTTCCTCACGACAAGCCACACTCAGTTCGTATGCTAAAGACTTTGTACCTCCATCCATTTGCATCAACGCATCCACCTCCTTCCACTCCTCCATCAGTTCGGCCCGCTCCTCAGGGTCCGTAGAATTCTTCATCTCACCCTCAATATCATCTCGCCTTGAATACAAGTCAAAACTGTATGACGTCTTCTCATCACATTCTCTGGCCAAACGTTTCTCTTCTTCTTTCATTCTAAGGTATTGTTCTCTCAATACCTTAAGTTTATCCTTTTCTGGTGTAGGCATCTTAACTATAGCTGTCTTGCTCAACACAGGAGACTGACAAGTCTTCCTAACATCTCTAGGAGACTTAGCTAGGTCCATATTAGTTTCCAGATATTTCTCAAATTTTCGATATCGTTCTTCAGCGTCCTCGGAAACATTGGGATCAAAATCAGGACAATCAGGGTTAGGTTTAGGGTTACTAGGGTTAGGAAAATAGATTTTTATGTTCTCAGTCTTCTGGGCCTCCTGAGTTATGAAGGTCTCCTCATGAGTAAGAACATGTGTAACAGCGTCCCCAGCATTCAAGTTTTTTGTAGGAGCAAAGGTCTCCTCGCGAGTAAGGACACGTGTAACAGCCTTCCCAGCATTCAAGTCTCGCTTAGGAGCAAAGGTCTCCTCATGAGTAAGGACACGTGTAACAGCCTTCCCAGCATTCAAGTCTTGCTTAGGAGCAAAGGTCTCCTCGTGAGTAAGGACACGTGTAACAGCCTTCCCAGCATCCAAGTGTCGCTTAATAGCAAAGGTCTCCTCATGAGTAAGGACACGTGTAACGGCCTTCCCAGCATCCAAGTCTTGCTTAGGAGCAAAGGTCTCCTCGTGAGTAAGGACCCGTGTAACAGCCTTCCCAGCATCCAAGTCTTGCTTAACAGCAAAGGTCTCCTCGTGAGTAAGGACACGTGTAAGAGCCTTCCCAGAGGCCAGGGAGTTCTTAGAAGAAAAGGTCTCCTCAAGAGCAGGGCCACTTGTAACGGGTTTACGAATGTTGTGGGTCTCCTCATGAGTAAACGTGTCATTCAAGCTCTTACACCCCACGTCCTGGTCCAGAGGATCCCCAGGGCCCTCTGAGGAAAATCCTGTCTGTACTGTCGCTTGTTCCATTGAAAGCAATAGGGAAAAGGGTTGCTCCTTAAAAGCGGCAGGGGTCTTCTGGGAGGGGTCAAACCCGAAAATGGAGGTCCGGTCTATATTCCCCAGGGGCCCTTGAACATTCTTACCATCTGCGGCGTCAGAAGGCGCGACTCCCAAAGCGGATGGCAGCAGATGAAATTTGAAGCCTTTTTCTTGTAGGCCACGCTGGGAAGCATGCTCTCCATGATGTCCATTGTCTTCTATAGGCAAAAATTCGATCTCAATTTGGGGGTCCCCCCCAAGAGGGGGGGCTCCATATTCGCACCCCCTGATGGGGGTACCCTTAGGAACAAAGTCTGACCGAATTTGAAATTTTTCTCAGAGATATAATAGGTAAAAAAAGCGAAAATCCAAACCAGGAAGTGAGAGCTCCTTGATCGCACGTCTGCTATTCAAGGTGGGTGGGGTTAGGGTTAGGGTTAGGGTTAGGAAAATAGATTTTTTTTTTTTTTTAGGAAAATAGATTTTTATTTAATAATAACCATTCTACAACAAACTGTAAGCAACAAATTCCAAGATGCATAATTACGATTGAAACAATAAATACAGTTAATACAGTTAATATATACATACATATATACATACATACATATTACATATTAATATAGGCATCTAAATATTTCTAGCATTAAATATCACCATTAAATATTAATATTAAGCATAAAGCATTAAGCATCAAGCATCGACATAAATGTAAGCCATCAACATTCAGGCTGTTCATGTTTCAAACTGTATTAACTTTTTTAACTTTATTAACTTTATTCATTATTAACTATGAACTATGAACTATGAACTATCAACTATTAACTATTAACTATCAACTTTTCACTTTTTACTAATTAAGGAAATAAAAGAAAAAGAAAAAGAAGAATTAAGTTATACAACAGATGTCTATCCAACTTGAGAGAAGTCAAGGTAGGAAGCAATTATATCTGACTTCAAGGAACTGGCGGGTTGATCTCATGAAACCACCTCCACCTGCTCAGCCACTTCACGCCCTTCATCCTCTTTTCTTCCCACCTTTTAATTTTCGCCAAATAATCTGTTACAGTATGTACCGTTTCAACTAAGGGTACTGCCTTTTTGGTATACACCTCCTCCCTTCTGTTTTTCATCACAGTACTAACAAAGATAAGATTCACTAACCTAACCAGTGCCCAAGGAACCTTAATACCAGCCTTCTCACCCGGACAGCCCCCCTGCTCCCTGGGATTCCCAAACCCTTCTGTCGGCTCCAATCCCGAGACAATCGTTTCCCAGTGTTGTGATATCAGAAAAGGCCATTGCAATGCTCTGGCTACTCCTGCCCACGACCTCCTTACAGCTACACACTCCTTCACAACATGGGGGATGGTCTCAGGAATGTTGGTATGTGGATTCAAAGACCTACAAAGCACCCTGGGGCACCGCTGTTGATCTTCTGTCGCCCCAAACTTTTTACTTCCCACATATAATATCTGATGGTAAGTCCTCCAACGAAGATCCCGTAGGGCATAAGGTATGGTCCGGTCACCGAAGGTGGGGATAGGAAAGATCTGGTTCCTCAAATACGAAGAAAGCATCTCCTTCTTCCGTCTCTCTTCATCATAGGGTACCAACCGACTTCGGTGCATAACAGTCCAGTACAACTTTCCGGTAACTCCTTTAGTTCCCGGGCTAGTTCCCTTGACTTCTGAGGCTTCGATGCCATGTTTCTGTATCCCCTTTGCTACCTCAACCATAAAGTCAGGAAGCTGTACTTTCATCGAAGCCGTCAAGCGGGTCGGCAGAGAGCCTTCTTTCCACCATCGTTTTGCCCATCTGGTGTCTACCCAACTGTCCATAAAGAACTGTCTGGTGTACATTTCTTGCGTAATCAAGCCCGTCGCATTCTGCTGCCAAGTTCCACAGTTAAAAACTAGAAAGATGGATAGGAACCACAGTCCAATCTCCGGTAACCCAAGACCTCCTTCTCCGTGTCCTCTCTGAACGACTACTCTCGCAAGCGGTAAGTGGAGCGTCCCGAAAATCCACTTAAAAACCGCTCTGGTGATGATGGTTACTGTAGATTCCAGCGGAGGGTAAACTGTCGCTAGGTAATTGCCAGCTGGAATGCAATATATGGCAAAATATTGAACTTTTTGTGCTGTGGATAATCTCCATGTCTTCCACCTGTCCAGTCTTTCCAACACTCGCTGTTGCCATACAATCCAATTATCCCTCCAGCCATCAGCTCTCAAAGAAAAGGTGACTCCCAGGATCTTCAGAGACAGCATCTCCGTTCCTGTCCCGCTCGCTCCTTCGTCGTCATGTTGTCTGTTCTCCTTTCCTTCTACCTGTCCTTCCAGCTCCTCACGGTCTCTATGATCCTTCTCCGTAGGCACCATGGGAGTCACTTCCATTCTTCCCGTCCGCCCGTCGAGATCGTAAATCTGACTTTTAAGCTCGTTCACCTTTGCTCCGGAAACAATTTCGTAGCGCCGTAAATGTTCTCGCACCTTTAGCAGTTCCTCTGTGTTCCGGAGGATGACGTAACAATCGTCAGCGTGGGCTAGACTGGTGATGCGATACTCCGGACAACCGTGGGGAAAAATTCCTCTGATGAACCGATCTCTCTGCAACGCCCTAAGAAGAGGATCTAGTGTCAAGACGTACAGGAGAGGACTGAGAGGGCATCCTTGTCTAACCCCCGTGGGTACTGGAAATGGCGACCCTCGACACCCTCCGACGTTTGGTGTAACCTGCGCGTTCATGTAAAGTGCCTGTAGGAGCTTGATCAGCTGTTCTGGCAATCCATGGAATTTTAAAACAGCCCACATGTAGCCTCTGTCAACCCGGTCAAACGCTTTACTCTGGTCCAGCTGCAATATGCATAGATGTTCCTTTTCTTGCTGTAACCGGTCAAAAATCTGTCTGAAAACACAGGTGGTATGCGCCATTCTCCTTCCGGGTACAGAGCTGGTTTGTCCAACCTGCACTAGTGCATTAGCCAGTTTTTTCAACCTATTATTGAGGACCCTTGCTAGTATCCTGTAATCGGTGTGGTTAACCGTGATGGGTCTCCAGTTGCCTATCAGAGTCGGATCTCCTCCTTTGTACAATAGACTCATTGATCCGTGTAAAAAACTCCGTCCCACCCTCGCCCTCTGCAGCATCTCATTAAAGACCTCCGTCAAGATGGGAACTAAGTGATCTTTAAAGTTCTTATAGAACCCATACGGTAACCCATCCGGTCCCGGCTTAGAGTTACGTTTACCCGCCTGAATGGCTCGCTGGATTTCTTCTTGCTCGAAGGGCCGAGAGAGTTCGCAAAGATCTTCTTCGTTTGGCGGTAACGGTTTCTGCCCAAAGGGACTTTCTAGATAGGACTGAATGCGTACTTCATCAGGAGAGGTTTCCGAAACCGCGTAAAATTCTCTATAAAATCTAGAGACCTCTTCTGCTATCTTGACCGGTTCTTGAAGTAGTCCATCTGACGGACCTCCTTTTAACGCGGACAGAGTCTGGTTGTATCGAGGCAGGTGATCTTTTTGCCATTCTCCCTTCTCAATTAACGGCCCCGATGCTCTAGCCACCCGTGCCATATGACGCCGTCGACGTTGGGTAAGGCGGTAAGTTTTAATAACTTCTTGATTGCGTCGAAGCCGTTCATTGTCAACGTCAAGGCCCTTGTTCATTCTCCATCTGCATGCAAGTACGTTCTGGATCGCTCTGTGATATTGTGACAGTTCATAACTGCCCTGCACTCTCCTGGCCCGAACCGAAGCATATCGTATGGCATCTTTCGTCCTTTCCCACCAATCGAGGACATCCATCCCAGACTTTATACGCTTCTGGCATTCAAGCGTCAGAACAATTTCTGGTTCCATCCGAAAGGTCCTGAGGTCCGCTTCACTGAGTCGCCAAGCTGGTTTGTGATTCCTCCTATTGGGTTGTCCTGCAAATAATACTTGAAGAATAGCGTGGTCTGACCACGGCGTCAAAATAATCTTACATCCCGTAAGGGGGAGAGCCGCTGGGGCCCATATTCTGTCCAGCCTGCTTGTCGACAGAGGGTGATAATAAGTCATCTTACACCCTAAGGTTGCTGTGAATTTACGTCGGAACGTTGCCCGGTGATGCGTAGGGAGAAATTCTAATTCCCCATCATTCTGTAGCCCCGCATCCATCAAGCCAAGGCGATCTTTAAGAAGGGCTTTCAGTCTTTTTTCCTCCATTGTCAGCTGTTTAAATACAGGGGCAGACGTTCCCATTTGAGCACCCGCTCTCAAATTAATTCTATCCTCTCGCTCGGAGCGAACATTGAAATCTCCCGCCACGAGTAGAGCCCTCTTTGTACCAATATGATCCTCCAATGTTTGCCACAGCTGTCATCTATGAATTGCCTTCACAGGAGCATAGAGGGCACACAACCTAAACTTGCTGTCTAACGCTTTTGCCGGGTTTTTAAGATTGAAGTCCACTATTATAAGATGACCCGGCATAGCATCGATGGTCCTCACAACTTTAAGATCAGGATTGCATAAGAAGAGAACCGCGACACCTCCCGTTCCTTCCTCTTCTTTCAAAGACCAAATTGAAGGCCCCCAAGTCCAGGAATTCTGCGCTGCACTCCTCTCCCTAGGAGTACTAATATTAGTTTCTTGCAGGACAAAAACATCAGCCTTTAGCCTCCTAATGTGGTAATAAACATCTTCTCTCCTCACCGACTGCCGTAGCCCTCTACAATTCCGGGTAAGTATGTTCAACTCCATTGGTATTGTTAATGAATATAAGATAGCAGCAATAGCAATAAAACCATAAGCCATCTTAAATCCAGTTCCATTGAACTTATCGACTGTCATTTTATCTTTGCCTATTCCTATTATTTTCCTACAAACCTCGCCGGTCTTCCTCCATGCCTTCCACTACAGTTTCTAAACTCATCGTCTCCACCTCCTCCTGCGGATCAGGAGGCGTGGCCTTACACGGAAATGACGCGCACGGCGTCAAAATGTTTCCACTTGAGTCAGGTAAGCTAACAGGAGGAGGATACTCGTGCTGTTGAGGAACCTTTTCCTGGTCAGGAGGAGAGTCAGACTGGTCGCCTGTCACAGGGTTCTTTTCCACCAAAGATATTCCACTTATCCACTCCATCGATTCTGTCTTCCCTCCTTCAAGGTCCTCGCTTATCTCTGCAATTCGCTCTCTAATTTGTTCTTGTCTTTGTCCATCTGTATACATAGGTATCTGTTCCTGGTTCTGTGTGTCTCCCTGGTTCAGCATCGCCTCCTGTTCTGGCGCTTCTTCCACCATCATCATCTGGGAGTCACTTAACGGTTCCTCGGTAAGGTTTGGGTCTCGGTCCCTTCTTCTAGCCAGTTCACGTTGTATGCAGGTAACCGCATCTCTCCAATAATGCTCCTTTTGACTTAAACGTAGTTGTACCTCCTCAGATGCACCTTCTGCAGCGGAAAGTGCTTGGGTCACCTTTTGGATCTTTTCGTTGAGTTCTTCAGTAATTACCTGGAGTTCCTTTTCTGTAAGGTTTTCGTATGTACGGAATATGGCTTTCTTCGACTCTTTCCTTGACTCTTTCCTTGACTCTTTCCTCATCTTAGGTTTCTCCGATCCCGCCTTTCTATCAGTCTGCATGTCATCTCTTTGTTTTTGTTCCGGGTTGATACATGATCCGGTAGTAAGGGAGGCCAGAGGCGTATCTTGCGTACCTTCCTCTTCTGTCACATTCAAGGCTTCAAATCGGTTGCTGACCATCGTTCGTATCGGGTTATACACTCCCCGTCTTACCCTGCCTCTAAGGACATCGTGCGAAGTCCTCTTTACCTCCTGCCAACCCCCTTCATGTAAACATTCGTTACTGTCCGTCTCCCCGTGTTTTGCAGTAGCACCCTCTGAAAATTGGCCAGTCGATGAATCCTCATCTGTTCGATTTAAATGAGGGTGACAGCGAACGAGTTTTGAGTACGAGTTTGGATACCACTTGTTATAATGCGCGTCGGGACACAGAAGGTACGTGTGGCCTTGGCGGCCACAAAGGTTACAGACCACTCCAGTCGTACATTGTGTGGAGTTATGGCCCCTCCTCCCACAGACAGAACACAAAGGTGTGGCACAGTGTTGCCTAATATGGTCAAACCCCCCACATTGGAAGCATGCTGGGGGTTGCCCACTGTACCTGGTGATTCCTCTATCTCCTCCCAGAAAAAAATATTTAGGAATATGTTGTAGTTTACTCCTGAAGTCTCTTTGCAAAGAGACGACAGTCTTATATTCTCCTTTCCAAATGCCCCACGAATTGAGGGCCTTTTGGGGGGGTAACAACACCTTGCAAAATCTGCCCAGCCATTGTTCCACATCCTCTGCTGGAATATTTGTCGTTCTGAACGCCACCGTCAGAACCCTCGATTCTCCTCAGAAGAGGGGAATAATGTCATAGTCACCAAAGGGATTCGGGGTCGACCTCATGATTTCTCTCAACCTCCCCCAACCCTTCTGGTATCCTCGTTCTGACACAAAACAAACATCGGTTTCCCTAAGCCCCGGCGGCATGATAACTGCCAGTATGTCGCCTCGTGGAATTCCCATTATCCCTAAAAGCACCTCCTCTATCATGTATTCTTCTGTGAGCTTTTGTGGATCTGAGCCTTTATACCTGAACCGAATAACAAATCTTTGCCTCGGATCAAATTCTCCTTCATCTTCTCTCATATTGAAGAAATCCTCTAAGAATTCTTCATCCTCCAGTCTCTCCTTTTCAAAATCCGTCCGACGGCGGGGGGGTTCTCCATCCGTTTCCCCCTCCCTCCGTGATCCCGGGTCCCTTGGCCTCCTACCGGTTCCCCTCAACATGTCTGCATAAGACGTTCCTGCGCTCCCAACGGAAGGTGTGTGGGCTGGTAAGGATTCGCTAGAACCCGTTGTTAGAGGTTCCCTAGAATCTGTTGTTAAAGATTCTCTAAAACTTGCTGCTGAAACCTTAGGCATTGCGTCAGGAAGAGTATTACTTGTAGGTAACCTAGGTGTTGTTACAGTTACTCCCGGGTTTCTAGGAACCGGTAGGACCACATCCCTCTTAGGTTCTCCTTGGTTTCCCAATGCTATCCCCACTGGCGTACCTTGTGACACATCAGCATCTCCTACTCCAATTCCTAAACCTTGGGCTCCCTTTTCAACCCTAACCGTGCATACCGATATTTGTGTATCACGTTCCCGCTTTCCGTTTGTCTCTGATGTTACATGATTGGAAGGATCCTCCTGCAAGATCACTGAAGTTCCTGCAGAAGGATTTACATATGTCTCAAATGTCTCATGTATGTTTTCTTTACTCACAGGTCCTGTTTTAAGTCGCAGTTCAATCAATTCCGAATCCGTGTCCATGACGAAGTTCCCTATCGATATATCTTCAGTCGTCACAGGTAAGTTTCCTTGCACGGTGATCAGAAGGGAGTCCTGTTCTGATTGCATGTCTGTCTGCATCGGTAGAACTGTCTCGTTCAGAGTCCTAGTCATTGAGGTCAAGCTAACAGCTTCTCCCTTCCCTTCAGATGACAGGCTGGTCTGTGCTGTATCGGGAAGAGAAAGAAGACCCGAAGACCCAGTATCCACTTGCGAAACATTCCCCCGCAGGGGTGCCTTGTCCCTAAAGTTTAATTCCCTGCTCTCCTTCCTTCTCCCCTCCCTTCTCCCCTCCCTCTGCGGCTTCCCTCCACATCTCTCCAAAGAAACTACTTCCTTTCTCTTAATATCCCTATCTGATATACATCCACCTTCCTTAGTAGGGGCTAACTCCATCTCCTCTTCTTCCTCCTCTTCCCTTTCAGAACTAGAGAGAGATTCTATGCCAGATAAGCCAGATAACCCCCCGCTGTCCTCATCTCCTCCCTCTCCTTCCTTTTCAGTCGCCTTTTCATCTTTCATCCCTCTCTCTCCTTTCTTCCTACGTCCCTCTTCATCTTCTAGAAAGAGCCTCTTATCCACAGAACAGAAACGACCGTGACCCTCACCCGTTTGCGGGAGACTCTGTGAAGCAGAGTCTCCCTGGCGACACATTCGGGCATCTTGTGCTGCTATCATGGCAGATAATTCAGCATGCGATGGAATCGTCACAGGATTAGCCAGCTGAGTCGTATCCGTCATCATCTTAGACACAGTTTTCCGTTCAAGCCTTCCTTTCCTGGGCGCGACACTCCTTCCAGTCGACGTCTCCGCCTCTCCCTTTAGTCGTTGAACACGGACTTTGAAAACATGCAACGCTTGGATGGACCAGTGTATCAAATCTTTTTGTGTCATTTCTGTCGCTCTCTTGCCAGGTTCGTCAAGAAATCCCGTGCCTTCCGCCGGCAGTCTTTCTTCAGCACGACGACAGATACCTTTGAGAAGTTTCGTAAGTCCCTCCTCCGTCAACCAGGAGGGATAGGTCTCCGTCGAAGTACGACTCCGACGTCCTATGACAAGCCTATCAACGATGTTGATCGATAGGGATCTGGCATAAAGAAGATTTTGCGACGGCGGCTCTCGTCCGGTTTCCTCTCCATCAGTAAGATATGTAAACAACACCTCCTTTTGTTTATCCAGCAAGTCTATCATCGAGTCCTTGCTTCTCTTAGTTAAGGAAGGCGTGGGCACCATCACCCATCCCACATGAGTCAACAGAAAACACCAGAACTTTGCCAAATCGAGCTTATTAGTTTCTTCTGGAACCAAAAGGTCCAGACCCTTAGACAGGGGACCAAACTTTATCTTCTCCCAGGCATTCCTCAATTGAATCTCTCTAACATTCCGGACAGCATTAGATTCTATCCCTGGGGTTCCGCATTCCACAGACAGGGCCGGAGACAAGTCCCCGATTCCAACCCCCTGTTTTGCTATACTCGTATTTTTCTCCTCTGAGCGCTGTTCATAAACATGTGTAGAACAATCTCGTTCAAGACTCTGGGAAGACTGTCGGTCTACATGTTCTCGGGCACCATGCGAAGTTTGGGCCAAGTGAGATTCTCGCCCTTGCTTCTGCTTCTTTTTAGCCGGTTGTTCCTCCGGGGACGAACTGTGGTCAACGACACCCTTAGGATATTTCGTTCTGGAGGAAGGGGCGATGTTTGAAGAGTCTTCATCGACTTGTGCCAGTTTGAATAAGTCCTCATAAACGTGGACCTTGTGTGTCTCTTTCAGTATTATATCAAGTAATCTGTCCTTCTGTTTAAGGAGTTTAGCACGCCGTTCGAGGTCCAGACAATCCACTAGGTGTTTATCCACATTTTGAATGGAAATTTCCGTTTCTTTTAGCTGGTAACGAGCTTTACGTAGTCCCTCGGCCCATCTTTGCCTTTCCTCTTCGGGCTCTCGGGGTAAGTCTGTGTTACAGGAGACGATGTCTTTCTCCACGGGGATCTCCGAAGGAACAGGTTCCGATTTTGCTCTACAAGCTATAGGGGAGTTAGCTAAATCCATCACCTCGTCAAGATAACGGTCCATACGCCGCTGAGAAAAATCATCCCCCTTTCCCAGGACAAAGGAATCCTTCGATTGTTTATAAGCTGCTCTTTGGCATTGGATAACAGGGACATCAATAGAGTCAACCCGGGAAACACGGCCAAGATCGAGGTCGGAGTCAGAGGTAAGAATAAATTCAACTTCACTCCCTTGGTCGGGGCAGAGTCTTGACGGCCGTATGTCTTCCTGAAATTCGGTGCTGTGGGAGGGGCCCCCTGTCTGTTTAAGGGCCTGTCCTTGTTTCTCCATTTGCACAGCAGCTGTTATCGGAAGTCTATCTCGGCTTTTAATAGAGTGCATATCTGGTTCAGCCGTGTCAACATCTGGGTCAGCAAACGAGTCCATCACATCACAGCACACTGGTGCGTCAGAATCAGGAATGGGAGTAGAGGTCTCCTCAGGAGTAAGGACCTGTGTGATAAAGTTCTGTCTTCTGGGCCTCCTGAGTTATAAAGGTCTCCTCATGAGTAAGTACATGTGTAACAGCGTCCCCAGCATTCAGGGGTTTCGTAGGAGCAAAGGTCTCCTCGTGAGTAAGGACATGTGGAACAGCCTTCTTAGCATTCAGGATTTGCATAGGAGTAAAGGTCTCCTCGTGAGTAAGGACACGTGTAATCACCTCCCTAGCATTCAGGGTTTGCATAGGAGCAAAGGTCTCCTCGCGAGTAAGGACATGTGTAACAGCCCCCCCAACATTCAGGTCTTGCTTAGGAGCAGAGGTCTCCTCATGAGTAGGGACCCGTGTAACAGCTTCCCCAGCATTCAAGTTTTGCATAGGAACAAAGGTCTCCTCGCGAGTAAGGACACGTGTAACGGCCTCCCCAGCATTCAGGATTTGCATAGGGACAAAGGTCTCCTCGCGAGTAAGGGCACGTGTAACGGCCTCCCCAGCATTTAGGATTTGTATAGGAGTGAAGGTCTCCTCGCGAGTAAGGACAAGTGTAACGGCCTCCCCAGCCATCAAGTTTTGCGTAGGAGCAAAGGTCTCCTCGTGAGTAAGGACACGTGTAACAGCCTCCCCAGCATTCAAGTTTTGCGGAAGAGCAAAGGTCTCCTCGTGAGTAAGGACACGTGTAACAGCCTTCCCAGGGGCCTGGGCGTTCTTTGATGTAAAGGTCTCCTCAAGAGTAGGGCCACGTGTAACGGGTTTTCGAGTGCTCTGGGTCTCCTCAGGAGTAAAGGTGTCATTCAAACTCTCACCCACCACGTCCAGGGCCAGGTCATCCCCAGAGCCCTCTAAGGTTACAGCTCCCTCTGCTGTTGCATGTTGTATTGAAAGCAATATGGAAAAGGGATTCTCCTTTAAAGCGGCAGGGGTCTTCTGGGAGGGTTGAAAACCCAAAACGGGGGTCCGGTCTAGATTCCCCAGGGGCCCTCGAACATCCTTACTGTCCGTGACGTCCGAAGGCGCAACTCCCAAAGCGGATGGCAGCAGATGAAGTTGGAAGCCTTTTTCTTGTAGGCCATGCTGAGAAGCATGCTCTCCATTGTCTCCATTGTCTTGTATAGGCCAAAATTCGATCTCAATTTGGGGGTCCCCCCCAGGAGGGGGGGCTCCATATTCGCACCCCCTGATGGGGGTACCCTTAGGAACAAAGTCTGACCAAAATTGAAATTTTTGTCAGAGATATAATAGGTCAAAAAAGCGAAAATCCAAACCAGGAAGTGAGAGCTCCTTGATCGTACGTCTGCTATTCAAGGTGGGTTAGGGTTAGGGTTAGGGTTAGGGTTAGGAAAATAGATTTTTTTAGGAAAATAGATTTTTTATTTAATAATAACCATTCTACAACAAACTGTAAGCAACAAATTCCAAGATGCATAATTACGATTGAAACAATAAATACAGTTAATACATACATACATACCTACATACGTACATATTACATATTAATATAGGCATCTAAATATTTCTAGCATTAAATATCACCATTAAATATTAACATTAAGCATAAAGCATTAAGCATCAAGCATCGACATAAATGTAAGCCATCAACATTCAGGCTGTTCATATTTCAAACTTAATTAACTTTATTAACTTTATTAACTGTATTAACTTTATTAACTTTATTCATTATTAAGTATGAACTATGAACTATCAACTATTAACTATCAACTTTTCACTTTTTACTAATTAAGGAAATAAAAGAAAAAGAAAAAGAAGAATTAAGTTATACAACAGATGTCTATCCAACTTGAGAGAAGTCAAGGTAGGAAGCAATTATATCTGACTTCAAGGAACTGGCGGGTTGATCTCATGAAACCACCTCCACCTGCTCAGCCACTTCACGCCCTTCATCCTCTTTTCTTCCCACCTTTTAATTTTCGCCAAATAATCTGTTACAGTATGTACCGTTTCAACTAAGGGTACTGCCTTTTTGGTATACACCTCCTCCCTTCTGTTTTTCATCACAGTACTAACAAAGATGAGATTCACTAACCTAACCAGTGCCCAAGGAACCTTAATACCAGCCTTCTCACCCGGACAGCCCCCCTGCTCCCTGGGATTCCCAAACCCTTCTGTCGGCTCCAATCCCGAGACAATCGTTTCCCAGTGTTGTGATATCAGAAAAGGCCATTGCAATGCTCTGGCTACTCCTGCCCACGACCTCCTTACAGCTACACACTCCTTCACAACATGGGGGATGGTCTCAGGAATGTTGGTATGTGGATTCAAAGACCTACAAAGCACCCTGGGGCAACGCTGTTGATCTTCTGTCGCCCCAAACTTTTTACTTCCCACATATAATATCTGATGGTAAGTCCTCCAACGAAGATCCCGTAGGGCATAAGGTATGGTCCGGTCACCGAAGGTGGGGATAGGAAAGATCTGGTCCCTCAAATACGAAGAAAGCGTCTCCTTCTTCCGTCTCTCTTCATCATAGGGTACCAACCGACTTCGGTGCATAACAGTCCAGTACAACTTTCCGGTAACTCCTTTAGTTCCCGGGCTAGTTCCCTTGACTTCTGAGGCTTCGATGCCATGTTTCTGTATCCCCTTTGCTACCTCAACCATAAAGTCAGGAAGCTGTACTTTCATCGAAGCCGTCAAGCGGGTCGGCAGAGAGCCTTCTTTCCACCATCGTTTTGCCCATCTGGTGTCTACCCAACTGTCCATAAAGAACTGTCTGGTGTACATTTCTTGCGTAATCAAGCCCGTCGCATTCTGCTGCCAAGTTCCACAGTTAAAAACTAGAAAGATGGATAGGAACCACAGTCCAATCTCCGGTAACCCAAGACCTCCTTCTCCGTGTCCTCTCTGAACGACTACTCTCGCAAGCGGTAAGTGGAGCGTCCCGAAAATCCACTTAAAAACCGCTCTGGTGATGATGGTTACTGTAGATTCCGGCGGAGGGTAAACTGTCGCTAGGTAATTGCCAGCTGGAATGCAATATATGGCAAAATATTGAACTTTTTGTGCTGTGGATAATCTCCATGTCTTCCACCTGTCCAGTCTTTCCAACACTCGCTGTTGCCATACAATCCAATTATCCCTCCAGCCATCAGCTCTCAAAGAAAAGGTGACTCCCAGGATCTTCAGAGACAGCATCCCCGTTCCTGTCCCGCTCGCTCCTTCGTCGTCATGCTGTCTGTTCTCCTTTCCTTCTACCTGTCCTTCCAGCTCCTCACGGTCTCTATGATCCTTCTCCGTAGGCACCATGGGAGTCACTTCCATTCTTCCCGTCCGCCCGTCGAGATCGTAAATCTGACTTTTAAGCTCGTTCACCTTTGCTCCGGAAACAATTTCGTAGCGCCGTAAATGTTCTCGCACCTTTAGCAGTTCCTCTGTGTTCCGGAGGATGACGTAACAATCGTCAGCGTGGGCTAGACTGGTGATGCGATACTGCGGACAACCGTGGGGAAAAATTCCTCTGATGAACCGATCTCTCTGCAACGCCCTAAGAAGAGGATCTAGTGTCAAGACGTACAGGAGAGGACTGAGAGGGCATCCTTGTCTAACCCCCGTGGGTACTGGAAATGGCGACCCTCGACACCCTCCGACGTTTGGGGTAACCTGCGCGTTCATGTAAAGTGCCTGTAGGAGCTTGATCAGCTGTTCTGGCAATCCATGGAATTTTAAAACAGCCCACATGTAGCCTCTGTCAACCCGGTCAAACGCTTTACTCTGGTCCAGCTGCAATATGCATAGATGTTCCTTTTCTTGCTGTAACCGGTCAAAAATCTGTCTGAAAACACAGGTGGTATGCCCCATTCTCCTTCCGGGTACAGAGCTGGTTTGTCCAACCTGCACTAGTGCATTAGCCAGTTTTTTCAACCTATTATTGAGGACCCTTGCTAGTATCCTGTAATCGGTGTTGTTAACCGTGATGGGTCTCCAGTTGCCTATCAGAGTCGGATCTCCCCCTTTGTACAATAGACTCATTGATCCGTGTAAAAAACTCCGTCCCACCCTCGCCCTCTGCAGCATCTCATTAAAGACCTCCGTCAAGATGGGAACTAAGTGATCTTTAAAGTTCTTATAGAACCCATACGGTAACCCATACGGTCCCGGCTTAGAGTTACGTTTACCCGCCTGAATGGCTCGCTGGATTTCTTCTTGCTCGAAGGGCCGAGAGAGTTCGCAAAGATCTTCTTCGTTTGGCGGTAACGGTTTCTGCCCAAAGGCACTTTCTAGATAGGACTGAATGCGTACTTCATCAGGAGAGGTTTCCGAAACCGCGTAAAATTCTCTATAAAATCTAGAGACCTCTTCTGCTATCTCGACCGGTTCTTGAAGTAGTCCATCTGACGGACCTCCTTTTAACGCGGACAGAGTCTGGTTGTATCGAGGCAGGCGATCTTTTTGCCATTCTCCCTTCTCAATTAACGGCCCCGATGCTCTAGCCACCCGTGCCATATGACGCCGTCGACGTTGGGTAAGGCGGTAAGTTTTAATAACTTCTTGATTGCGTCGAAGCCGTTCATTGTCAACGTCAAGGCCCTTGTTCATTCTCCATCTGCATGCAAGTACGTTCTGGATCGCTCTGTGATATTCTGACAGTTCATAACTGCCCTGCACTCTCCTGGCCCGAACCGAAGCATATCGTATGGCATCTTTCGTCCTTTCCCACCAATCGAGGACATCCATCCCAGACTTTATACGCTTCTGGCATTCAAGCGTCAGAACAATTTCCGGTTCCATCCGAAAGGTCCTGAGGTCCGCTTCACTGAGTCGCCAAGCTGGTTTGTGATTCCTCCTATTGGGTTGTCCTGCAAATAATACTTGAAGAATAGCGTGGTCTGACCACGGCGTCAAAATAATCTTACATCCCGTAAGGGGGAGAGCCGCTGGGGCCCATATTCTGTCCAGCCTGCTTGTCGACAGAGGGTGATAATAAGTCATCTTACACCCTAAGGTTGCTGTGAATTTACGTCGGAACGTTGCCCGGTGATGCGTAGGGAGAAAATCTAATTCCCCATCATTCTGTAGCCCCGCATCCATCAAGCCAAGGCGATCTTTAAGAAGGGCTTTCAGTCTTTTTTCCTCCATTGTCAGCTGTTTAAATACGGGGGCAGACGTTCCCATTTGAGCACCGGCTCTCAAATTAATTCTATCCTCTCGCTCGGAGCGAACATTGAAATCTCCCGCCACGAGTAGAGCCCTCTTTGTACCAATATGATCCTCCAATGTTTGCCACAGTTGTCGTCTATGAATTGCCTTCACAGGAGCATAGAGGGCACACAACCTAAACTTGCTGTCTAACGCTTTTGCCGGGTTTTTAAGATTGAAGTCCACTATTATAAGATGACCCGGCATAGCATCGATGGTCCTCATAACTTTAAGATCAGGATTGCATAAGAAGAGAACCGCGACACCTCCCGTTCCTTCCTCTTCTTTCAAAGACCAAATTGAAGGCCCCCAAGTCCAGGAATTCTGCGCTGCACTCCTCTCCCTAGGAGTACTAATATTAGTTTCTTGCAGGACAAAAACATCAGCCTTTAGCCTCCTAATGTGGTAATAAACATCTTCTCTCCTCACCGACTGCCGTAGCCCTCTACAATTCCAGGTAAGTATGTTCAACTCCATTGGTATTGTTAATGAATATAAGATAGCAGCAATAGCAATAAAACCATAAGCCATCTTAAATCCAGTTCCATTGAACTTATCGACTGTCATTTTATCTTTCCTCTTCCTATTCTTTTCCTACAAACCTCGCCGGTCTTCCTCCGTGCCTTCCACTACAGTTTCTAAACTCATCGTCTCCACCTCCTCCTGCGGATCAGGAGGCGTGGCCTTACATGGAAATGACGCGCACGGCGTCAAAATGTTTCCCCTTGAGTCGGGTAAGCTAACAGGAGGAGGATACTCGTGCTGTTGAGGAACCTTTTCCTGGTCAGGAGGAGAGTCAGACTGGTCGTCTGTCACAGGGTTCTTTTCCACCAATGATATTCCACTTATCCACTCCATCGATTCTGTCTTCCCTCCTTCAAGGTCCTCGCTTATCTCTGCAATTCGCTCTCTAATTTGTTCATGTCTTTGTCCATCTGTATACATAGGTATCTGTTCCTGGTTCTGTGTGTCTCCCTGGTTCAGCATCGCCTCCTGTTCTGGCGCTTCTTCCACCATCATCATCTGGGAGTCACTTAACGGTTCCTCGGTAAGGTTTGGGTCTCGGTCCCTTCTTCTAGCCAGTTCACGTTGTATGCAGGTAACCTCGTCTCTCCAATAATGCTCCTTTTGACTTAAACGTAGTTGTACCTCCTCAGATGCACCTTCTGCAGCGGAAAGTGCTTGGGTCACCTTTTGGATCTTTTCGTTGAGTTCTTCAGAAATTACCTGGAGTTCCTTTTCTGTAAGGTTTTCGTATGTACGGAATATGGCTTTCTTCGACTCTTTCCTTGACTCTTTCCTTGACTCTTTCCTCATCTTAGGTTTCTCCGATCCCGCCTTTCTATCAGTCTGCATGTCATCTCTTTGTTTTTGTTCCGGGTTGATACATGATCCGGTAGTAAAGGAGGCCAGAGGCGTATCTTGCGTACCTTCCTCTTCTGTCACATTCAAGGCTTCAAATCGGTTGCTGACCATCGTTCGTATCGGGTTATACACTCCCCGTCTTACCCTGCCTCTAAGGACATCGTGCGAAGTCCTCTTTACCTCCTGCCAACCCCCTTCATGTAAACATTCGTTACTGTCCTTCTCCCCGTGTTTTGCAGTAGCACCCTCTGAAAATTGGCTAGTCGATGAATCCTCATCTGTTCGATTTAAATGAGGGTGACAGCGAACGAGTTTTGAGTACGAGTTTGGATACCACTTGTTATAATGCGCGTCGGGACACAGAAGGTACGTGTGGCCTTGGCGGCCACAAAGGTTACAGACCACTCCAGTTGTACATTGTGTGGAGTTATGGCCCCTCCTCCCACAGACAGAACACAAAGGTGTGGCACAGTGTTGCCTAATATGGTCAAACCCCCCACATTGGAAGCATGCTGGGGGTTGCCCACTGTACCTGGTGATCCCTCTATCTCCTCCCAGAAAAAAATATTTAGGAATATGTTGTAGTTTACTCCTGAAATCTCTTTGCAAAGAGACGACAGTCTTATATTCTCCTTTCCAAATGCCCCACGAATTGAGGGCCTTTTGGGGGGGTAACAACACCTTGCAAAATCTGCCCAGCCATTGTTCCACATCCTCTGCTGGAATATTTGTCGTTCTGAAGGCCACCGTCAGAACCCTCGATTCTCCTCGGAAGAGGGGAATAATGTCATAGTCACCAAAGGGATTCGGGGTCGACCTCATGATTTCTCTCAACCTCCCCCAACCCTTCTGGTATCCTCGTTCTGACACAAAACAAACATCGGTTTCCCTAAGCCCCGGCGGCATGATAACTGCCAGTATGTCGCCTCGTGGAATTCCCATTATCCCTAAAAGCACCTCCTCTATCATGTATTCTTCTGTGAGCTTTTGTGGATCTGAGCCTTTATACCTGAACCGAATAACAAATCTTTGCCTCGGATCAAATTCTCCTTCATCTTCTCTCATATTGAAGAAATCCTCTAAGAATTCTTCATCCTCCAGTCTCTCCTTTTCAAAATCCGTCCGACGGCGGGGGGGTTCTCCATCCGTTTCCCCCTCCCTCCGTGATCCCGGGTCCCTTGGCCTCCTACCGGTTCCCCTCAACATGTCTGCATAAGACGTTCCTGCGCTCCCAACGGAAGGTGTGTGGGCTGGTAAGGATTCACTAGAACCCGTTGTTAGAGGTTCCCTAGAATCTGTTGTTAAAGATTCTCTAAAACTTGCTGCTGAAACCTTAGGCATTGCGCCAGGAAGAGTATTACTCGTAGGTAACCTAGGTGTTGTTACAGTTACTCCCGGGTTTCTAGGAACCGGTAGGACCACATCCCTCTTAGGTTCTCCTTGGTTTCCCAATGCTATCCCCACTGGCGTACCTTGTGACACATCAACATCTCCTACTCCAATTCCCAAACCTTGGGCTCCCTTTTCCACCCTAACCGTGCATACCGATATTTGTGTATCACGTTCCCGCTTTCCGTTTGTCTCTGATGTTACATGATTGGAAGGATCCTCCTGCAAGATCACTGAAGTTCCTGCAGAAGGATTTACATATGTCTCAAATGTCTCATGTATGTTTTCTTTACTCACAGGTCCTGTATTAAGTCGCAGTTCAATCAATTCCGAATCCGTGTCCATGACGAAGTTCCCTATCGAGATATCTTCAGTCGTCACAGGTAAGTTTCCTTGCACGGTGATCAGAAGGGAGTCCTGTTCTGATTGCATGTCTGTCTGCATCGGTAGAACTGTCTCGTTCATAGTCCTAGTCATTGAGGTCAAGCTAACAGCTTCTCCCTTCCCTTCAGATGACAGGCTGGTCTGTGCTGTATCGGGAAGAGAAAGAACACCCGAAGACCCAGTATCCACTTGCAAAACATTCCCCCGCAGGGGTGCCTTGTCCCTAAAGTTTAATTCCCTGCTCTCCTTCCTTCTCCCCTCCCTTCTCCCCTCCCTCTGCGGCTTCCCTCCACATCTCTCCGAAGAAACTACTTCCTTTCTCTTAATATCCCTATCTGATATACATCCACCTTCCTTAGTAGGGGCTAACTCCATCTCCTCTTCTTCCTCCTCTTCCCTTTCGGAACTAGAGAGAGATTCTATGCCAGATAAGCCAGATAACCCCCCGCTGTCCTCATCTCCTCCCTCTCCTTCCTTTTCAGTCCCCTTTTCATCTTTCATCCCTCTCTCTCCTTTCTTCCTACGTCCCTCTTCATCTTCTAGAAAGAGCCTCTTATCCACAGAACAGAAACGACCGTGACCCTCACCCGTTTGCGGGAGACTCTGCGAAGCAGAGTCTCCCTGGCGACACATTCGGGCATCTTGTGCTGCTATCATGGCAGATAATTCAGCATGCGATGGAATCGTCACAGGATTAGCCAGCTGAGTCGTATCCGTCATCATCTTAGACACAGTTTTCCGTTCAAGCCTTCCTTTCCTGGGCGCGACACTCCTTCCAGTCGACGTCTCCGCCTCTCCCTTTAGTCGTTGAACACGGACTTTGAAAACATGCAACACTTGGACGCACCAGTGTATCAAATCTTTTTGTGTCATTTCTGTCGCTCTCTTGCCAGGTTCGTCAAGAAATCCCGTGCCTTCCGCCGGCGGTCTTTCTTCAGCACGACGACAGATACCTTTGAGAAGTTTCGTAAGTCCCTCCTCCGTCAACCAGGAGGGATAGGTCTCCGTCGAAGTACGACTCCGACGTCCTATGACAAGCCTATCAACGATGTTGATCGATAGGGATCTGGCATAAAGAAGATTTTGCGGCGGCGGCTCTTGTCCGGTTTCCTCTCCATCAGTAAGATAGGTAAACAACACCTCCTTTTGTTTATCAAGCAAGTCTATCATCGAGTCCTTGCTTCTCTTAGTTAACGAAGGTGTGGGTACCATCACCCATCCC
This sequence comes from Eublepharis macularius, assembly GCF_028583425.1. Taxonomy (NCBI): domain Eukaryota; kingdom Metazoa; phylum Chordata; class Lepidosauria; order Squamata; family Eublepharidae; genus Eublepharis; species Eublepharis macularius. The sequence goes on along the minus strand of NW_026559722.1, from coordinate 90,947 downwards.
ACATGAGTCAACAGAAAACCCCAGAACTTTGCCAAATCGAGCTTATTCATTTGTTCTGGAACCAAAAGGTCCAGACCCTTAGACATGGGACCAAACTTTATCTTCTCCCAGGCATTAGTCAAATGGATCTCTCTAACATTCCGGACAGCATTAGATTCTATCCCTGGGGTTCCACATTCCAGAGACAGGGCCGGAGACAAGTCCCCGATTCCAACCCCCTGTTTTGCTATACTCGTATTTTGCTCCTCTGAGAGCTGTCCATAAATATGTGTAGAACAATCTTCTTGTTCAAGACTCTGGGAAGACTGTCGGTCTGCATGTTCTCGGGCACCCTGTGAAGTTCGGGCCGAGTGAGATTCTCGCCCTTGCTTCTGCTTCTTTTTAGCCGGTTGTTCCTCCGGGGACGAACTGTGGTCAATGACACCCTTAGAACATTTCGTTCGGGAGGAAGGGACGATGTTTGAAGAGTCTTCATCGACTTGTGCCAGTTTGAATAAGTCCTCATAAACGTGGACCTTGTGTGTCTCTTTCAGTATTATATCAAGAAATCTGTCCTTCTGTTTAAGGAGTTTAGCACGCCGTTCAAGGTCCAGACAATCCACTAGGTGTTTATCCACATTTTGAATGGAAATTTCCGTTTCTTTTAGCTGGTAACGAGCTTTACGTAGTCCCTCGGCCCATCTTTGCCTTTCCTCTTCGGGCTCTCGGGGTAAGTCTGTGTTAGAGGAGACGATGTCTTTCTCCACGGGGATCTCCGAAGGAACAGGTTCCGATTTTGCTCTACAAGCTATAGGGGACTTAGCTAAATCCATCACCTCGTCAAGATAACGGTCCATACGCCGCTGAGAAAAATCATCCCCCTTTCCCAGGACAAAGGAAGCCTTCGATTGTTTATAAGTTGCTCTTTGGCGTTGGATAACAGCGACATCAATAGAGTCAACCCGGGAAACACGGCCAAGATCAAGGTCGGAGTCAGAGGTAAGAATAAATTCAACTTCACTCCCTTGGTCGGGGCAGAGTCTTGACCGCCGTATGTCTTCCTGAAATTCGGTGCTGTGGGAGGGGCCCCCTGTCTGTTTAAGGGCCTGTCCTTGTTTCTCCATTTGCACAGCAGCTGTTATCGGAAGTCTATCTCGGCTTTTAATAGATTGCATATCTGGTTCAGCCGTGTCAACATCTGGGTCAGCAAGCCGGTCCATCACATCACAACACACTGGTGTGTCAGAATGAGGAATGGGAGTAGAGGTCTCCTCGGGAGTAAGGACCTGCGTAATAAAGTTCTCAGTCTTCTGGGCCTCCTGAGTTATAAAGGTCTCCTCATGAGTAAGTACATGTGTAACAGCGTCCCCAGCATTCAGGGTTTTCGTAGGAGCAAAGGTCTCCTCGTGAGTAAGGACACGTGTAACAGCCTTCCCAGCATTCAGGATTTGCATAGGAGTAAAGGTCTCCTCGTGAGTAAGGACACGTGTAAGCACCTCCCTAGCATTCAGGATTTGCATAGGAGCAAAGGTCTCCTCGCGAGTAAGGACATGTGTAACAGCCCCCCCAACATTCAGGTCTTGCTTAGGAGCAGAGGTCTCCTCATGAGTAGGGACACGTGTAACAGCTTCCCCAGCATTCAAGTTTTGCATAGGAACAAAGGTCTCCTCGCGAGTAAGGACACGTGTAACGGCCTCCCCAGCATTCAGGATTTGTATAGGAGTGAAGGTCTCCTCGCGAGTAAGGACAAGTGTAACGGCCTCCCCAGCCATCAAGTTTTGCGTAGGAGCAAAGGTCTCCTCGTGAGTAAGGACACGTGTAACAGCCTCCCCAGCATTCAAGTTTTGCGTAGGAGCAAAGGTCTCCTCGTGAGTAAGGACACGTGTAACAGCCTTCCCAGAGGCCAGGGCGTTCTTTGATGTAAAGGTCTCCTCAAGAGTAGGGCCACGTGTAACGGGTTTTCGAGTGCTCTGGGTCTCCTCAGGAGTAAAGGTGTCATTCAAACTCTCACCCACCACGTCCGGGGCCAGGTCATCCCCAGACCCCTCTAAGGTTACAGCTCCCTCTGCTGCTGCATGTTCTATTGAAAGCAATATGGAAAAGGGATTGTCCTTTAAAGCGGCAGGGGTCTTCTGGGAGGGTTGAAAACCCAAAACGGGGGTCCGGTCTAGATTCCCCAGGGGCCCTTGAACATCCTTACTGTCCGTGACGTCCGAAGGCGCAACTCCCAAAGAGGATGGCAGCAGATGAAGTTGGAAGCCTTTTTCTTGTAGGCCATGCTGAGAAGCATGCTCTCCATTGTCTCCATTGTCTTGTATAGGCCAAAATTCGATCTCAATTTGGGGGTCCCCCCCAGGAGGGGGGGGCTCCATATTCGCACCCCCTGATGGGGGTACCCTTAGGAACAAAGTCTGACCAAAATTGAAATTTTTGTCAGAGATATAATAGGTCAAAAAAGCGAAAATCCAAACCAGGAAGTGAGAGCTCCTTGATCGTACGTCTGCTATTCAAGGTGGGTGGGGTTAGGGTTAGGGTTAGGGTTAGGGTTAGGGTTAGGGTTAGGGTTAGGAAAATAGATTTTTTTTTTTTAGGAAAATAGATTTTTTATTTAATAATAACCATTCTACAACAAACTGTAAGCAACAAATTCCAAGATGCATAATTACAATTGAAACAATAAATACAGTTAATACAGTTAATACATACATACATACCTACATACGTACATATTACATATTAATATAGGCATCTAAATATTTCTAGCATTAAATATCACCATTAAATATTAACATTAAGCATAAAGCATTAAGCATCAAGCATCGACATAAATGTAAGCCATCAACATTCAGGCTGTTCATGTTTCAAACTTTATTAACTTTATTAACTTTATTAACTGTATTAACTTTATTAACTTTATTCATTATTAACTATTAACTATTAACTATGAACTATGAACTATCAACTATTAACTATCAACTTTTCACTTTTTACTAATTAAGGAAATAAAAGAAAAAGAAAAAGAAGAATTAAGTTATACAACAGATGTCTATCCAACTTGAGAGAAGTCAAGGTAGGAAGCAATTATATCTGACTTCAAGGAACTGGCGGGTTGATCTCATGAAACCACCTCCACCTGCTCAGCCACTTCACGCCCTTCATCCTCTTTTCTTCCCACCTTTTAATTTTCGCCAAATAATCTGTTACAGTATGTACCGTTTCAACTAAGGGTACTGCCTTTTTGGTATACACCTCCTCCCTTCTGTTTTTCATCACAGTACTAACAAAGATGAGATTCACTAACCTAACCAGTGCCCAAGGAACCTTAATACCAGCCTTCTCACCCGGACAGCCCCCCTGCTCCCTGGGATTCCCAAACCCTTCTGTCGGCTCCAATCCCGAGACAATCGTTTCCCAGTGTTGTGATATCAGAAAAGGCCATTGCAATGCTCTGGCTACTCCTGCCCACGACCTCCTTACAGCTACACACTCCTTCACAACATGGGGGATGGTCTCAGGAATGTTGGTATGTGGATTCAAAGACCTACAAAGCACCCTGGGGCAACGCTGTTGATCTTCTGTCGCCCCAAACTTTTTACTTCCCACATATAATATCTGATGGTAAGTCCTCCAACGAAGATCCCGTAGGGCATAAGGTATGGTCCGGTCACCGAAGGTGGGGATAGGAAAGATCTGGTCCCTCAAATACGAAGAAAGCGTCTCCTTCTTCCGTCTCTCTTCGTCATAGGGTACCAACCGACTTCGGTGCATAACAGTCCAGTACAACTTTCCGGTAACTCCTTTAGTTCCCGGGCTAGTTCCCTTGACTTCTGAGGCTTCGATGCCATGTTTCTGTATCCCCTTTGCTACCTCAACCATAAAGTCAGGAAGCTGTACTTTCATCGAAGCCGTCAAGCGGGTCGGCAGAGAGCCTTCTTTCCACCATCGTTTTGCCCATCTGGTGTCTACCCAACTGTCCATAAAGAACTGTCTGGTGTACATTTCTTGCGTAATCAAGCCCGTCGCATTCTGCTGCCAAGTTCCACAGTTAAAAACTAGAAAGATGGATAGGAACCACAGTCCAATCTCCGGTAACCCAAGACCTCCTTCTCCGTGTCCTCTCTGAACGACTACTCTCGCAAGCGGTAAGTGGAGCGTCCCGAAAATCCACTTAAAAACCGCTCTGGTGATGATGGTTACTGTAGATTCCGGCGGAGGGTAAACTGTCGCTAGGTAATTGCCAGCTGGAATGCAATATATGGCAAAATATTGAACTTTTTGTGCTGTGGATAATCTCCATGTCTTCCACCTGTCCAGTCTTTCCAACACTCGCTGTTGCCATACAATCCAATTATCCCTCCAGCCATCAGCTCTCAAAGAAAAGGTGACTCCCAGGATCTTCAGAGACAGCATCCCCGTTCCTGTCCCGCTCGCTCCTTCGTCGTCATGCTGTCTGTTCTCCTTTCCTTCTACCTGTCCTTCCAGCTCCTCACGGTCTCTATGATCCTTCTCCGTAGGCACCATGGGAGTCACTTCCATTCTTCCCGTCCGCCCGTCGAGATCGTAAATCTGACTTTTAAGCTCGTTCACCTTTGCTCCGGAAACAATTTCGTAGCGCCGTAAATGTTCTCGCACCTTTAGCAGTTCCTCTGTGTTCCGGAGGATGACGTAACAATCGTCAGCGTGGGCTAGACTGGTGATGCGATACTGCGGACAACCGTGGGGAAAAATTCCTCTGATGAACCGATCTCTCTGCAACGCCCTAAGAAGAGGATCTAGTGTCAAGACGTACAGGAGAGGACTGAGAGGGCATCCTTGTCTAACCCCCGTGGGTACTGGAAATGGCGACCCTCGACACCCTCCGACGTTTGGTGTAACCTGCGCGTTCATGTAAAGTGCCTGTAGGAGCTTGATCAGCTGTTCTGGCAATCCATGGAATTTTAAAACAGCCCACATGTAGCCTCTGTCAACCCGGTCAAACGCTTTACTCTGGTCCAGCTGCAATATGCATAGATGTTCCTTTTCTTGCTGTAACCGGTCAAAAATCTGTCTGAAAACACAGGTGGTATGCCCCATTCTCCTTCCGGGTACAGAGCTGGTTTGTCCAACCTGCACTAGTGCATTAGCCAGTTTTTTCAACCTATTATTGAGGACCCTTGCTAGTATCCTGTAATCGGTGTTGTTAACCGTGATGGGTCTCCAGTTGCCTATCAGAGTCGGATCTCCTCCTTTGTACAATAGACTCATTGATCCGTGTAAAAAACTCCGTCCCACCCTCGCCCTCTGCAGCATCTCATTAAAGACCTCCGTCAAGATGGGAACTAAGTGATCTTTAAAGTTCTTATAGAACCCATACGGTAACCCATCCGGTCCCGGCTTAGAGTTACGTTTACCCGCCTGAATGGCTCGCTGGATTTCTTCTTGCTCGAAGGGCCGAGAGAGTTCGCAAAGATCTTCTTCGTTTGGCGGTAACGGTTTCTGCCCAAAGGCACTTTCTAGATAGGACTGAATGCGTACTTCATCAGGAGAGGTTTCCGAAACCGCGTAAAATTCTCTATAAAATCTAGAGACCTCTTCTGCTATCTCGACCGGTTCTTGAAGTAGTCCATCTGACGGACCTCCTTTTAACGCGGACAGAGTCTGGTTGTATCGAGGCAGGCGATCTTTTTGCCATTCTCCCTTCTCAATTAACGGCCCCGACGCTCTAGCCACCCGTGCCATATGATGCCGTCGACGTTGGGTAAGGCGGTAAGTTTTAATAACTTCTTGATTGCGTCGAAGCCGTTCATTGTCAACGTCAAGGCCCTTGTTCATTCTCCATCTGCATGCAAGTACGTTCTGGATCGCTCTGTGATATTGTGACAGTTCATAACTGCCCTGCACTCTCCTGGCCCGAACCGAAGCATATCGTATGGCATCTTTCGTCCTTTCCCACCAATCGAGGACATCCATCCCAGACTTTATACGCTTCTGGCATTCAAGCGTCAGAACAATTTCCGGTTCCATCCGAAAGGTCCGGAGGTCCGCTTCACTGAGTCGCCAAGCTGGTTTGTGATTCCTCCTATTGGGTTGTCCTGCAAATAATACTTGAAGAATAGCGTGGTCTGACCACGGCGTCAAAATAATCTTACATCCCGTAAGGGGGAGAGCCGCTGGGGCCCATATTCTGTCCAGCCTGCTTGTCGACAGAGGGTGATAATAAGTCATCTTACACCCTAAGGTTGCTGTGAATTTACGTCGGAACGTTGCCCGGTGATGCGTAGGGAGAAAATCTAATTCCCCATCATTCTGTAGCCCCGCATCCATCAAGCCAAGGCGATCTTTAAGAAGGGCTTTCAGTCTTTTTTCCTCCATTGTCAGCTGTTTAAATACGGGGGCAGACGTTCCCATTTGAGCACCGGCTCTCAAATTAATTCTATCCTCTCGCTCGGAGCGAACATTGAAATCTCCCGCCACGAGTAGAGCCCTCTTTGTACCAATATGATCCTCCAATGTTTGCCACAGTTGTCGTCTATGAATTGCCTTCACAGGAGCATAGAGGGCACACAACCTAAACTTGCTGTCTAACGCTTTTGCCGGGTTTTTAAGATTGAAGTCCACTATTATAAGATGACCCGGCATAGCATCGATGGTCCTCATAACTTTAAGATCAGGATTGCATAAGAAGAGAACCGCGACACCTCCCGTTCCTTCCTCTTCTTTCAAAGACCAAATTGAAGGCCCCCAAGTCCAGGAATTCTGCGCTGCACTCCTCTCCCTAGGAGTACTAATATTAGTTTCTTGCAGGACAAAAACATCAGCCTTTAGCCTCCTAATGTGGTAATAAACATCTTCTCTCCTCACCGACTGCCGTAGCCCTCTACAATTCCAGGTAAGTATGTTCAACTCCATTGGTATTGTTAATGAATATAAGATAGCAGCAATAGCAATAAAACCATAAGCCATCTTAAATCCAGTTCCATTGAACTTATCGACTGTCATTTTATCTTTCCTCTTCCTATTCTTTTCCTACAAACCTCGCCGGTCTTCCTCCGTGCCTTCCACTACAGTTTCTAAACTCATCGTCTCCACCTCCTCCTGCGGATCAGGAGGCGTGGCCTTACATGGAAATGACGCGCACGGCGTCAAAATGTTTCCCCTTGAGTCGGGTAAGCTAACAGGAGGAGGATACTCGTGCTGTTGAGGAACCTTTTCCTGGTCAGGAGGAGAGTCAGACTGGTCGTCTGTCACAGGGTTCTTTTCCACCAATGATATTCCACTTATCCACTCCATCGATTCTGTCTTCCCTCCTTCAAGGTCCTCGCTTATCTCTGCAATTCGCTCTCTAATTTGTTCATGTCTTTGTCCATCTGTATACATAGGTATCTGTTCCTGGTTCTGTGTGTCTCCCTGGTTCAGCATCGCCTCCTGTTCTGGCGCTTCTTCCACCATCATCATCTGGGAGTCACTTAACGGTTCCTCGGTAAGGTTTGGGTCTCGGTCCCTTCTTCTAGCCAGTTCACGTTGTATGCAGGTAACCTCGTCTCTCCAATAATGCTCCTTTTGACTTAAACGTAGTTGTACCTCCTCAGATGCACCTTCTGCAGCGGAAAGTGCTTGGGTCACCTTTTGGATCTTTTCGTTGAGTTCTTCAGAAATTACCTGGAGTTCCTTTTCTGTAAGGTTTTCGTATGTACGGAATATGGCTTTCTTCGACTCTTTCCTTGACTCTTTCCTTGACTCTTTCCTCATCTTAGGTTTCTCCGATCCCGCCTTTCTATCAGTCTGCATGTCATCTCTTTGTTTTTGTTCCGGGTTGATACATGATCCGGTAGTAAAGGAGGCCAGAGGCGTATCTTGCGTACCTTCCTCTTCTGTCACATTCAAGGCTTCAAATCGGTTGCTGACCATCGTTCGTATCGGGTTATACACTCCCCGTCTTACCCTGCCTCTAAGGACATCGTGCGAAGTCCTCTTTACCTCCTGCCAACCCCCTTCATGTAAACATTCGTTACTGTCCTTCTCCCCGTGTTTTGCAGTAGCACCCTCTGAAAATTGGCTAGTCGATGAATCCTCATCTGTTCGATTTAAATGAGGGTGACAGCGAACGAGTTTTGAGTACGAGTTTGGATACCACTTGTTATAATGCGCGTCGGGACACAGAAGGTACGTGTGGCCTTGGCGGCCACAAAGGTTACAGACCACTCCAGTTGTACATTGTGTGGAGTTATGGCCCCTCCTCCCACAGACAGAACACAAAGGTGTGGCACAGTGTTGCCTAATATGGTCAAACCCCCCACATTGGAAGCATGCTGGGGGTTGCCCACTGTACCTGGTGATCCCTCTATCTCCTCCCAGAAAAAAATATTTAGGAATATGTTGTAGTTTACTCCTGAAATCTCTTTGCAAAGAGACGACAGTCTTATATTCTCCTTTCCAAATGCCCCACGAATTGAGGGCCTTTTGGGGGGGTAACAACACCTTGCAAAATCTGCCCAGCCATTGTTCCACATCCTCTGCTGGAATATTTGTCGTTCTGAAGGCCACCGTCAGAACCCTCGATTCTCCTCGGAAGAGGGGAATAATGTCATAGTCACCAAAGGGATTCGGGGTCGACCTCATGATTTCTCTCAACCTCCCCCAACCCTTCTGGTATCCTCGTTCTGACACAAAACAAACATCGGTTTCCCTAAGCCCCGGCGGCATGATAACTGCCAGTATGTCGCCTCGTGGAATTCCCATTATCCCTAAAAGCACCTCCTCTATCATGTATTCTTCTGTGAGCTTTTGTGGATCTGAGCCTTTATACCTGAACCGAATAACAAATCTTTGCCTCGGATCAAATTCTCCTTCATCTTCTCTCATATTGAAGAAATCCTCTAAGAATTCTTCATCCTCCAGTCTCTCCTTTTCAAAATCCGTCCGACGGCGGGGGGGTTCTCCATCCGTTTCCCCCTCCCTCCGTGATCCCGGGTCCCTTGGCCTCCTACCGGTTCCCCTCAACATGTCTGCATAAGACGTTCCTGCGCTCCCAACGGAAGGTGTGTGGGCTGGTAAGGATTCACTAGAACCCGTTGTTAGAGGTTCCCTAGAATCTGTTGTTAAAGATTCTCTAAAACTTGCTGCTGAAACCTTAGACATTGCGCCAGGAAGAGTATTACTCGTAGGTAACCTAGGTGTTGTTACAGTTACTCCCGGGTTTCTAGGAACCGGTAGGACCACATCCCTCTTAGGTTCTCCTTGGTTTCCCAATGCTATCCCCACTGGCGTACCTTGTGACACATCAACATCTCCTACTCCAATTCCCAAACCTTGGGCTCCCTTTTCCACCCTAACCGTGCATACCGATATTTGTGTATCACGTTCCCGCTTTCCGTTTGTCTCTGATGTTACATGATTGGAAGGATCCTCCTGCAAGATCACTGAAGTTCCTGCAGAAGGATTTACATATGTCTCAAATGTCTCATGTATGTTTTCTTTACTCACAGGTCCTGTATTAAGTCGCAGTTCAATCAATTCCGAATCCGTGTCCATGACGAAGTTCCCTATCGAGATATCTTCAGTCGTCACAGGTAAGTTTCCTTGCACGGTGATCAGAAGGGAGTCCTGTTCTGATTGCATGTCTGTCTGCATCGGTAGAACTGTCTCGTTCATAGTCCTAGTCATTGAGGTCAAGCTAACAGCTTCTCCCTTCCCTTCAGATGACAGGCTGGTCTGTGCTGTATCGGGAAGAGAAAGAACACCCGAAGACCCAGTATCCACTTGCAAAACATTCCCCCGCAGGGGTGCCTTGTCCCTAAAGTTTAATTCCCTGCTCTCCTTCCTTCTCCCCTCCCTTCTCCCCTCCCTCTGCGGCTTCCCTCCACATCTCTCCGAAGAAACTACTTCCTTTCTCTTAATATCCCTATCTGATATACATCCACCTTCCTTAGTAGGGGCTAACTCCATCTCCTCTTCTTCCTCCTCTTCCCTTTCGGAACTAGAGAGAGATTCTATGCCAGATAAGCCAGATAACCCCCCGCTGTCCTCATCTCCTCCCTCTCCTTCCTTTTCAGTCCCCTTTTCATCTTTCATCCCTCTCTCTCCTTTCTTCCTACGTCCCTCTTCATCTTCTAGAAAGAGCCTCTTATCCACAGAACAGAAACGACCGTGACCCTCACCCGTTTGCGGGAGACTCTGCGAAGCAGAGTCTCCCTGGCGACACATTCGGGCATCTTGTGCTGCTATCATGGCAGATAATTCAGCATGCGATGGAATCGTCACAGGATTAGCCAGCTGAGTCGTATCCGTCATCATCTTAGACACAGTTTTCCGTTCAAGCCTTCCTTTCCTGGGCGCGACACTCCTTCCAGTCGACGTCTCCGCCTCTCCCTTTAGTCGTTGAACACGGACTTTGAAAACATGCAACACTTGGACGCACCAGTGTATCAAATCTTTTTGTGTCATTTCTGTCGCTCTCTTGCCAGGTTCGTCAAGAAATCCCGTGCCTTCCGCCGGCGGTCTTTCTTCAGCACGACGACAGATACCTTTGAGAAGTTTCGTAAGTCCCTCCTCCGTCAACCAGGAGGGATAGGTCTCCGTCGAAGTACGACTCCGACGTCCTATGACAAGCCTATCAACGATGTTGATCGATAGGGATCTGGCATAAAGAAGATTTTGCGGCGGCGGCTCTTGTCCGGTTTCCTCTCCATCAGTAAGATAGGTAAACAACACCTCCTTTTGTTTATCAAGCAAGTCTATCATCGAGTCCTTGCTTCTCTTAGTTAACGAAGGTGTGGGTACCATCACCCATCCCACATGAGTCAACAGAAAACCCCAGAACTTTGCCAAATCGAGCTTATTCATTTGTTCTGGAACCAAAAGGTCCAGACCCTTAGACATGGGACCAAACTTTATCTTCTCCCAGGCATTAGTCAATTGGATCTCTCTAACATTCCGGACAGCATTAGATTCTATCCCTGGGGTTCCACATTCCATAGACAGGGCCGGAGACAAGTCCCCGATTCCAACCCCCTGTTTTGCTATACTCGTATTTTGCTCCTCTGAGAGCTGTCCATAAATATGTGTAGAACAATCTTCTTGTTCAAGACTCTGGGAAGACTGTCGGTCTGCATGTTCTCGGGCACCCTGTGAAGTTCGGGCCGAGTGAGATTCTCGCCCTTGCTTCTGCTTCTTTTTAGCCGGTTGTTCCTCCGGGGACGAACTGTGGTCAATGACACCCTTAGAACATTTCGTTCGGGAGGAAGGGACGATGTTTGAAGAGTCTTCATCGACTTGTGCCAGTTTGAATAAGTCCTCATAAACGTGGACCTTGTGTGTCTCTTTCAGTATTATATCAAGAAATCTGTCCTTCTGTTTAAGGAGTTTAGCACGCCGTTCAAGGTCCAGACAATCCACTAGGTGTTTATCCACATTTTGAATGGAAATTTCCGTTTCTTTTAGCTGGTAACGAGCTTTACGTAGTCCCGCGGCCCATCTTTGCCTTTCCTCTTCGGGCTCTCGGGGTAAGTCTGTGTTAGAGGAGACGATGTCTTTCTCCACGGGGATCTCCGAAGGAACAGGTTCCGATTTTGCTCTACAAGCTATAGGGGACTTAGCTAAATCCATCACCTCGTCAAGATAACGGTCCATACGCCGCTGAGAAAAATCATCCCCCTTTCCCAGGACAAAGGAAGCCTTCGATTGTTTATAAGTTGCTCTTTGGCGTTGGATAACAGCGACATCAATAGAGTCAACCCGGGAAACACGGCCAAGATCAAGGTCGGAGTCAGAGGTAAGAATAAATTCAACTTCACTCCCTTGGTCGGGGCAGAGTCTTGACCGCCGTATGTCTTCCTGAAATTCGGTGCTGTGGGAGGGGCCCCCTGTCTGTTTAAGGGCCTGTCCTTGTTTCTCCATTTGCACAGCAGCTGTTATCGGAAGTCTATCTCGGCTTTTAATAGATTGCATATCTGGTTCAGCCGTGTCAACATCTGGGTCAGCAAGCCGGTCCATCACATCACAACACACTGGTGTGTCAGAATGAGGAATGGGAGTAGAGGTCTCCTCGGGAGTAAGGACCTGCGTAATAAAGTTCTCAGTCTTCTGGGCCTCCTGAGTTATAAAGGTCTCCTCATGAGTAAGTACATGTGTAACAGCGTCCCCAGCATTCAGGGTTTTCGTAGGAGCAAAGGTCTCCTCGTGAGTAAGGACACGTGTAACAGCCTTCCCAGCATTCAGGATTTGCATAGGAGTAAAGGTCTCCTCGTGAGTAAGGACACGTGTAAGCACCTCCCTAGCATTCAGGATTTGCATAGGAGCAAAGGTCTCCTCGCGAGTAAGGACATGTGTAACAGCCCCCCCAACATTCAGGTCTTGCTTAGGAGCAGAGGTCTCCTCATGAGTAGGGACACGTGTAACAGCTTCCCCAGCATTCAAGTTTTGCATAGGAACAAAGGTCTCCTCGCGAGTAAGGACACGTGTAACGGCCTCCCCAGCATTCAGGATTTGTATAGGAGTGAAGGTCTCCTCGCGAGTAAGGACAAGTGTAACGGCCTCCCCAGCCATCAAGTTTTGCGTAGGAGCAAAGGTCTCCTCGTGAGTAAGGACACGTGTAACAGCCTCCCCAGCATTCAAGTTTTGCGTAGGAGCAAAGGTCTCCTCGTGAGTAAGGACACGTGTAACAGCCTTCCCAGAGGCCAGGGCGTTCTTTGATGTAAAGGTCTCCTCAAGAGTAGGGCCACGTGTAACGGGTTTTCGAGTGCTCTGGGTCTCCTCAGGAGTAAAGGTGTCATTCAAACTCTCACCCACCACGTCCGGGGCCAGGTCATCCCCAGACCCCTCTAAGGTTACAGCTCCCTCTGCTGCTGCATGTTCTATTGAAAGCAATATGGAAAAGGGATTGTCCTTTAAAGCGGCAGGGGTCTTCTGGGAGGGTTGAAAACCCAAAACGGGGGTCCGGTCTAGATTCCCCAGGGGCCCTTGAACATCCTTACTGTCCGTGACGTCCGAAGGCGCAACTCCCAAAGAGGATGGCAGCAGATGAAGTTGGAAGCCTTTTTCTTGTAGGCCATGCTGAGAAGCATGCTCTCCATTGTCTCCATTGTCTTGTATAGGCCAAAATTCGATCTCAATTTGGGGGTCCCCCCCAGGAGGGGGGGGCTCCATATTCGCACCCCCTGATGGGGGTACCCTTAGGAACAAAGTCTGACCAAAATTGAAATTTTTGTCAGAGATATAATAGGTCAAAAAAGCGAAAATCCAAACCAGGAAGTGAGAGCTCCTTGATCGCACGTCTGCTATTCAAGGTGGGTGGGGTTAGGGTTAGGGTTAGGGTTAGGGTTAGGGTTAGGGTTAGGGTTAGGAAAATAGATTTTTTTTTTTTAGGAAAATAGATTTTTTATTTAATAATAACCATTCTACAACAAACTGTAAGCAACAAATTCCAAGATGCATAATTACAATTGAAACAATAAATACAGTTAATACAGTTAATACATACATACATACCTACATACGTACATATTACATATTAATATAGGCATCTAAATATTTCTAGCATTAAATATCACCATTAAATATTAACATTAAGCATAAAGCATTAAGCATCAAGCATCGACATAAATGTAAGCCATCAACATTCAGGCTGTTCATGTTTCAAACTTTATTAACTTTATTAACTTTATTAACTGTATTAACTTTATTAACTTTATTCATTATTAACTATTAACTATTAACTATGAACTATGAACTATCAACTATTAACTATCAACTTTTCACTTTTTACTAATTAAGGAAATAAAAGAAAAAGAAAAAGAAGAATTAAGTTATACAACAGATGTCTATCCAACTTGAGAGAAGTCAAGGTAGGAAGCAATTATATCTGACTTCAAGGAACTGGCGGGTTGATCTCATGAAACCACCTCCACCTGCTCAGCCACTTCACGCCCTTCATCCTCTTTTCTTCCCACCTTTTAATTTTCGCCAAATAATCTGTTACAGTATGTACCGTTTCAACTAAGGGTACTGCCTTTTTGGTATACACCTCCTCCCTTCTGTTTTTCATCACAGTACTAACAAAGATGAGATTCACTAACCTAACCAGTGCCCAAGGAACCTTAATACCAGCCTTCTCACCCGGACAGCCCCCCTGCTCCCTGGGATTCCCAAACCCTTCTGTCGGCTCCAATCCCGAGACAATCGTTTCCCAGTGTTGTGATATCAGAAAAGGCCATTGCAATGCTCTGGCTACTCCTGCCCACGACCTCCTTACAGCTACACACTCCTTCACAACATGGGGGATGGTCTCAGGAATGTTGGTATGTGGATTCAAAGACCTACAAAGCACCCTGGGGCAACGCTGTTGATCTTCTGTCGCCCCAAACTTTTTACTTCCCACATATAATATCTGATGGTAAGTCCTCCAACGAAGATCCCGTAGGGCATAAGGTATGGTCCGGTCACCGAAGGTGGGGATAGGAAAGATCTGGTCCCTCAAATACGAAGAAAGCGTCTCCTTCTTCCGTCTCTCTTCGTCATAGGGTACCAACCGACTTCGGTGCATAACAGTCCAGTACAACTTTCCGGTAACTCCTTTAGTTCCCGGGCTAGTTCCCTTGACTTCTGAGGCTTCGATGCCATGTTTCTGTATCCCCTTTGCTACCTCAACCATAAAGTCAGGAAGCTGTACTTTCATCGAAGCCGTCAAGCGGGTCGGCAGAGAGCCTTCTTTCCACCATCGTTTTGCCCATCTGGTGTCTACCCAACTGTCCATAAAGAACTGTCTGGTGTACATTTCTTGCGTAATCAAGCCCGTCGCATTCTGCTGCCAAGTTCCACAGTTAAAAACTAGAAAGATGGATAGGAACCACAGTCCAATCTCCGGTAACCCAAGACCTCCTTCTCCGTGTCCTCTCTGAACGACTACTCTCGCAAGCGGTAAGTGGAGCGTCCCGAAAATCCACTTAAAAACCGCTCTGGTGATGATGGTTACTGTAGATTCCGGCGGAGGGTAAACTGTCGCTAGGTAATTGCCAGCTGGAATGCAATATATGGCAAAATATTGAACTTTTTGTGCTGTGGATAATCTCCATGTCTTCCACCTGTCCAGTCTTTCCAACACTCGCTGTTGCCATACAATCCAATTATCCCTCCAGCCATCAGCTCTCAAAGAAAAGGTGACTCCCAGGATCTTCAGAGACAGCATCCCCGTTCCTGTCCCGCTCGCTCCTTCGTCGTCATGCTGTCTGTTCTCCTTTCCTTCTACCTGTCCTTCCAGCTCCTCACGGTCTCTATGATCCTTCTCCGTAGGCACCATGGGAGTCACTTCCATTCTTCCCGTCCGCCCGTCGAGATCGTAAATCTGACTTTTAAGCTCGTTCACCTTTGCTCCGGAAACAATTTCGTAGCGCCGTAAATGTTCTCGCACCTTTAGCAGTTCCTCTGTGTTCCGGAGGATGACGTAACAATCGTCAGCGTGGGCTAGACTGGTGATGCGATACTCCGACAACCGTGGGGAAAAATTCCTCTGATGAACCGATCTCTCTGCAACGCCCTAAGAAGAGGATCTAGTGTCAAGACGTACAGGAGAGGACTGAGAGGGCATCCTTGTCTAACCCCCGTGGGTACTGGAAATGGCGACCCTCGACACCCTCCGACGTTTGGTGTAACCTGCGCGTTCATGTAAAGTGCCTGTAGGAGCTTGATCAGCTGTTCTGGCAATCCATGGAATTTTAAAACAGCCCACATGTAGCCTCTGTCAACCCGGTCAAACGCTTTACTCTGGTCCAGCTGCAATATGCATAGATGTTCCTTTTCTTGCTGTAACCGGTCAAAAATCTGTCTGAAAACACAGGTGGTATGCCCCATTCTCCTTCCGGGTACAGAGCTGGTTTGTCCAACCTGCACTAGTGCATTAGCCAGTTTTTTCAACCTATTATTGAGGACCCTTGCTAGTATCCTGTAATCGGTGTTGTTAACCGTGATGGGTCTCCAGTTGCCTATCAGAGTCGGATCTCCTCCTTTGTACAATAGACTCATTGATCCGTGTAAAAAACTCCGTCCCACCCTCGCCCTCTGCAGCATCTCATTAAAGACCTCCGTCAAGATGGGAACTAAGTGATCTTTAAAGTTCTTATAGAACCCATACGGTAACCCATCCGGTCCCGGCTTAGAGTTACGTTTACCCGCCTGAATGGCTCGCTGGATTTCTTCTTGCTCGAAGGGCCGAGAGAGTTCGCAAAGATCTTCTTCGTTTGGCGGTAACGGTTTCTGCCCAAAGGCACTTTCTAGATAGGACTGAATGCGTACTTCATCAGGAGAGGTTTCCGAAACCGCGTAAAATTCTCTATAAAATCTAGAGACCTCTTCTGCTATCTCGACCGGTTCTTGAAGTAGTCCATCTGACGGACCTCCTTTTAACGCGGACAGAGTCTGGTTGTATCGAGGCAGGCGATCTTTTTGCCATTCTCCCTTCTCAATTAACGGCCCCGACGCTCTAGCCACCCGTGCCATATGACGCCGTCGACGTTGGGTAAGGCGGTAAGTTTTAATAACTTCTTGATTGCGTCGAAGCCGTTCATTGTCAACGTCAAGGCCCTTGTTCATTCTCCATCTGCATGCAAGTACGTTCTGGATCGCTCTGTGATATTGTGACAGTTCATAACTGCCCTGCACTCTCCTGGCCCGAACCGAAGCATATCGTATGGCATCTTTCGTCCTTTCCCACCAATCGAGGACATCCATCCCAGACTTTATACGCTTCTGGCATTCAAGCGTCAGAACAATTTCCGGTTCCATCCGAAAGGTCCTGAGGTCCGCTTCACTGAGTCGCCAAGCTGGTTTGTGATTCCTCCTATTGGGTTGTCCTGCAAATAATACTTGAAGAATAGCGTGGTCTGACCACGGCGTCAAAATAATCTTACATCCCGTAAGGGGGAGAGCCGCTGGGGCCCATATTCTGTCCAGCCTGCTTGTCGACAGAGGGTGATAATAAGTCATCTTACACCCTAAGGTTGCTGTGAATTTACGTCGGAACGTTGCCCGGTGATGCGTAGGGAGAAAATCTAATTCCCCATCATTCTGTAGCCCCGCATCCATCAAGCCAAGGCGATCTTTAAGAAGGGCTTTCAGTCTTTTTTCCTCCATTGTCAGCTGTTTAAATACGGGGGCAGACGTTCCCATTTGAGCACCGGCTCTCAAATTAATTCTATCCTCTCGCTCGGAGCGAACATTGAAATCTCCCGCCACGAGTAGAGCCCTCTTTGTACCAATATGATCCTCCAATGTTTGCCACAGTTGTCGTCTATGAATTGCCTTCACAGGAGCATAGAGGGCACACAACCTAAACTTGCTGTCTAACGCTTTTGCCGGGTTTTTAAGATTGAAGTCCACTATTATAAGATGACCCGGCATAGCATCGATGGTCCTCATAACTTTAAGATCAGGATTGCATAAGAAGAGAACCGCGACACCTCCCGTTCCTTCCTCTTCTTTCAAAGACCAAATTGAAGGCCCCCAAGTCCAGGAATTCTGCGCTGCACTCCTCTCCCTAGGAGTACTAATATTAGTTTCTTGCAGGACAAAAACATCAGCCTTTAGCCTCCTAATGTGGTAATAAACATCTTCTCTCCTCACCGACTGCCGTAGCCCTCTACAATTCCAGGTAAGTATGTTCAACTCCATTGGTATTGTTAATGAATATAAGATAGCAGCAATAGCAATAAAACCATAAGCCATCTTAAATCCAGTTCCATTGAACTTATCGACTGTCATTTTATCTTTCCTCTTCCTATTCTTTTCCTACAAACCTCGCCGGTCTTCCTCCGTGCCTTCCACTACAGTTTCTAAACTCATCGTCTCCACCTCCTCCTGCGGATCAGGAGGCGTGGCCTTACATGGAAATGACGCGCACGGCGTCAAAATGTTTCCCCTTGAGTCGGGTAAGCTAACAGGAGGAGGATACTCGTGCTGTTGAGGAACCTTTTCCTGGTCAGGAGGAGAGTCAGACTGGTCGTCTGTCACAGGGTTCTTTTCCACCAATGATATTCCACTTATCCACTCCATCGATTCTGTCTTCCCTCCTTCAAGGTCCTCGCTTATCTCTGCAATTCGCTCTCTAATTTGTTCATGTCTTTGTCCATCTGTATACATAGGTATCTGTTCCTGGTTCTGTGTGTCTCCCTGGTTCAGCATCGCCTCCTGTTCTGGCGCTTCTTCCACCATCATCATCTGGGAGTCACTTAACGGTTCCTCGGTAAGGTTTGGGTCTCGGTCCCTTCTTCTAGCCAGTTCACGTTGTATGCAGGTAACCTCGTCTCTCCAATAATGCTCCTTTTGACTTAAACGTAGTTGTACCTCCTCAGATGCACCTTCTGCAGCGGAAAGTGCTTGGGTCACCTTTTGGATCTTTTCGTTGAGTTCTTCAGAAATTACCTGGAGTTCCTTTTCTGTAAGGTTTTCGTATGTACGGAATATGGCTTTCTTCGACTCTTTCCTTGACTCTTTCCTTGACTCTTTCCTCATCTTAGGTTTCTCCGATCCCGCCTTTCTATCAGTCTGCATGTCATCTCTTTGTTTTTGTTCCGGGTTGATACATGATCCGGTAGTAAAGGAGGCCAGAGGCGTATCTTGCGTACCTTCCTCTTCTGTCACATTCAAGGCTTCAAATCGGTTGCTGACCATCGTTCGTATCGGGTTATACACTCCCCGTCTTACCCTGCCTCTAAGGACATC
Source organism: Eublepharis macularius (assembly GCF_028583425.1). Classification (NCBI taxonomy): domain Eukaryota; kingdom Metazoa; phylum Chordata; class Lepidosauria; order Squamata; family Eublepharidae; genus Eublepharis; species Eublepharis macularius. The sequence goes on along the minus strand of NW_026559722.1, from coordinate 72,281 downwards.
GTGCGAAGTCCTCTTTACCTCCTGCCAACCCCCTTCATGTAAACATTCGTTACTGTCCTTCTCCCCGTGTTTTGCAGTAGCACCCTCTGAAAATTGGCTAGTCGATGAATCCTCATCTGTTCGATTTAAATGAGGGTGACAGCGAACGAGTTTTGAGTACGAGTTTGGATACCACTTGTTATAATGCGCGTCGGGACACAGAAGGTACGTGTGGCCTTGGCGGCCACAAAGGTTACAGACCACTCCAGTTGTACATTGTGTGGAGTTATGGCCCCTCCTCCCACAGACAGAACACAAAGGTGTGGCACAGTGTTGCCTAATATGGTCAAACCCCCCACATTGGAAGCATGCTGGGGGTTGCCCACTGTACCTGGTGATCCCTCTATCTCCTCCCAGAAAAAAATATTTAGGAATATGTTGTAGTTTACTCCTGAAATCTCTTTGCAAAGAGACGACAGTCTTATATTCTCCTTTCCAAATGCCCCACGAATTGAGGGCCTTTTGGGGGGGTAACAACACCTTGCAAAATCTGCCCAGCCATTGTTCCACATCCTCTGCTGGAATATTTGTCGTTCTGAAGGCCACCGTCAGAACCCTCGATTCTCCTCGGAAGAGGGGAATAATGTCATAGTCACCAAAGGGATTCGGGGTCGACCTCATGATTTCTCTCAACCTCCCCCAACCCTTCTGGTATCCTCGTTCTGACACAAAACAAACATCGGTTTCCCTAAGCCCCGGCGGCATGATAACTGCCAGTATGTCGCCTCGTGGAATTCCCATTATCCCTAAAAGCACCTCCTCTATCATGTATTCTTCTGTGAGCTTTTGTGGATCTGAGCCTTTATACCTGAACCGAATAACAAATCTTTGCCTCGGATCAAATTCTCCTTCATCTTCTCTCATATTGAAGAAATCCTCTAAGAATTCTTCATCCTCCAGTCTCTCCTTTTCAAAATCCGTCCGACGGCGGGGGGGTTCTCCATCCGTTTCCCCCTCCCTCCGTGATCCCGGGTCCCTTGGCCTCCTACCGGTTCCCCTCAACATGTCTGCATAAGACGTTCCTGCGCTCCCAACGGAAGGTGTGTGGGCTGGTAAGGATTCACTAGAACCCGTTGTTAGAGGTTCCCTAGAATCTGTTGTTAAAGATTCTCTAAAACTTGCTGCTGAAACCTTAGGCATTGCGCCAGGAAGAGTATTACTCGTAGGTAACCTAGGTGTTGTTACAGTTACTCCCGGGTTTCTAGGAACCGGTAGGACCACATCCCTCTTAGGTTCTCCTTGGTTTCCCAATGCTATCCCCACTGGCGTACCTTGTGACACATCAACATCTCCTACTCCAATTCCCAAACCTTGGGCTCCCTTTTCCACCCTAACCGTGCATACCGATATTTGTGTATCACGTTCCCGCTTTCCGTTTGTCTCTGATGTTACATGATTGGAAGGATCCTCCTGCAAGATCACTGAAGTTCCTGCAGAAGGATTTACATATGTCTCAAATGTCTCATGTATGTTTTCTTTACTCACAGGTCCTGTATTAAGTCGCAGTTCAATCAATTCCGAATCCGTGTCCATGACGAAGTTCCCTATCGAGATATCTTCAGTCGTCACAGGTAAGTTTCCTTGCACGGTGATCAGAAGGGAGTCCTGTTCTGATTGCATGTCTGTCTGCATCGGTAGAACTGTCTCGTTCATAGTCCTAGTCATTGAGGTCAAGCTAACAGCTTCTCCCTTCCCTTCAGATGACAGGCTGGTCTGTGCTGTATCGGGAAGAGAAAGAACACCCGAAGACCCAGTATCCACTTGCAAAACATTCCCCCGCAGGGGTGCCTTGTCCCTAAAGTTTAATTCCCTGCTCTCCTTCCTTCTCCCCTCCCTTCTCCCCTCCCTCTGCGGCTTCCCTCCACATCTCTCCGAAGAAACTACTTCCTTTCTCTTAATATCCCTATCTGATATACATCCACCTTCCTTAGTAGGGGCTAACTCCATCTCCTCTTCTTCCTCCTCTTCCCTTTCGGAACTAGAGAGAGATTCTATGCCAGATAAGCCAGATAACCCCCCGCTGTCCTCATCTCCTCCCTCTCCTTCCTTTTCAGTCCCCTTTTCATCTTTCATCCCTCTCTCTCCTTTCTTCCTACGTCCCTCTTCATCTTCTAGAAAGAGCCTCTTATCCACAGAACAGAAACGACCGTGACCCTCACCCGTTTGCGGGAGACTCTGCGAAGCAGAGTCTCCCTGGCGACACATTCGGGCATCTTGTGCTGCTATCATGGCAGATAATTCAGCATGCGATGGAATCGTCACAGGATTAGCCAGCTGAGTCGTATCCGTCATCATCTTAGACACAGTTTTCCGTTCAAGCCTTCCTTTCCTGGGCGCGACACTCCTTCCAGTCGACGTCTCCGCCTCTCCCTTTAGTCGTTGAACACGGACTTTGAAAACATGCAACACTTGGATGCACCAGTGTATCAAATCTTTTTGTGTCATTTCTGTCGCTCTCTTGCCAGGTTCGTCAAGAAATCCTGTGCCTTCCGCCGGCGGTCTTTCTTCAGCACGACGACAGATACCTTTGAGAAGTTTCGTAAGTCCCTCCTCCGTCAACCAGGAGGGATAGGTCTCCGTCGAAGTACGACTCCGACGTCCTATGACAAGCCTATCAACGATGTTGATCGATAGGGATCTGGCATAAAGAAGATTTTGCGGCAGCGGCTCTTGTCCGGTTTCCTCTCCATCAGTAAGATAGGTAAACAACACCTCCTTTTGTTTATCAAGCAAGTCTATCATCGAGTCCTTGCTTCTCTTAGTTAACGAAGGTGTGGGTACCATCACCCATCCCACATGAGTCAACAGAAAACCCCAGAACTTTGCCAAATCGAGCTTATTCATTTGTTCTGGAACCAAAAGGTCCAGACCCTTAGACATGGGACCAAACTTTATCTTCTCCCAGGCATTAGTCAATTGGATCTCTCTAACATTCCGGACAGCATTAGATTCTATCCCTGGGGTTCCACATTCCATAGACAGGGCCGGAGACAAGTCCCCGATTCCAACCCCCTGTTTTGCTATACTCGTATTTTGCTCCTCTGAGAGCTGTCCATAAATATGTGTAGAACAATCTTCTTGTTCAAGACTCTGGGAAGACTGTCGGTCTGCATGTTCTCGGGCACCCTGTGAAGTTCGGGCCGAGTGAGATTCTCGCCCTTGCTTCTGCTTCTTTTTAGCCGGTTGTTCCTCCGGGGACGAACTGTGGTCAATGACACCCTTAGAACATTTCGTTCGGGAGGAAGGGACGATGTTTGAAGAGTCTTCATCGACTTGTGCCAGTTTGAATAAGTCCTCATAAACGTGGACCTTGTGTGTCTCTTTCAGTATTATATCAAGAAATCTGTCCTTCTGTTTAAGGAGTTTAGCACGCCGTTCGAGGTCCAGACAATCCACTAGGTGTTTATCCACATTTTGAATGGAAATTTCCGTTTCTTTTAGCTGGTAACGAGCTTTACGTAGTCCCTCGGCCCATCTTTGCCTTTCCTCTTCGGGCTCTCGGGGTAAGTCTGTGTTAGAGGAGACGATGTCTTTCTCCACGGGGATCTCCGAAGGAACAGGTTCCGATTTTGCTCTACAAGCTATAGGGGACTTAGCTAAATCCATCACCTCGTCAAGATAACGGTCCATACGCCGCTGAGAAAAATCATCCCCCTTTCCCAGGACAAAGGAAGCCTTCGATTGTTTATAAGTTGCTCTTTGGCATTGGATAACAGCGACATCAATAGAGTCAACCCGGGAAACACGGCCAAGATCAAGGTCGGAGTCAGAGGTAAGAATAAATTCAACTTCACTCCCTTGGTCGGGGCAGAGTCTTGACCGCCGTATGTCTTCCTGAAATTCGGTGCTGTGGGAGGGGCCCCCTGTCTGTTTAAGGGCCTGTCCTTGTTTCTCCATTTGCACAGCAGCTGTTATCGGAAGTCTATCTCGGCTTTTAATAGATTGCATATCTGGTTCAGCCGTGTCAACATCTGGGTCAGCAAGCCGGTCCATCACATCACAACACACTGGTGTGTCAGAATGAGGAATGGGAGTAGAGGTCTCCTCGGGAGTAAGGACCTGCGTGATAAAGTTCTCAGTCTTCTGGGCCTCCTGAGTTATAAAGGTCTCCTCATGAGTAAGTACAAGTGTAACAGCGTCCCCAGCATTCAGGGTTTTCGTAGGAGCAAAGGTCTCCTCGTGAGTAAGGACACGTGGAACAGCCTTCCCAGCATTCAGGATTTGCATAGGAGTAAAGGTCTCCTCGTGAGTAAGGACACGTGTAAGCACCTCCCTAGCATTCAGGATTTGCATAGGAGCAAAGGTCTCCTCGCGAGTAAGGACATGTGTAACAGCCCCCCCAACATTCAGGTCTTGCTTAGGAGCAGAGGTCTCCTCATGAGTAGGGACACGTGTAACAGCTTCCCCAGCATTCAAGTTTTGCATAGGAACAAAGGTCTCCTCGCGAGTAAGGACACGTGTAACGGCCTCCCCAGCATTCAGGATTTGCATAGGGACAAAGGTCTCCTCGCGAGTAAGGGCACGTGTAACGGCCTCCCCAGCATTCAGGATTTGTATAGGAGTGAAGGTCTCCTCGCGAGTAAGGACAAGTGTAACGGCCTCCCCAGCCATCAAGTTTTGCGTAGGAGCAAAGGTCTCCTCGTGAGTAAGGACACGTGTAACAGCCTCCCCAGCATTCAAGTTTTGCGTAGGAGCAAAGGTCTCCTCGTGAGTAAGGACACGTGTAACAGCCTTCCCAGAGGCCAGGGCGTTCTTTGATGTAAAGGTCTCCTCAAGAGTAGGGCCCCGTGTAACGGGTTTTCGAGTGCTCTGGGTCTCCTCAGGAGTAAAGGTGTCATTCAAACTCTCACCCACCACGTCCAGGGCCAGGTCATCCCCAGAGCCCTCTAAGGTTACAGCTCCCTCTGCTGTTGCATGTTCTATTGAAAGCAATATGGAAAAGGGATTGTCCTTTAAAGCGGCAGGGGTCTTCTGGGAGGGTTGAAAACCCAAAACGGGGGTCCGGTCTAGATTCCCCAGGGGCCCTGGAACATCCGTACTGTCCGTGACGTCCGAAGGCGCAACTCCCAAAGAGGATGGCAGCAGATGAAGTTGGAAGCCTTTTTCTTGTAGGCCATGCTGAGAAGCATGCTCTCCATTGTCTCCATTATCTTGTATAGGCAAAAATTCGATCTCAATTTGGGGGTCCCCCCCAGGAGGGGGGGGGCTCCATATTCGCACCCCCTGATGGGGGTACCCTTAGGAACAAAGTCTGACCAAAATTGAAATTTTTGTCAGAGATATAATAGGTCAAAAAAGCGAAAATCCAAACCAGGAAGTGAGAGCTCCTTGATCGTACGTCTGCTATTCAAGGTGGGTGGGGTCAGGGTCAGGGTCAGGGTCAGGGTCAGGGTCAGGGTCAGGGTCAGGGTCAGGGTCAGGGTCAGGGTCAGGGTCAGGGTCAGGGTCAGGGTCAGGGTTAGGGTTAGGGTTAGGGTTAGGGTTAGGGTTAGGAAAATAATTTTTTTTTTTTTTTAGGAAAATAATTTTTATTTAAAGTATCACCATTCTACAAACAAACAATAAGGTACAATTTAAAACATTCAAAAACTTACAAAATCAGTTTAAAAACTTTTAAATCTATAAACATCTCATCTTAAACATAAAACTTTAAATCTTATAAACTTTTAAACTTATACACTTTTAAACTTTTAAACTTTTAAACTTTTAAACTTTTAAATTTTCATAATATTTTCATAATATCACACATAATGTTACAACAAAGAAAGAAAGAACATAATGCCATCAACATTCTGGCAAAGAATAAAGAACAACAAAAAAGTTACATAAACTACAAATAGTACAAGTAGTACAAATAGTCGAAAATAACACCAATTATTCAGATAATACAGATAAGGTAATTGAGGTAATTAAGATAATTAAGGAATTAAGGAACCGGAGGATTAACCTCCTTGAACCACCTCCATCTGTTCAGCCAAACTGAATTCTTAGAACCTCTTCCCTCCTATCTTTTGACCTTTGTCAAATAGTCAGTGATATAAGATACGGTTTTTTCAAGGGAAACCTTCATACCAGTATAAATCTCCTGTTTCCTATTTATCATTGCAGAATTAACGAAAATAAGATTTACCAACCTAACTATGGACCACGGAAACCTAGTTCCTGTATTTCGATGTTTATTCACTGGATCACAAGCAGTTTTGGGACCTTCATATCCTTCCGTAGGTTCTAATCCCGATACAATAGTCTCCCACGATTGTCTAATCAAAAACGGCCACCGAAGTGCTCTTCCTACGCCCGCCCATTCCTTCTTAACGGCCACACACTCTTTAACAGCATGAGCGATAGTTTCAGGCACATGTTTTTGAGGATACAGATCCTTACATTGCACTCTCGGACATCGTTGTTCAGCTTCTGAGGCTCCAAATTTCTTCGTTCCAACATGAAGTACTTGATGGTACAGCCTCCATCTCAGATCCCAAAGCGCATAAGGGATGGTACAATCCTTAAAAGTTGGAACAGGGAAGATCTGATCCTTGAGATAAGATGATAATGAATCTTTATATTGTCGTTCTCGATCATAAGGAACCATTTTGGCACGATGTAGAATAGCCCAATAAATTCTTCCAGTCGTACCTTTAACCCCAGGAACACAGGCTCTAACTTCGGTCGCAGTAATCTGAAACTTTTGTATTCCCATTGCTGCCTCTATCATAAAATCCGGAAGTTCTCTTTTCAAAAATACTGTAAGACGAGTTGGAAAAATACCTTCTATCCACCATTTTTGAGCCCACTTAGTCTTCTCCCAACTACTCATGAAGAAACAGGTGGTAAAAATTCCTTGCGTGATGACACCAGGCAACGGTTGTGGCCACGTTCCACAGTTGAAAACTAAAAAAATGGAAAGAAACCAAAGACCGATATTGGGCAATCCCAGACCACCTTCACTATGTTTTCGCTGACTAACTAATCTCGATAAGGGAAAATGAAGAGTTCCAAAAATCCATTTATAAAGTACTTTCGTTACAGCAGACATGATCGACTCAGGTGGAGGATAAACAGTTGCAAGATAATTGCCTGCTGGAACACAATAAGTAGTAAAATATTTGATCTTTTTAGCTGTCGACAACTTCCAAAACTTCCACCTCTCCAGTAACTCACAAACACGTCGTTGCCAACCTTCCCAGTTAGTCTTCCAACCCCCATTCTTCAAACTAAACGTCACTCCTAAGATCTTCAAATCAACAATCTCCTTGAATTTCCGCACATCATCATCACCACCGTCATCCACCTCTTTATTGCCATCTTTTCGTCGTTCACCATCACTTTCTCTTCTTTCACTTTCAGTTTCCCTTTCACTCTCATCAGTCCCAAACTCCATCGATCTCATCTTCATCATTCCCATCCGACCATCCAACGCATAAAGTTTACTCTTGTCTTTATTGATTTTTGCTCCCGAAACCACTTCATAATGATGTAAATGGTCTTGTGCCCTCACAAGTTCCTGTTCGTTTCCAAAAAGAATATAACAATCATCAGCATGAGCAAGAGCAGCAAGACGATAATCAGAATCCAATTCCGGTAGAATCCCTTTAATAAACCGATCTCCATGCACTGCTCTGAGGAAAGGATCCAACGTTAAAACATATAGAAGAGGGCTGAGGGGACACCCTTGACAAACTCCTGTTGGAACCGGAAAAGCAGGACCCTGGCACCCTCGAACGTTCGGAGTTACTGTAGCTCCTGTATATAACGCCTGCAAAAAAACAATAAACAACTCGGGTAGTCCATGTTGTCGTAAAACAGCCCACATATATCTTCGCTCCACTCTATCAAATGCTTTGCTCTGATCGAGCTGAAGAAGGTATAAATGTTCTTTCTCTCTTTGTAAACGATCGAAGACTTGCCGAAAAATACAAGTGGTGTGAGCCATCCGCCTTCCAGGAACTGAACTGGTCTGCCCGACACAGACAAGTTGATCAGCTATTTTCTTCAACCTATTATTTAATACCCTTGTAAGTATACGATAGTCAGAATTATTTACAGTCAAAGGTCTCCAATTTCCAAGCACAGTCGGGTCGCCACCTTTGTATAACAGACTCATCGCTCCGTGCAAAAAGCTCTTACCTACACGAGACGTCTCCAGCATTTTATTAAAGACCTCTGTTAAGATGGGAATCAGATGATCTTTAAAATCTTTATAAAAGCCATAAGGTAGGCCATCAAGTCCCGGAATAGATTTACGTCGACCAGCTTGCAAAGCTATTCGCACCTCCTCTTCTGTAAAAGGTTCAGACAATTCCCAAAAATCCTCTCTACACGTTGGTTTCTTTCCAAAAATATGCTCTAAATACCGACTAATAAAAACTTCCTCTGTTGGACAATCGGAAAGGGCATAAAATTTTTCATAATACCTGGAAACTTCCTCCGCTATATCAACTGGATCTTGAACAAAGTCATCCACCGAATCTGCTTTCCGCAACGAGAGTAAAGACTGACCGTATCGAGGTAAACGATCTTTTTGCCATTCTCCTCTCTCGATAAGCGGTCCCGATGACCTGACCACACGTGACAATTTCCTCCGTTGCCGTAGAGCCAAGCGATAACCCTTAATAATCTCTTGATTCCTATGAAGACGATCACGATCTACAGCTAAGCCCTTAGACATCCTCCATTTAGTCACCAATACATTCTGTATTGCCCGATGATAGGAAAGCAATTCACGTGTTCCATGTCTCTTCTTGGCTCGCATGGCAGCATATTTAATAGCTATTTTCGTTTTCTCCCACCAGTCCAATAGATCCATTCCAGGTTTCAGCCGCTTTTGATGTTCCAGTACCATGATTATGTCCGGTACCATATTAAAAGTCTTTAAATCCACTTCTCGAAGCCTCCACACAAATCTCTGTTTCCTTCTGATTGGCGATCCCGCAAAGGTAGCACAAAACATAGCATGATCTGACCATAAAGTAATAATAAGTTTACAAGATGTGATAGGCAAATCCGCAGGGGCCCAAATTCGATCTATTCTGCTAACCGTCAGCGGGTGATAATACGTCATTTTTGAAGTCAGCTGAGAAGGATATTTACATAAAAAACTCTCTCTGTGATGTGTAGGAAAATAATCTATCTCTCCATCCATCTGCATCCCGGTATCAACTAAAGTCAAACGGTCTTTCAAAAGAAATTTCAAATTTTTTTCTTCAATAGTCAATTGCTTCGAAACAGAAGAAGTCTTTGTAGTAACGAGGTTGCCCCTCAAATTAACCCTATCAGTCAACTCTGATCTTACGTTAAAATCCCCGATGACAAAAATGGACCGGCCAGTGTTAAGATGATCTTCGAGCAATCCCCAAAGTTCTCGTCGATGTACAGAATTCACGGGAGCGTACAAAGCACATAACCTAAATCTACTTTCAGGAACATTCATCGTCATGTTCTTTAAATTAAAATCCACAACAAGTAAATGTCCAGGTAACGGTTCGATAGTCTGCACTACCCTCAAATTAGGTTTGGATGTAAAAAGAACTGCTACACCTCCCTTCCCTTCTTCTGTTTTCAAAGACCAGCTCGATGGTCCCCACGTCCATTCCCTCTGTGCCGCGCTCCGATCTTTCGGTGTAGAAATATTCGTCTCTTGCAAAACTAAAATATCAAATTCCAGTTTAGCCAAATGATAATAAATATCCTCTCGTCTCCCCGACTGACGTAAACCCCTGCAGTTCCACGTTAGTATTTTAAAAGCCATCACAAAAATTATTAAAAAAGTAAAGGAAGACTCCACAAAATAAACGATGAAGAACTTAAACTCCTACTTTCGGTTGAACCATTGCTAGATCATCCATTTTATCCACCGCCTCCTGACATTCCGGAGGCGTGGCCATACGAGAAGGCGACTGATCAGTCATCGCCGTGATCATTTCTGAATCTTGTAAATTTACCGGAGGGTGATACTCATGTGTCTGCAAAAAAAGTTCTTGATTCGGAGGGATACCCGAAGAGTCACTCGATAAGGATATCCCTCCCGATCCCGATTGCATAGTTGTTTCTCCCTGAACAGATCCCGTACTCAACCATTCCATCCCCTCCATTCCTTCTTTACGAATTTCTGCAACATTTTTCTGACTCTCTTTATCCATATTTCCAGATGATTGCTGTTGTTCTTCCTCCATCGCAGACTGTTGTTCCCCCGTCAATTTGTGTTGTTGTTGTTGTTCCTCTTCTTCCATCATCTGCTGTGCCTCCTGTTCCCTCCTATGGTCTAATTCACAACTCACTATCGCCACCTCATCTCTCCAATAATGAAGTTTATGGTTCAAACGTTCTCGTGCGTCCTCCGAAATCGCTTTGGACCCCGAAACCTCTTGAGTAAAAAGCTGTACTTTCTCTCTTGCGGCATCCAAACGTACTTGAAGTTCATTAACAGAGAGGTCTGCTAAAGTCTTCATTTGAGCTTTTAATGATTTATTTTTTACTTTATGCTCTCCTGTCTGCTTCTTCTTAGAGACTTGCATCTTATCCTTATACTTCCGTATCGAAACACTCTGTTGTTGTGAGACGGTAGATGTCAAAACCGAGTCCTGTAAATTCTCTATCGTTCCCTCTGTCGTTCCCTCACGAAGTTCCGCTTCTCTAGTCATCGTCAATACCTGAAACCTATTAACTCCCATAATAGTTTGCAACACGGGATTATACACTCCTTGACTCACCATTCCCCTTGGACCAGTTCGGGACACCTTCTTTGCTTCTCTCCATACCCCTTCTCCATCGGTTAACTGTCTACCATTCTCATCTTGCTGTCGACTTTCTTGAGATGTTTCAGTTCCAATTCCAATTCCAAATCTGGTTTCAGGTACAGTCACTTCCATCGAAGTATCATCCATAGTGGAATCATCCATAGTAGAGTCTTGTGTCGATCGACGTAAATGAGGGTGCGAATTAATAAGTCTCTGATAAGCATCTGGGTAAAGCCGATTATAATAAGCTTCTGAGCAAAGCAAATACGAGTGCCCTTGCTGCCCACATAAATTACAAACTATCCCCACGCTACAATGAATCGCACTATGTCCTCGTTTTCCACAAGCAGAACAGAGCGGGGTAGAACAATGCTGTCTGATATGATCATACCCCCCACATTGAAAACAAGCAGGGGGTTGACCACTGTATCTTGTAATTCCCCTATCTGACCCTAAGAAAAAATATTTCGGAATATGTTTCAAATTACTCCTAGAATCTCTCTGTAAAGCAATAACTGCTTTATACTCGCCTTTCCAAATGCCCCACGCGTTAAATGACTTTTGGGGGGGCAGCAACACTTTACAATAATTACTAAGCCACCGTTCCACATCTTGTTCGGGAACATTGGTTGTTCTGAAAGCTACAGTAAGAACTCTAGATTCTCCCCGAAATAAAGGAATGACATCATAATCCCGAAGAGGATTATATTCGGACCTTACAACCTGTCGTAATTTGCCCCAAAACTTTTGATATGCCCTTTCTGAAATAAAGCAAATATCAGTCTCCTTAAAGCCCGGAGGCATTATGACCGCCAAAATATCTTCTTTTTTCACAGCTAAAAAACCCAACAAAATCTCTCCCATCATATACTCTTCAGATATTTTCTGAAAGTCAGTCCCTTTATATCGGAATCGTACAACATATCTTTGACGAGGGTCAAAATCAGCCTCTTCCTCTCTCATATCAAAGAAACTTTCTAAAAACTCCTCATCTTCTTCTCGTTCCCTTTCAAAATGAAAAGGACGACGAAGAGGCTCCTGTTGCTGCCCTCCTTCTCCCTGTTGTCGAAAGGCTTCAGCTCTACTTCTAGTGTTTTGCAATATTGAAGCATAAGACGGTCCCGGAGTTGCAGACATAGGGTTATGCATAAGAGAAGAATCTTGCTCTTGCATCTGCAGATTGTGTGTCGCACTTGCTGAAGAATTGGATGAAAGTGGTTGCGACTGTAACTGTACTTGTGACTGCAGTTGTGACTGCAACTGGGACCGGGACTGGGACTGTAACCGTGTCTGTGACCGGGACCGAGACCGAGACCGTAACTGTGACCGTAACTGCGGTTGTGGCTGCGACTGCGATTGCGACTGCGACTGTGACTGTGACTGTGATTGTAGTAGAGATTGAGATTGAGATTGAGATTGAGATTGAGATTGAGATTGTAATTGTAAGTGCTGTTGCATTGGATGTGCCTGTGTTCGTGTTCGTGTTTGTGTTTGTAAAAATGTATCTAAATCTGTTTGTGAACCAGAACGTAATTGCGTATCTAAAGCAGCTACATCCCTTACATTACTCTCTCTAGATTGTACACCAGAAACTTGTGTAAATTCCATATTCCCATTTTCTTCAGTCCTAGAACCTCCCTGAACCTCAAATTCCATTACTTTGGAAGTTTCTCCTCTCAGGTTGGTTACTGGGGAATCCCCAGATACAGACGATCGAGATTCAACAGAATGTACAATTCCCTCTTCAGAAATAACAATAATAGATTCTTTCTGCAAGATCACTGAAGGCCTTGAAGAAAGTTCTACAGTATCAGCATTTACAACAAGAGCAGGATTTATAACATTTGTATTAATATTTGTATTTGTATTTGTCTGTATAGTTGTCGTTGTACCTGTACTTATGTCTATGTTTGTTGTCCCGTCAGAGACAAGAAATACGTCTTTTTCCTGTAAATTTCCTGTACTCACAGTTTGAACATGTCCCAGTTCAGTTTGTAAATGAATGACTGATGGTAACGAATGTCCCACTTCTGTACACAATCCTTTCATCGGAAGCAAAGATGAAGAGGAACTGAGGGACGAATCTTTTTTCCTCTTTTGTCCATGTCTCTGAGGCTTAGGCAGTAATTGTTGACCGCTAGCACCCTGAAAAGATTCTGCAGACTGCGGAGTCAATCGCCTTCGCTCTTCCGATTGCACTGCAGTAAAAGGAAAAGGACCGGAGACCCCAGTATCTACTCGACAAGTTTTTTCCTGACCTAACTTTCCCTGTATTCCACTCGATCCCTTTCCAACCCCCCCTCTATCAGTGACATTCTTAGTTTTCCCTCTCATCCTCCTCTTCCCCTGTTTCCGAATAAGATCATCATCTAAATCACTCCCCATACCTTTATCGTTCTCTGACCCAGTTAAAGAATCCACTCCTGACAAAACTTTATCACTCTCTTCTCCCTCTTCCCCCTTCCTTTCTTCCTGCCTCTTCCCTTTCTCACCCTGACTTTGACTATCAATAAAAAGTTTACGACTGACATTCTTGGAACGACTTAAACCCTCACCCATTAGCGGGAGACTCTGCAAAGCAGGGTCTCCCTGTTGAAGTAAACGAGCCTGTCGTGCCTCCGGCACCTCCGCCGTCGAAGAAACAGATAAGGGACACATCTCCGGATCACTAGCAGTCGATGAGGTCGTCATCTCAGACTCCGTCCCCACAGCAGACAATGTCCGTAATAAATATCTTCCAGCGGTCTTTCCTTGCCCAGAGGGAACCGTTTTCTGACTCGATCGATCCTGCTCCGTCTTTAACTGTTGAATTCGAACTTTCATGACGTGTATGGCCTGAGAAAGCCAAGTTACCATTTGTGCTCTCGTTAACTCCGTTTCCACCTTTCCCGTCTGATCATAAAATCCAGAAAGTCCTGTTTGCGATCCCCCTTCCAGAAAACGAAGAATATCTTTAAGTATAATCACGAATCCTTGCTCCTTTAACCAATCCGGATAAAGTTCCGTAGAAGTACGAGCCTTCCTCCCAATAACCAGTCTATCCACGATATTAAGCGATAGACTTCTAGCATAAAGGACCTTCTTGTAGAACTTGGATTTGATTGGGGTATCCCCAGTAAGATACGCCAATAAGATATCCTTCTTCTGATCCAACATACTGATAATAGCATCCTTACTCCGCTTGTCCAAAGCAACGGTAGGTACCATCGTAAGTCCCATATGGCTCAGCAGAAAAGCCCAAAACTTGACTAAGTCCATCTTACAAAGTTGTTCCGACACTAAAATTCCAAAGCCTTCAGACATAGGGCCAAACTTAAGCGTCTCCCAATCTTGCCTCAACTGAAACTCTCTGGCATTTTTCGAAGGAAGAGATGGTCCATCCAGTCCCCCAAAGGAAGATTTACTATCCACGGAACCAGCGGGAGACGCCCGATGTTCAACAGAACGCCCTTCGGCATGACCTTCAGCATGATCTTGAAACAACAACTCCAGCTCTTCCTGTGAAAGTCCATCAAAAGGTTGAGAAGGTTGAGAAAATTGCAAAGCGTCTTCCTTTTCTTCCAACAAAGGAAGTTGAGCTTGAGATTGATCTTGCCTTTCTCTTTTCTTTTTCTTTTTCCTCACCGGTTGGTCCTCAGGAGACGAAGCGACGGTTATATATTCCTCAACTTGGGTACCCTGGGTATCCTGGGCATGCTTAGATACAGACGTTAACATCTCCGCCCCATCTGACTCCTTCTTAGAATCACGGGGAGATTTGCCCAAACCCATTTGCACTTCCAAAAATTTTTCGTAATGACGACCCTCCTCTTTTCCCGACCGTCTTAAATCATGCATTTGTAGAGTTGTTTTTGAAGAAAAAGGAAACACAGGTGACAAAGCATCATCCTTCATCAAAGGCCCCTCTGAAAAACCAGAACTAACTGACTCGCCAGATGTGGAAACCTGAAAAACAGCCGGCGACACGCCAACAGAGCCAACATCTGGATGTCCAGATGTTGGAACAGCCGGATCAGCGGACGAGGGTGTCCCATCTGGATGTCCAGATGTGCGAACATCTGGATCAGCGGACGAGGGTGCGACATCTGGAACATCTGGATGGCCAGATGTGCGAACATCTGGATCTCCGGGTGGGGCCACGACATCTGGATGGACAGATGTTGGAACATCTGGATCTCCGGGTGGGGCCACAACATCTGGAACATCTGGACGACCAGATGTGAAAGCGCCATCTGGGCCCACACAGCGCCTCCCGGCACCCTTATCTTCATCCAAAACAATCCTAGCACTAAAACAGGCGGTGGTAACATCTGTATTCCTATCTTCAACTATCGCAACATCTGGAACATCATCAGCACCCGACAGCATCGGAGAGCTCCTCACCGCCCTTCCATGGATGCCTCCTGTCTGCAAGATACCTTCTAATACTTGAGTTGCTTGAAGGGATTCCATTTCAGACGATGCGAGCAGCAATTCTTTTTCTGACGATGCGAGCAACAGTTCTTTTTCTGACGATGCGATAGGCTTCACTTTCAGGCCTTCTTCTTGCAGGCCTCTGTTGAAATGTTCCATAGACGCTGAAGAAAAATGATCTTCTGGGTCCCCCCCAGCCGGGGGGGCCTCCATCCCAGACTCTTTTCGAGGGGGCCGCTCTCCTCTACAAAGATCCAGTCAAAAATCCAAAAAAGAAAAACTAAACTTGCCAAAGCCAGGAAAAAGTAAAAAGTTTTCAGGAGCCTCCAACAAACACAACCTCTCCCTCCAACTGTTAGGTTTAGGTTTAGGTTTAGGTTTAGGTTTAGGTTTAGGTTTAGGTTTAGGTTTAGGAAAATAGATTTTTTTTTTTTTTTTTTAGGAAAATAGATTTTTTATTTAATAATAACCATTCTACAACAAACTGTAAGCAACAAATTCCAAGATGCATAATTACGATTGAAACAATAAATACAGTTAATACATACATACATACCTACATACGTACATATTACATATTAATATAGGCATCTAAATATTTCTAGCATTAAATATCACCATTAAATATTAACATTAAGCATAAAGCATTAAGCATCAAGCATCGACATAAATGTAAGCCATCAACATTCAGGCTGTTCATGTTTCAAACTTTATTAACTTTATTAACTTTATTAACTGTATTAACTTTATTAACTTTATTCATTATTAACTATTAACTATGAACTATGAACTATCAACTATTAACTATCAACTTTTCACTTTTTACTAATTAAGGAAATAAAAGAAAAAGAAAAAGAAGAATTAAGTTATACAACAGATGTCTATCCAACTTGAGAGAAGTCAAGGTAGGAAGCAATTATATCTGACTTCAAGGAACTGGCGGGTTGATCTCATGAAACCACCTCCACCTGCTCAGCCACTTCACGCCCTTCATCCTCTTTTCTTCCCACCTTTTAATTTTCGCCAAATAATCTGTTACAGTATGTACCGTTTCAACTAAGGGTACTGCCTTTTTGGTATACACCTCCTCCCTTCTGTTTTTCATCATAGTACTAACAAAGATGAGATTCACTAACCTAACCAGTGCCCAAGGAACCTTAATACCAGCCTTCTCACCCGGACAGCCCCCCTGCTCCCTGGGATTCCCAAACCCTTCTGTCGGCTCCAATCCCGAGACAATCGTTTCCCAGTGTTGTGATATCAGAAAAGGCCATTGCAATGCTCTGGCTACTCCTGCCCACGACCTCCTTACAGCTACACACTCCTTCACAACATGGGGGATGGTCTCAGGAATGTTGGTATGTGGATTCAAAGACCTACAAAGCACCCTGGGGCAACGCTGTTGATCTTCTGTCGCCCCAAACTTTTTACTTCCCACATATAATATCTGATGGTAAGTCCTCCAACGAAGATCCCGTAGGGCATAAGGTATGGTCCGGTCACCGAAGGTGGGGATAGGAAAGATCTGGTCCCTCAAATACGAAGAAAGCGTCTCCTTCTTCCGTCTCTCTTCATCATAGGGTACCAACCGACTTCGGTGCATAACAGTCCAGTACAACTTTCCGGTAACTCCTTTAGTTCCCGGGCTAGTTCCCTTGACTTCTGAGGCTTCGATGCCATGTTTCTGTATCCCCTTTGCTACCTCAACCATAAAGTCAGGAAGCTGTACTTTCATCGAAGCCGTCAAGCGGGTCGGCAGAGAGCCTTCTTTCCACCATCGTTTTGCCCATCTGGTGTCTACCCAACTGTCCATAAAGAACTGTCTGGTGTACATTTCTTGCGTAATCAAGCCCGTCGCATTCTGCTGC
Organism: Eublepharis macularius; assembly: GCF_028583425.1. Classification (NCBI taxonomy): domain Eukaryota; kingdom Metazoa; phylum Chordata; class Lepidosauria; order Squamata; family Eublepharidae; genus Eublepharis; species Eublepharis macularius. Next base: position 55,225 of record NW_026559722.1, on the reverse strand, counting down.
CAAGTTCCACAGTTAAAAACTAGAAAGATGGATAGGAACCACAGTCCAATCTCCGGTAACCCAAGACCTCCTTCTCCGTGTCCTCTCTGAACGACTACTCTCGCAAGCGGTAAGTGGAGCGTCCCGAAAATCCACTTAAAAACCGCTCTGGTGATGATGGTTACTGTAGATTCCGGCGGAGGGTAAACTGTCGCTAGGTAATTGCCAGCTGGAATGCAATATATGGCAAAATATTGAACTTTTTGTGCTGTGGATAATCTCCATGTCTTCCACCTGTCCAGTCTTTCCAACACTCGCTGTTGCCATACAATCCAATTATCCCTCCAGCCATCAGCTCTCAAAGAAAAGGTGACTCCCAGGATCTTCAGAGACAGCATCCCCGTTCCTGTCCCGCTCGCTCCTTCGTCGTCATGCTGTCTGTTCTCCTTTCCTTCTACCTGTCCTTCCAGCTCCTCACGGTCTCTATGATCCTTCTCCGTAGGCACCATGGGAGTCACTTCCATTCTTCCCGTCCGCCCGTCGAGATCGTAAATCTGACTTTTAAGCTCGTTCACCTTTGCTCCGGAAACAATTTCGTAGCGCCGTAAATGTTCTCGCACCTTTAGCAGTTCCTCTGTGTTCCGGAGGATGACGTAACAATCGTCAGCGTGGGCTAGACTGGTGATGCGATACTCCGGACAACCGTGGGGAAAAATTCCTCTGATGAACCGATCTCTCTGCAACGCCCTAAGAAGAGGATCTAGTGTCAAGACGTACAGGAGAGGACTGAGAGGGCATCCTTGTCTAACCCCCGTGGGTACTGGAAATGGCGACCCTCGACACCCTCCGACGTTTGGTGTAACCTGCGCGTTCATGTAAAGTGCCTGTAGGAGCTTGATCAGCTGTTCTGGCAATCCATGGAATTTTAAAACAGCCCACATGTAGCCTCTGTCAACCCGGTCAAACGCTTTACTCTGGTCCAGCTGCAATATGCATAGATGTTCCTTTTCCTGCTGTAACCGGTCAAAAATCTGTCTGAAAACACAGGTGGTATGCGCCATTCTCCTTCCGGGTACAGAGCTGGTTTGTCCAACCTGCACTAGTGCATTAGCCAGTTTTTTCAACCTATTATTGAGGACCCTTGCTAGTATCCTATAATCGGTGTTGTTAACCGTGATGGGTCTCCAGTTGCCTATCAGAGTCGGATCTCCTCCTTTGTACAATAGACTCATTGATCCGTGTAAAAAACTCCGTCCCACCCTCGCCCTCTGCAGCATCTCATTAAAAACCTCCGTCAAGATGGGAACTAAGTGATCTTTAAAGTTCTTATAAAACCCATACGGTAACCCATCCGGTCCCGGCTTAGAGTTACGTTTACCCGCCTGAATGGCTCGCTGGATTTCTTCTTGCTCGAAGGGCCGAGAGAGTTCGCAAAGATCTTCTTCGTTTGGCGGTAACGGTTTCTGCCCAAAAGCACTTTCTAGATAGGACTGAATGCGTACTTCATCAGGAGAGGTTTCCGAAACCGCGTAAAATTCTCTATAAAATCTAGAGACCTCTTCTGCTATCTGGACCGGTTCTTGAAGTAGTCCATCTGACGGACCTCCTTTTAACGCGGACAGAGTCTGGTTGTATCGAGGCAGGCGATCTTTTTGCCATTCTCCCTTCTCAATTAACGGCCCCGATGCTCTAGCCACCCGTGCCATATGACGCCGTCGACGTTGGGTAAGGCGGTAAGTTTTAATAACTTCTTGATTGCGTCGAAGCCGTTCATTGTCAACGTCAAGGCCCTTGTTCATTCTCCATCTGCATGCAAGTACGTTCTGGATCGCTCTGTGGTATTGTGACAGTTCATAACTGCCCTGCACTCTCCTGGCCCGAACCGAAGCATATCGTATGGCATCTTTCGTCCTTTCCCACCAATCGAGGACATCCATCCCAGACTTTATACGCTTTTGGCATTCAAGCGTCAGAACAATTTCCGGTTCCATCCGAAAGTTCCTGAGGTCCGCTTCACTGAGTCGCCAAGCTGGTTTGTGTTTCCTCCTATTGGGTTGTCCTGCAAATAATACTTGAAGAATAGCGTGGTCTGACCACGGCGTCAAAATAATCTTACATCCCGTAAGGGGGAGAGCCGCTGGGGCCCATATTCTGTCCAGCCTGCTTGTCGACAGAGGGTGATAATAAGTCATCTTACACCCTAAGGTTGCTGTGAATTTACGTCGGAACGTTGCCCGGTGATGCGTAGGGAGAAAATCTAATTCCCCATCATTCTGTAGCCCCGCATCCATCAAGCCAAGGCGATCTTTAAGAAGGGCTTTCAGTCTTTTTTCCTCCATTGTCAGCTGTTTAAAAACAGGGGCAGACGTTCCCATTTGAGCACCGGCTCTCAAATTAATTCTATCCTCTCGCTCGGAGCGAACATTGAAATCTCCCGCCACGAGTAGAGCCCTCTTTGTACCAATATGATCCTCCAATGTTTGCCACAGCTGTCGTCTATGAATTGCCTTCACAGGAGCGTAGAGGGCACACAACCTAAACTTGCTGTCTAACGCTTTTGCCGGGTTTTTAAGATTGAAGTCCACTATTATAAGATGACCCGGCATAGCATCGATGGTCCTCACAACTTGAAGATCAGGATTGCATAAGAAGAGAACCGCGACACCTCCCGTTCCTTCCTCTTCTTTCAAAGACCAAATGGAAGGCCCCCAAGTCCAGGAATTCTGCGCTGCACTCCTCTCCCTAGGAGTACTAATATTAGTTTCTTGCAAGACAAAAACATCAGCCTTTAGCCTCCTAATGTGGCAATAAACATCTTCTCTCCTCACCGACTGCCGTAGCCCTCTACAATTCCAGGTAAGTATGTTCAACTCCATTGGTATTGTTAATGAATATAAGATAGCAGCAATAGCAATAAAACCATAAGCCATCTTAAATCCAGTTCCATTGAACTTATCGACTGTCATTTTATCTTTGCCTATTCCTATTATTTTCCTACAAACCTCGCCGGTCTTCCTCCATGCCTTCCACTACAGTTTCTAAACTCATCGTCTCCACCTCCTCCTGCGGATCAGGAGGCGTGGCCTTACACGGAAATGACACGCACGGCGTCAAAATGTTTCCACTTGAGTCAGGTAAGCTAACAGGAGGAGGATACTCGTGCTGTTGAGGAACCTTTTCCTGGTCAGGAGGAGAGTCAGACAGGTCGCCTGTCACAGGGTTCTTTTCCACCAAAGATATTCCACTTATCCACTCCATCGATTCTGTCTTCCCTCCTTCAAGGTCCTCGCTTATCTCTGCAATTCGCTCTCTAATTTGTTCTTGTCTTTGTCCATCTGTATACATAGGTATCTGTTCCTGGTTCTGTGTGTCTCCCTGGTTCAGCATCGCCTCCTGTTCTGGCGCTTCTTCCACCATCATCATCTGGGAGTCACTTAACGGTTCCTCGGTAAGGTTTGGGTCTCGGTCCCTTCTTCTAGCCAGTTCACGTTGTATGCAGGTAACCTCGTCTCTCCAATAATGCTCCTTTTGACTTAAACGTAGTTGTACCTCCTCAGATGCACCTTCTGCAGCGGAAAGTGCTTGGGTCACCTTTTGGATCTTTTCGTTGAGTTCTTCAGTAATTACCTGGAGTTCCTTTTCTGTAAGGTTTTCGTATGTACGGAATATGGCTTTCTTCGACTCTTTCCTTGACTCTTTCCTTGACTCTTTCCTCATCTTAGGTTTCTCCGATCCCGCCTTTCTATCAGTCTGCATGTCATCTCTTTGTTTTTGTTCCGGGTTGATACATGATCCGGTAGTAAGGGAGGCCAGAGGCGTATCTTGCGTACCTTCCTCTTCTGTCACATTCAAGGCTTCAAATCGGTTGCTGACCATCGTTCGTATCGGGTTATACACTCCCCGTCTTACCCTGCCTCTAAGGACATCGTGCGAAGTCCTCTTTACCTCCTGCCAACCCCCTTCATGTAAACATTCGTTACTGTCCTTCTCCCCGTGTTTTGCAGTAGCACCCTCTGAAAATTGGCTAGTCGATGAATCCTCATCTCTTCGATTTAAATGAGGGTGACAGCGAACGAGTTTTGAGTACGAGTTTGGATACCACTTGTTATAATGCGCGTCGGGACACAGAAGGTACGTGTGGCCTTGGCGGCCACAAAGGTTACAGACCACTCCAGTTGTACATTGTGTGGAGTTATGGCCCCTCCTCCCACAGACAGAACACAAAGGTGTGGCACAGTGTTGCCTAATATGGTCAAACCCCCCACATTGGAAGCATGCTGGGGGTTGCCCACTGTACCTGGTGATTCCTCTATCTCCTCCCAAAAAAAAATATTTAGGAATATGTTGTAGTTTACTCCTGAAGTCTCTTTGCAAAGAGACGACAGTCTTATATTCTCCTTTCCAAATGCCCCATGAATTGAGGGCCTTTTGGGGGGGTAACAACACCTTGCAAAATCTGCCCAGCCATTGTTCCACATCCTCTGCTGGAATATTTGTCGTTCTGAACGCCACCGTCAGAACCCTCGATTCTCCTCGGAAGAGGGGAATAATGTCATAGTCACCAAAGGGATTCGGGGTCGACCTCATGATTTCTCTCAACCTCCCCCAACCCTTCTGGTATCCTCGTTCTGACACAAAACAAACATCGGTTTCCCTAAGCCCCGGCGGCATGATAACTGCCAGTATGTCGCCTCGTGGAATTCCCATTATCCCTAAAAGCACCTCCTCTATCATGTATTCTTCTGTGAGCTTTTGTGGATCTGAGCCTTTATACCTGAACCGAATAACAAATCTTTGCCTCGGATCAAATTCTCCTTCATCTTCTCTCATATTGAAGAAATCCTCTAAGAATTCTTCATCCTCCAGTCTCTCCTTTTCAAAATCCGTCCGACGGCGGGGGGGTTCTCCATCCGTTTCCCCCTCCCTCCGTGATCCCGGGTCCCTTGGCCTCCTACCGGTTCCCCTCAACATGTCTGCATAAGACGTTCCTGCGCTCCCAACGGAAGGTGTGTGGGCTGGTAAGGATTCGCTAGAACCCGTTGTTAGAGGTTCCCTAGAATCTGTTGTTAAAGATTCTCTAAAACTTGCTGCTGAAACCTTAGGCATTGCGTCAGGAAGAGTATTACTTGTAGGTAACCTAGGTGTTGTTACAGTTACTCCCGGGTTTCTAGGAACCGGTAGGACCACATCCCTCTTAGGTTCTCCTTGGTTTCCCAATGCTATCCCCACTGGCGTACCTTGTGACACATCAGCATCTCCTACTCCAATTCCTAAACCTTGGGCTCCCTTTTCAACCCTAACCGTGCATACCGATATTTGTGTATCACGTTCCCGCTTTCCGTTTGTCTCTGATGTTACATGATTGGAAGGATCCTCCTGCAAGATCACTGAAGTTCCTGCAGAAGGATTTACATATGTCTCAAATGTCTCATGTATGTTTTCTTTACTCACAGGTCCTGTTTTAAGTCGCAGTTCAATCAATTCCGAATCCGTGTCCATGACGAAGTTCCCTATCGATATATCTTCAGTCGTCACAGGTAAGTTTCCTTGCACGGTGATCAGAAGGGAGTCCTGTTCTGATTGCATGTCTGTCTGCATCGGTAGAACTGTCTCGTTCAGAGTCCTAGTCATTGAGGTCAAGCTAACAGCTTCTCCCTTCCCTTCAGATGACAGGCTGGTCTGTGCTGTATCGGGAAGAGAAAGAAGACCCGAAGACCCAGTATCCACTTGCGAAACATTCCCCCGCAGGGGTGCCTTGTCCCTAAAGTTTAATTCCCTGCTCTCCTTCCTTCTCCCCTCCCTTCTCCCCTCCCTCTGCGGCTTCCCTCCACATCTCTCCAAAGAAACTACTTCCTTTCTCTTAATATCCCTATCTGATATACATCCACCTTCCTTAGTAGGGGCTAACTCCATCTCCTCTTCTTCCTCCTCTTCCCTTTCAGAACTAGAGAGAGATTCTATGCCAGATAAGCCAGATAACCCCCCGCTGTCCTCATCTCCTCCCTCTCCTTCCTTTTCAGTCGCCTTTTCATCTTTCATCCCTCTCTCTCCTTTCTTCCTACGTCCCTCTTCATCTTCTAGAAAGAGCCTCTTATCCACAGAACAGAAACGACCGTGACCCTCACCCGTTTGCGGGAGACTCTGCGAAGCAGAGTCTCCCTGGCGACACATTCGGGCATCTTGTGCTGCTATCATGGCAGATAATTCAGCATGCGATGGAATCGTCACAGGATTAGCCAGCTGAGTCGTATCCGTCATCATCTTAGACACAGTTTTCCGTTCAAGCCTTCCTTTCCTGGGCGCGACACTCCTTCCAGTCGACGTCTCCGCCTCTCCCTTTAGTCGTTGAACACGGACTTTGAAAACATGCAACGCTTGGACGCACCAGTGTATCAAATCTTTTTGTGTCATTTCTGTCGCTCTCTTGCCAGGTTCGTCAAGAAATCCCGTGCCTTCCGCCGGCGGTCTTTCTTCAGCACGACGACAGATACCTTTGAGAAGTTTCGTAAGTCCCTCCTCCGTCAACCAGGAGGGATAGGTCTCCGTCGAAGTACGACTCCGACGTCCTATGACAAGCCTATCAACGATGTTGATCGATAGGGATCTGGCATAAAGAAGATTTTGCGACGGCGGCTCTCGTCCGGTTTCCTCTCCATCAGTAAGATATGTAAACAACACCTCCTTTTGTTTATCCAGCAAGTCTATCATCGAGTCCTTGCTTCTCTTAGTTAAGGAAGGCGTGGGTACCATCACCCATCCCACATGAGTCAACAGAAAACACCAGAACTTTGCCAAATCGAGCTTATTAGTTTCTTCTGGAACCAAAAGGTCCAGACCCTTAGACATGGGACCAAACTTTATCTTCTCCCAGGCATTCCTCAATTGAATCTCTCTAACATTCCGGACAGCATTAGATTCTATCCCTGGGGTTCCGCATTCCACAGACAGGGCCGGAGACAAGTCCCCGATTCCAACCCCCTGTTTTGCTATACTCGTATTTTTCTCCTCTGAGCGCTGTCCATAAACATGTGTAGAACAATCTCGTTCAAGACTCTGGGAAGACTGTCGGTCTACATGTTCTCGGGCACCATGCGAAGTTTGGGCCAAGTGAGATTCTCGCCCTTGCTTCTGCTTCTTTTTAGCCGGTTGTTCCTCCGGGGACGAACTGTGGTCAACGACACCCTTAGGATATTTCGTTCTGGAGGAAGGGGCGATGTTTGAAGAGTCTTCATCGACTTGTGCCAGTTTGAATAAGTCCTCATAAACGTGGACCTTGTGTGTCTCTTTCAGTATTATATCAAGGAATCTGTCCTTCTGTTTAAGGAGTTTAGCACGCCGTTCGAGGTCCAGACAATCCACTAGGTGTTTATCCACATTTTGAATGGAAATTTCCGTTTCTTTTAGCTGGTAACGAGCTTTACGTAGTCCCTCGGCCCATCTTTGCCTTTCCTCTTCGGGCTCTCGGGGTAAGTCTGTGTTACAGGAGACGATGTCTTTCTCCACGGGGATCTCCGAAGGAACAGGTTCCGATTTTGCTCTACAAGCTATAGGGGACTTAGCTAAATCCATCACCTCGTCAAGATAACGGTCCATACGCCGCTGAGAAAAATCATCCCCCTTTCCCAGGACAAAGGAATCCTTCGATTGTTTATAAGCTGCTCTTTGGCATTGGATAACAGGGACATCAATAGAGTCAACCCGGGAAACACGGCCAAGATCGAGGTCGGAGTCAGAGGTAAGAATAAATTCAACTTCACTCCCTTGGTCGGGGCAGAGTCTTGACTGCCGTATGTCTTCCTGAAATGTGGTGCTGTGGGAGGGGCCCCCTATCTGTTTAAGGGCCTGTCCTTGTTTCTCCATTTGCACAGCAGCTGTTATCGGAAGTCTATCTCGGCTTTTAGTAGAGTGCATATCTGGTTCAGCCGTGTCAACATCTGGGTCAGCAAACGAGTCCATCACATCACAGCACACTGGTGGGTCAGAATCAGGAATGGGAGTAGAGGTCTCCTCGGGAGTAAGGACCTGCATGATAAAGTTCTCAGTCTTCTGGGCCTCCTGAGTTATAAAGGTCTCCTCATGAGTAAGCACATGTGTAACAGCGTCCCCAGCATTCAGGGTTTTCGTAGGAGCAAAGGTCTCCTCGTGAGTAAGGACAGGTGGAACAGCCTTCTTAGCATTCAGGATTTGCATAGGAGTAAAGGTCTCCTCGTGAGTAAGGACACGTGTAAGCACCTCCCTAGCATTCAGGGTTTGCATAGGAGCAAAGGTCTCCTCGCGAGTAAGGACATGTGTAACAGCCCCCCCAACATTCAGGTCTTGCTTAGGAGCAGAGGTCTCCTCATGAGTAGGGACACGTGTAACAGCTTCCCCAGCATTCAAGTTTTGCATAGGAACAAAGGTCTCCTCGCGAGTAAGGACACGTGTAACGGCCTCCCCAGCATTCAGGATTTGCATAGGGACAAAGGTCTCCTCGCGAGTAAGGGCACGTGTAACGGCCTCCCCAGCATTCAGGATTTGTATAGGAGCGAAGGTCTCCTCGCGAGTAAGGACAAGTGTGACGGCCTCCCCAGCCATCAAGTTTTGCGTAGGAGCAAAGGTCTCCTCGTGAGTAAGGACACGTGTAACAGCCTCCCCAGCATTCAAGTTTTGCGTAGGAGCAAAGGTCTCCTCGTGAGTAAGGACACGTGTAACGGCCTTCCCAGAGGCCAGGGCGTTCTTTGATGTAAAGGTCTCCTCAAGAGTAGGGCCACGTGTAACGGGTTTTCGAGTGATGTGGGTCTCCTCAGGAGTAAAGGTGTCCTTCAAACTCTCACCCACCACGTCCAGGGCCAGGTCATCCCCAGACCCCTCTAAGGTTACAGCTCCCTCTGCTGTTGCATGTTGTATTGAAAGCAATATGGAAAAGGGATTCTCCTTTAAAGCGGCAGGGGTCTTCTGGGAGGGTTGAAAACCCAAAACGGGGGTCCGGTCTAGATTCCCCAGGGGCCCTTGAACATCCTTACTGTCCGTGGCGTCCGAAGGCGCGACTCCCAAAGAGGATGGCAGCAGATGAAGTTGGAAGCCTTTTTCTTGTAGGCCATGCTGAGAAGCATGCTCTCCATTGTCTCCATTGTCTTGTATAGGGAAAAATTCGGTCTCAATTTGGGGGTCCCCCCCATGAGGGGGGGGCTCCATATTCGCACCCCCTGATGGGGGTACCCTTAGGAACAAAGTCTGACCAAAATTGAAATTTTTGTCAGAGATATAATAGGTCAAAAAAGCGAAAATCCAAACCAGGAAGTGAGAGCTCCTTGATCGCACGTCTGCTATTCAAGGTGGGTGGGGTTAGGGTTAGGGTTAGGGTTAGGGTTAGGGTTAGGAAAATAGATTTTTTTTTTTTTTTTAGGAAAATAGATTTTTTATTTAATAATAACCATTCTACAACAAACTGTAAGCAACAAATTCCAAGATGCATAATTACGATTGAAACAATAAATACAGTTAATACATACATACATACCTACATACGTACATATTACATATTAATATAGGCATCTAAATATTTCTAGCATTAAATATCACCATTAAATATTAACATTAACATTAAGCATAAAGCATTAAGCATCAAGCATCGACATAAATGTAAGCCATCAACATTCAGGCTGTTCATGTTTCAAACTTTATTAACTTTATTAACTGTATTAACTTTATTAACTTTATTCATTATTAACTATTAACTATGAACTATGAACTATCAACTATTAACTATCAACTTTTCACTTTTTACTAATTAAGGAAATAAAAGAAAAAGAAAAAGAAGAATTAAGTTATACAACAGATGTCTATCCAACTTGAGAGAAGTCAAGGTAGGAAGCAATTATATCTGACTTCAAGGAACTGGCGGGTTGATCTCATGAAACCACCTCCACCTGCTCAGCCACTTCACGCCCTTCATCCTCTTTTCTTCCCACCTTTTAATTTTCGCCAAATAATCTGTTACAGTATGTACCGTTTCAACTAAGGGTACTGCCTTTTTGGTATACACCTCCTCCCTTCTGTTTTTCATCACAGTACTAACAAAGATGAGATTCACTAACCTAACCAGTGCCCAAGGAACCTTAATACCAGCCTTCTCACCCGGACAGCCCCCCTGCTCCCTGGGATTCCCAAACCCTTCTGTCGGCTCCAATCCCGAGACAATCGTTTCCCAGTGTTGTGATATCAGAAAAGGCCATTGCAATGCTCTGGCTACTCCTGCCCACGACCTCCTTACAGCTACACACTCCTTCACAACATGGGGGATGGTCTCAGGAATGTTGGTATGTGGATTCAAAGACCTACAAAGCACCCTGGGGCAACGCTGTTGATCTTCTGTCGCCCCAAACTTTTTACTTCCCACATATAATATCTGATGGTAAGTCCTCCAACGAAGATCCCGTAGGGCATAAGGTATGGTCCGGTCACCGAAGGTGGGGATAGGAAAGATCTGGTCCCTCAAATACGAAGAAAGCGTCTCCTTCTTCCGTCTCTCTTCATCATAGGGTACCAACCGACTTCGGTGCATAACAGTCCAGTACAACTTTCCGGTAACTCCTTTAGTTCCCGGGCTAGTTCCCTTGACTTCTGAGGCTTCGATGCCATGTTTCTGTATCCCCTTTGCTACCTCAACCATAAAGTCAGGAAGCTGTACTTTCATCGAAGCCGTCAAGCGGGTCGGCAGAGAGCCTTCTTTCCACCATCGTTTTGCCCATCTGGTGTCTACCCAACTGTCCATAAAGAACTGTCTGGTGTACATTTCTTGCGTAATCAAGCCCGTCGCATTCTGCTGCCAAGTTCCACAGTTAAAAACTAGAAAGATGGATAGGAACCACAGTCCAATCTCCGGTAACCCAAGACCTCCTTCTCCGTGTCCTCTCTGAACGACTACTCTCGCAAGCGGTAAGTGGAGCGTCCCGAAAATCCACTTAAAAACCGCTCTGGTGATGATGGTTACTGTAGATTCCGGCGGAGGGTAAACTGTCGCTAGGTAATTGCCAGCTGGAATGCAATATATGGCAAAATATTGAACTTTTTGTGCTGTGGATAATCTCCATGTCTTCCACCTGTCCAGTCTTTCCAACACTCGCTGTTGCCATACAATCCAATTATCCCTCCAGCCATCAGCTCTCAAAGAAAAGGTGACTCCCAGGATCTTCAGAGACAGCATCCCCGTTCCTGTCCCGCTCGCTCCTTCGTCGTCATGCTGTCTGTTCTCCTTTCCTTCTACCTGTCCTTCCAGCTCCTCACGGTCTCTATGATCCTTCTCCGTAGGCACCATGGGAGTCACTTCCATTCTTCCCGTCCGCCCGTCGAGATCGTAAATCTGACTTTTAAGCTCGTTCACCTTTGCTCCGGAAACAATTTCGTAGCGCCGTAAATGTTCTCGCACCTTTAGCAGTTCCTCTGTGTTCCGGAGGATGACGTAACAATCGTCAGCGTGGGCTAGACTGGTGATGCGATACTGCGGACAACCGTGGGGAAAAATTCCTCTGATGAACCGATCTCTCTGCAACGCCCTAAGAAGAGGATCTAGTGTCAAGACGTACAGGAGAGGACTGAGAGGGCATCCTTGTCTAACCCCCGTGGGTACTGGAAATGGCGACCCTCGACACCCTCCGACGTTTGGTGTAACCTGCGCGTTCATGTAAAGTGCCTGTAGGAGCTTGATCAGCTGTTCTGGCAATCCATGGAATTTTAAAACAGCCCACATGTAGCCTCTGTCAACCCGGTCAAACGCTTTACTCTGGTCCAGCTGCAATATGCATAGATGTTCCTTTTCTTGCTGTAACCGGTCAAAAATCTGTCTGAAAACACAGGTGGTATGCCCCATTCTCCTTCCGGGTACAGAGCTGGTTTGTCCAACCTGCACTAGTGCATTAGCCAGTTTTTTCAACCTATTATTGAGGACCCTTGCTAGTATCCTGTAATCGGTGTTGTTAACCGTGATGGGTCTCCAGTTGCCTATCAGAGTCGGATCTCCTCCTTTGTACAATAGACTCATTGATCCGTGTAAAAAACTCCGTCCCACCCTCGCCCTCTGCAGCATCTCATTAAAGACCTCCGTCAAGATGGGAACTAAGTGATCTTTAAAGTTCTTATAGAACCCATACGGTAACCCATCCGGTCCCGGCTTAGAGTTACGTTTACCCGCCTGAATGGCTCGCTGGATTTCTTCTTGCTCGAAGGGCCGAGAGAGTTCGCAAAGATCTTCTTCGTTTGGCGGTAACGGTTTCTGCCCAAAGGCACTTTCTAGATAGGACTGAATGCGTACTTCATCAGGAGAGGTTTCCGAAACCGCGTAAAATTCTCTATAAAATCTAGAGACCTCTTCTGCTATCTCGACCGGTTCTTGAAGTAGTCCATCTGACGGACCTCCTTTTAACGCGGACAGAGTCTGGTTGTATCGAGGCAGGCGATCTTTTTGCCATTCTCCCTTCTCAATTAACGGCCCCGACGCTCTAGCCACCCGTGCCATATGACGCCGTCGACGTTGGGTAAGGCGGTAAGTTTTAATAACTTCTTGATTGCGTCGAAGCCGTTCATTGTCAACGTCAAGGCCCTTGTTCATTCTCCATCTGCATGCAAGTACGTTCTGGATCGCTCTGTGATATTGTGACAGTTCATAACTGCCCTGCACTCTCCTGGCCCGAACCGAAGCATATCGTATGGCATCTTTCGTCCTTTCCCACCAATCGAGGACATCCATCCCAGACTTTATACGCTTCTGGCATTCAAGCGTCAGAACAATTTCCGGTTCCATCCGAAAGGTCCGGAGGTCCGCTTCACTGAGTCGCCAAGCTGGTTTGTGATTCCTCCTATTGGGTTGTCCTGCAAATAATACTTGAAGAATAGCGTGGTCTGACCACGGCGTCAAAATAATCTTACATCCCGTAAGGGGGAGAGCCGCTGGGGCCCATATTCTGTCCAGCCTGCTTGTCGACAGAGGGTGATAATAAGTCATCTTACACCCTAAGGTTGCTGTGAATTTACGTCGGAACGTTGCCCGGTGATGCGTAGGGAGAAAATCTAATTCCCCATCATTCTGTAGCCCCGCATCCATCAAGCCAAGGCGATCTTTAAGAAGGGCTTTCAGTCTTTTTTCCTCCATTGTCAGCTGTTTAAATACGGGGGCAGACGTTCCCATTTGAGCACCGGCTCTCAAATTAATTCTATCCTCTCGCTCGGAGCGAACATTGAAATCTCCCGCCACGAGTAGAGCCCTCTTTGTACCAATATGATCCTCCAATGTTTGCCACAGTTGTCGTCTATGAATTGCCTTCACAGGAGCATAGAGGGCACACAACCTAAACTTGCTGTCTAACGCTTTTGCCGGGTTTTTAAGATTGAAGTCCACTATTATAAGATGACCCGGCATAGCATCGATGGTCCTCACAACTTTAAGATCAGGATTGCATAAGAAGAGAACCGCGACACCTCCCGTTCCTTCCTCTTCTTTCAAAGACCAAATTGAAGGCCCCCAAGTCCAGGAATTCTGCGCTGCACTCCTCTCCCTAGGAGTACTAATATTAGTTTCTTGCAGGACAAAAACATCAGCCTTTAGCCTCCTAATGTGGTAATAAACATCTTCTCTCCTCACCGACTGCCGTAGCCCTCTACAATTCCAGGTAAGTATGTTCAACTCCATTGGTATTGTTAATGAATATAAGATAGCAGCAATAGCAATAAAACCATAAGCCATCTTAAATCCAGTTCCATTGAACTTATCGACTGTCATTTTATCTTTCCTCTTCCTATTCTTTTCCTACAAACCTCGCCGGTCTTCCTCCGTGCCTTCCACTACAGTTTCTAAACTCATCGTCTCCACCTCCTCCTGCGGATCAGGAGGCGTGGCCTTACAGGGAAATGACGCGCACGGCGTCAAAATGTTTCCCCTTGAGTCGGGTAAGCTAACAGGAGGAGGATACTCGTGCTGTTGAGGAACCTTTTCCTGGTCAGGAGGAGAGTCAGACTGGTCGTCTGTCACAGGGTTCTTTTCCACCAATGATATTCCACTTATCCACTCCATCGATTCCGTCTTCCCTCCTTCAAGGTCCTCGCTTATCTCTGCAATTCGCTCTCTAATTTGTTCATGTCTTTGTCCATCTGTATACATAGGTATCTGTTCCTGGTTCTGTGTGTCTCCCTGGTTCAGCATCGCCTCCTGTTCTGGCGCTTCTTCCACCATCATCATCTGGGAGTCACTTAACGGTTCCTCGGTAAGGTTTGGGTCTCGGTCCCTTCTTCTAGCCAGTTCACGTTGTATGCAGGTAACCTCGTCTCTCCAATAATGCTCCTTTTGACTTAAACGTAGTTGTACCTCCTCAGATGCACCTTCTGCAGCGGAAAGTGCTTGGGTCACCTTTTGGATCTTTTCGTTGAGTTCTTCAGAAATTACCTGGAGTTCCTTTTCTGTAAGGTTTTCGTATGTACGGAATATGGCTTTCTTCGACTCTTTCCTTGACTCTTTCCTTGACTCTTTCCTCATCTTAGGTTTCTCCGATCCCGCCTTTCTATCAGTCTGCATGTCATCTCTTTGTTTTTGTTCCGGGTTGATACATGATCCGGTAGTAAAGGAGGCCAGAGGCGTATCTTGCGTACCTTCCTCTTCTGTCACATTCAAGGCTTCAAATCGGTTGCTGACCATCGTTCGTATCGGGTTATACACTCCCCGTCTTACCCTGCCTCTAAGGACATCGTGCGAAGTCCTCTTTACCTCCTGCCAACCCCCTTCATGTAAACATTCGTTACTGTCCTTCTCCCCGTGTTTTGCAGTAGCACCCTCTGAAAATTGGCTAGTCGATGAATCCTCATCTGTTCGATTTAAATGAGGGTGACAGCGAACGAGTTTTGAGTACGAGTTTGGATACCACTTGTTATAATGCGCGTCGGGACACAGAAGGTACGTGTGGCCTTGGCGGCCACAAAGGTTACAGACCACTCCAGTTGTACATTGTGTGGAGTTATGGCCCCTCCTCCCACAGACAGAACACAAAGGTGTGGCACAGTGTTGCCTAATATGGTCAAACCCCCCACATTGGAAGCATGCTGGGGGTTGCCCACTGTACCTGGTGATCCCTCTATCTCCTCCCAGAAAAAAATATTTAGGAATATGTTGTAGTTTACTCCTGAAATCTCTTTGCAAAGAGACGACAGTCTTATATTCTCCTTTCCAAATGCCCCACGAATTGAGGGCCTTTTGGGGGGGTAACAACACCTTGCAAAATCTGCCCAGCCATTGTTCCACATCCTCTGCTGGAATATTTGTCGTTCTGAAGGCCACCGTCAGAACCCTCGATTCTCCTCGGAAGAGGGGAATAATGTCATAGTCACCAAAGGGATTCGGGGTCGACCTCATGATTTCTCTCAACCTCCCCCAACCCTTCTGGTATCCTCGTTCTGACACAAAACAAACATCGGTTTCCCTAAGCCCCGGCGGCATGATAACTGCCAGTATGTCGCCTCGTGGAATTCCCATTATCCCTAAAAGCACCTCCTCTATCATGTATTCTTCTGTGAGCTTTTGTGGATCTGAGCCTTTATACCTGAACCGAATAACAAATCTTTGCCTCGGATCAAATTCTCCTTCATCTTCTCTCATATTGAAGAAATCCTCTAAGAATTCTTCATCCTCCAGTCTCTCCTTTTCAAAATCCGTCCGACGGCGGGGGGGTTCTCCATCCGTTTCCCCCTCCCTCCGTGATCCCGGGTCCCTTGGCCTCCTACCGGTTCCCCTCAACATGTCTGCATAAGACGTTCCTGCGCTCCCAACGGAAGGTGTGTGGGCTGGTAAGGATTCACTAGAACCCGTTGTTAGAGGTTCCCTAGAATCTGTTGTTAAAGATTCTCTAAAACTTGCTGCTGAAACCTTAGGCATTGCGCCAGGAAGAGTATTACTCGTAGGTAACCTAGGTGTTGTTACAGTTACTCCCGGGTTTCTAGGAACCGGTAGGACCACATCCCTCTTAGGTTCTCCTTGGTTTCCCAATGCTATCCCCACTGGCGTACCTTGTGACACATCAACATCTCCTACTCCAATTCCCAAACCTTGGGCTCCCTTTTCCACCCTAACCGTGCATACCGATATTTGTGTATCACGTTCCCGCTTTCCGTTTGTCTCTGATGTTACATGATTGGAAGGATCCTCCTGCAAGATCACTGAAGTTCCTGCAGAAGGATTTACATATGTCTCAAATGTCTCATGTATGTTTTCTTTACTCACAGGTCCTGTATTAAGTCGCAGTTCAATCAATTCCGAATCCGTGTCCATGACGAAGTTCCCTATCGAGATATCTTCAGTCGTCACAGGTAAGTTTCCTTGCACGGTGATCAGAAGGGAGTCCTGTTCTGATTGCATGTCTGTCTGCATCGGTAGAACTGTCTCGTTCATAGTCCTAGTCATTGAGGTCAAGCTAACAGCTTCTCCCTTCCCTTCAGATGACAGGCTGGTCTGTGCTGTATCGGGAAGAGAAAGAACACCCGAAGACCCAGTATCCACTTGCAAAACATTCCCCCGCAGGGGTGCCTTGTCCCTAAAGTTTAATTCCCTGCTCTCCTTCCTTCTCCCCTCCCTTCTCCCCTCCCTCTGCGGCTTCCCTCCACATCTCTCCGAAGAAACTACTTCCTTTCTCTTAATATCCCTATCTGATATACATCCACCTTCCTTAGTAGGGGCTAACTCCATCTCCTCTTCTTCCTCCTCTTCCCTTTCGGAACTAGAGAGAGATTCTATGCCAGATAAGCCAGATAACCCCCCGCTGTCCTCATCTCCTCCCTCTCCTTCCTTTTCAGTCCCCTTTTCATCTTTCATCCCTCTCTCTCCTTTCTTCCTACGTCCCTCTTCATCTTCTAGAAAGAGCCTCTTATCCACAGAACAGAAACGACCGTGACCCTCACCCGTTTGCGGGAGACTCTGCGAAGCAGAGTCTCCCTGGCGACACATTCGGGCATCTTGTGCTGCTATCATGGCAGATAATTCAGCATGCGATGGAATCGTCACAGGATTAGCCAGCTGAGTCGTATCCGTCATCATCTTAGACACAGTTTTCCGTTCAAGCCTTCCTTTCCTGGGCGCGACACTCCTTCCAGTCGACGTCTCCGCCTCTCCCTTTAGTCGTTGAACACGGACTTTGAAAACATGCAACACTTGGACGCACCAGTGTATCAAATCTTTTTGTGTCATTTCTGTCGCTCTCTTGCCAGGTTCGTCAAGAAATCCCGTGCCTTCCGCCGGCGGTCTTTCTTCAGCACGACGACAGATACCTTTGAGAAGTTTCGTAAGTCCCTCCTCCGTCAACCAGGAGGGATAGGTCTCCGTCGAAGTACGACTCCGACGTCCTATGACAAGCCTATCAACGATGTTGATCGATAGGGATCTGGCATAAAGAAGATTTTGCGGCGGCGGCTCTTGTCCGGTTTCCTCTCCATCAGTAAGATAGGTAAACAACACCTCCTTTTGTTTATCAAGCAAGTCTATCATCGAGTCCTTGCTTCTCTTAGTTAACGAAGGTGTGGGTACCATCACCCATCCCACATGAGTCAACAGAAAACCCCAGAACTTTGCCAAATCGAGCTTATTCATTTGTTCTGGAACCAAAAGGTCCAGACCCTTAGACATGGGACCAAACTTTATCTTCTCCCAGGCATTAGTCAATTGGATCTCTCTAACATTCCGGACAGCATTAGATTCTATCCCTGGGGTTCCACATTCCAGAGACAGGGCCGGAGACAAGTCCCCGATTCCAACCCCCTGTTTTGCTATACTCGTATTTTGCTCCTCTGAGAGCTGTCCATAAATATGTGTAGAACAATCTTCTTGTTCAAGACTCTGGGAAGACTGTCGGTCTGCATGTTCTCGGGCACCCTGTGAAGTTCGGGCCGAGTGAGATTCTCGCCCTTGCTTCTGCTTCTTTTTAGCCGGTTGTTCCTCCGGGGACGAACTGTGGTCAATGACACCCTTAGAACATTTCGTTCGGGAGGAAGGGACGATGTTTGAAGAGTCTTCATCGACTTGTGCCAGTTTGAATAAGTCCTCATAAACGTGGACCTTGTGTGTCTCTTTCAGTATTATATCAAGAAATCTGTCCTTCTGTTTAAGGAGTTTAGCACGCCGTTCAAGGTCCAGACAATCCACTAGGTGTTTATCCACATTTTGAATGGAAATTTCCGTTTCTTTTAGCTGGTAACGAGCTTTACGTAGTCCCTCGGCCCATCTTTGCCTTTCCTCTTCGGGCTCTCGGGGTAAGTCTGTGTTAGAGGAGACGATGTCTTTCTCCACGGGGATCTCCGAAGGAACAGGTTCCGATTTTGCTCTACAAGCTATAGGGGACTTAGCTAAATCCATCACCTCGTCAAGATAACGGTCCATACGCCGCTGAGAAAAATCATCCCCCTTTCCCAGGACAAAGGAAGCCTTCGATTGTTTATAAGTTGCTCTTTGGCGTTGGATAACAGCGACATCAATAGAGTCAACCCGGGAAACACGGCCAAGATCAAGGTCGGAGTCAGAGGTAAGAATAAATTCAACTTCACTCCCTTGGTCGGGGCAGAGTCTTGACCGCCGTATGTCTTCCTGAAATTCGGTGCTGTGGGAGGGGCCCCCTGTCTGTTTAAGGGCCTGTCCTTGTTTCTCCATTTGCACAGCAGCTGTTATCGGAAGTCTATCTCGGCTTTTAATAGATTGCATATCTGGTTCAGCCGTGTCAACATCTGGGTCAGCAAGCCGGTCCATCACATCACAACACACTGGTGTGTCAGAATGAGGAATGGGAGTAGAGGTCTCCTCGGGAGTAAGGACCTGCGTAATAAAGTTCTCAGTCTTCTGGGCCTCCTGAGTTATAAAGGTCTCCTCATGAGTAAGTACATGTGTAACAGCGTCCCCAGCATTCAGGGTTTTCGTAGGAGCAAAGGTCTCCTCGTGAGTAAGGACACGTGTAACAGCCTTCCCAGCATTCAGGATTTGCATAGGAGTAAAGGTCTCCTCGTGAGTAAGGACACGTGTAAGCACCTCCCTAGCATTCAGGATTTGCATAGGAGCAAAGGTCTCCTCGCGAGTAAGGACATGTGTAACAGCCCCCCCAACATTCAGGTCTTGCTTAGGAGCAGAGGTCTCCTCATGAGTAGGGACACGTGTAACAGCTTCCCCAGCATTCAAGTTTTGCATAGGAAGAAAGGTCTCCTCGCGAGTAAGGACACGTGTAACGGCCTCCCCAGCATTCAGGATTTGTATAGGAGCGAAGGTCTCCTCGCGAGTAAGGACAAGTGTAACGGCCTCCCCAGCCATCAAGTTTTGCGTAGGAGCAAAGGTCTCCTCGTGAGTAAGGACACGTGTAACAGCCTCCCCAGCATTCAAGTTTTGCGTAGGAGCAAAGGTCTCCTCGTGAGTAAGGACACGTGTAACAGCCTTCCCAGAGGCCAGGGCGTTCTTTGATGTAAAGGTCTCCTCAAGAGTAGGGCCACGTGTAACGGGTTTTCGAGTGCTCTGGGTCTCCTCAGGAGTAAAGGTGTCATTCAAACTCTCACCCACCACGTCCGGGGCCAGGTCATCCCCAGACCCCTCTAAGGTTACAGCTCCCTCTGCTGTTGCATGTTGTATTGAAAGCAATATGGAAAAGGGATTGTCCTTTAAAGCGGCAGGGGTTAGGGTTAGGGTTAGGGTTAGGGTTAGGGTTAGGGTTAGGGTTAGGAAAATAAAGATTTTTTTTTTTTAGGAAAATAAAGATTTTTATTTAAGTTATCCATCCTACAGTTTGAGGGAACACAGTCCCATCAATGAAAGTTACAAATCTCAACCTTTAACTCTGAGTAAATACCAAATACCTTATACTATATACTTTATACTTTATACTTTCAAATATTCATAAATACTTGCAAAATATAAAATACAAAATACAAATACAAATACAAATACAAATACAAATACAAATACAAATACAAATACAAATACAAATACAAATACAAATACTTGCAAAATATAAAATATTTGCAAAACACTTACAAAATACTTTCAAAGTACAGAATACAGCAGACAACGTACAGCAGACAACATACTATATACTCTATACATCATACCCACTATATACATAGACACTCTAGATATCAATGTACATCAGCGTATGTCAGTATACATCAGCATGATCAGCCTTATGAACATAACGAAGAGGAACTATAAGTATAAGCATATAAGCATAACTATAACCAGACAAAAAACACACAATATCTCAATATTACAATTAGAAGATCAGCAGATCAGCACGTTACCAGATTACAAATTCACTAACTATAATAGTACAAGGTTACAAAGTTCCATCATTTTAAAGTTATGTAGTTACAAATTTGTTGCAAAGTTGTTACAGTACACGGTAAATACTCAGTTTACAGCAATGTATATTGTTGTATTTTGTTTCATTTTGTCTCATATTGTCTCATACATTCAGACTGTGCTTTGGTTATTAACAGAGTTCTGTTTTTGATTTTCCTACAGATTCTCACAAATTCTCACGTGATTGGTGGATTGGTGCCACGTAACCACAACCACCACCGACGCCACTGCTCTCTAGGTACCCTCTCCTGATCATATGCTGCCATATCTGCCAGACGGCGCCAGACATGAATTATCGTTCCCTGGACAGATGACTTTTTCCTTCTGTCACCGGTTCGCAACTGCCGTGCCCTCAACCACGTGAGACTTTGAACTACTATGAGATTAACTAAACGCACGGTGTGCCAAGCCACTGCCCAATAACGAGGTGGGTCACCTTGGTCTCTCTCAGGGCCCTGAAATCCATCCATTGGACAGTAGCCAGACGCCACTGTCTCCCACTGCTGCTCTTCCAAGTAAGGCCAGCGTAGCAAGCGGGCCACTCCTGTCCACACTTCTCTTGATGTTTTACACTTGATCAGAAAATGGTCAACAGTCTCTCGGACAGGTGGGTCTCTCAAACTGGTCCCACAACCCGGCCTCCGGCAATGCTGCTCTTCCTCTGGTCTCCAGTGTCTCCTACCCAAGACATTCGGGACTTGATGGAACAGTCGCCATCTCGTCTCCCAGAGAGACATCGGCACCCTCTTGTCAGTGAAAAGCTCTTTTCGCTGTGGCACATCTTCACCCGCCCTTAAATAAGCTGAGAGGTTGTCTTTATGCGACATCTTCTCTCGGTGCGCTGCCCACACCTCCTCCATCATCCCCATGTAAATCATTTGAGTTGATGTTCGGTATCCTTGTCCCTCCTGCAGGCTCTCTTTCACTAGATTAGCTGACAGCTTCCACCGCTTCACTGTCTTGGCGGTCTCCTGGAGCCATTCGGGTAGCTCCGCTAGCACTGCCTGTGTAAGGCGGAGCGTCGGATTGCGTCCTCTCCACCATCCTACCTCCCACTGAGAGCCTTTGCAGGCGCTCCAAAACAAAGTTCGTTTTATCTGCTCTCGGCGCCACTCTCCACCCTGCTGTGAAGGTGCCATGTTAGTTGCCAAAAATTTTGCCAGGTAAAGCACTTCCAAATTGGGGAGTCCGAGGCCACCCTTCTGCACGGCTAACTGAAGGACCGCATTGCTAACAGGAAAACGATTTGATCCTAAAATGAACTCTCGGATTCGCGCCGTCACCTCCTTCAGAACATGCTGCTCAGGTGGGTATACATGTGCGATGTAGGTCCCTCCCGGGACTACATACGTCCTTACATAAATCGCTCGTTGATACAATGTCAAGCGAAACTTTTGCCATGTCTCTAACTGACGCTTTGTCTTTTCAAGCCAAGCCGTCCAGTTCACTTTCCAACCTTTGGCCGTCAGTGTAAAACGGATGCCCAAGACACGGACGTCCTGCTCCTTTTGTATCTCCCCCCTCGCCTCTCCTGACTGTTCCACGTCTCGCAAGGCTGCCTCATCATGGAGACCGGTGATTCTCATGCCTGCGACGTTATTGTGGTCCACAAGATGGATGACCCGGGACTTGTCAATGTTAATGCGTGCTCCTGTGCTTTCAGCATAATCCTCCAGCTCTGCGCGTATGGCTCCTACCTCCTCCCGTGAAGCTGCCAGCAGATTAACATCATCTGCATGACTGATTACCTTCACCACTACAGCGCTAGCCAGCCTTCTCTCCATTCTGATTCCTTGGAGTTTCGAGTTGCCATCTATCCTTCGCAAAAGCGGATCTAAAGCCAACACGTAGAGCAGCGGGCTCAGGGGACAGCCCTGTCGGACGCCACCTTGCAGCCACATCTTCTGCCCCTCTGTTCCTGCTACTTGCGGCGTGGCCGAAGCGTATCTGTACAGAGTCTGAAGCCACGAGATAAATCCTTTTGGCACCCTCTTCTCTTCCAATACGGCCCACAGGAAGTCATGGTCTACTCTGTCAAAGGCTTTACTCTGGTCACATTGGACAAGAAAGCCTGCCCACTTCTGTTGCTGGACCCGGGTGAAAACATCGCGCAGCACCGTCAAAGAGTCACTCATTCTCCTCCCTGGCACAGCACTCGATTGGGAGAGGTGAATCATCTCCGATGCTCCCTTAGCCAATCTCTGGTTGAGGATCGCTGCCAGGAGCCGGTAGTCTGCATTCGTTACCGTAATGGGCCGCCAGTTCTGCGGCTGCGTCTCATCGCCTGCTTTATAGATGAAACTCATGCGGGCATCATACATGGAGGCGGGCAGGCACCCATTTCGAAGGCCTTCATTAAATACCCTTGCCAAAGGTTCTCGCAACAGCCCCCGAAACTTCTTATATAGGCCATAGTTGAGTCCATCAGGCCCTGGAGCAGATTTCCACTTCGCACGAGCGATCGCCCGGTCAACTTCTTCAGGCAGGATAGGCTCTAGGAGCACCCGATGTGCCTCACTGTCTTCCTGCCATATCCCTTCATTCTTGTTGCCCATCGCTGACGCGAGATAAACTTTCTTTCTTTCTTCGTCAATCGGTCGACGTGTCATCAGCTCTCCATAGAAGGACCCCATAATAGCGACCATCTCCTCTGGCCGTGTCCGCAAACCACCGCCATTTGGGTCTTGCAAGGCTGTCATGGACAACCGCTCACGTCTTATGAAGTCGCTTTGCCACTGACCCTTCTGCACAACCGGGCCTTTACGTCTGCTGCGTTCTTCTCTGATTCTCGTCTCTCGCCTATGTCGGTGATACGACTCTACTGTCCGTCGGCACTCCAAAAAGGCTCTGGCATCCACTGTCTCACCCCGGGCTTGTCTCTCACAGAACCGCAGGTATCTGTACAAAGCTTTCTGATATTGAAGCAGCAAGCGGTTGTGTGTCTTACGGCAGAGCTGCTGGCAACAGCGCCGCAGCGCCTGCTTTGTGGCCTCCCACCATTGGGCCCAGCCCTCCTCATCCGGTCCTGGGCTCTTCCACCGCCAGTTTGCTACCAGACTTTCTATTTCATTAACAAAGGTATTGTCACGTAATAGCCATCCTGGGATCTTCCACCTTGACTGAGGTCGCCCCACCGGCTCACCTGCTCGCTCCCTCAGTCGTACCTTCAGCAAGCCGTGATCTGACCATGGCGTCCACATAACCCTAGCGTGTTCTAGCGCCAGCCGTTGATCCGTCCATATTCGATCGATCCTACTGGCACCCTTGGGGTGAAGAAAAGTCATGTTTGTCACTCCTCCAGTGTGCTCAAACATGCCGACATATATGCGCCGTCCCTGGGTTGGAAAAAATTCAAAGGAGCAGTGGTGATCTGCTGCTGTGTCTTGAAGGTGAAGTCTGTTTTGCAGCCATGCATTGAGACCGCGTTCTTCAGCAGTCAAAGGTTTCACGAGCTGGGGTTGGTCTGCCAGAGGTTCCATCTCTTCCTCCGTCCTAGGTGTTTTCACTCGGTCTGTTTCTCTTGTTCTGTTATTGAAATCCCCCAGAACTATATAAGACTTTCCCGTGTCAACTGTGTAGTCTTTTAATGTGGCCCAGAGACGCTCCCGTTTGGTTTTCTGTATAGGGGCATAAACAGCGCAAAGCCGAAAATGTGCCCGGTCACTGGAAGAGCTCTGGTTCCTGGCTATGCTAAAATCGACAATCTGTAAATGACCGGGCTCTGCCTCAATATGCCGTTCGATTTGCCATCCTCTTTTGTGTCGAAAGAGAACCGCAACACCCCCTTTTCCTTCTGCATTGTAGGACCAAAGGGAGTGGCCAACGGTCCAAAGACGTTGGGCGTGGGCCCTCTCTCTTTCGCTAATAAAATGAGTCTCTTGCAATACAATTATATCACAGTTCAAGCTACGCAGGGTAGTTAAAATCTCTTCACGTCTTGCCGTCTGCCGCAATCCACGGCAATTCCAGGTAGCCACCGTGAGTCCAAAGCCTGATGTGACACACGGTGTAGAAGTAAAAGGAGACATCCTAGGAGAGGCTACAGTTTCTGCTTCAGTAGAGTTTTCCATTGTTTGAGAGTTAATGATTGTGTACTTCTTGAACGATCTCTTCTACCGTCTCTTCCACTATGGACTGTTGTTGCAGGTCCCCGGCATGCTGGTTTTCCTGCTGCTGGTACTGTTCTGCCCCCTCAGGAATAACTAGAGGTGCAGCCTTACTAGAAGCTCCGCTGTCCGGCTGAGAGGTGGACGAGAGAGATGGTGGTGGTGGTAGTGGTGGTGATGGTATAGAGGACGCCAAGGTGCCATCCTCTACCGGAACTAGCTCTAAAGTGGGCTCTCGAAGAGCTGTTAGGTCAGAAGTTCCTGTACATGTCTGTTGTTCCTCCGTTACCCCTTCCGACTGTGAACAGTCCATCAGTATTTGCTTTTCCTCTCCTTCCAGTTGTCGACCAGGAATTTTTTTATCGTCACACAATGAGTCAGTCTGTCCCGATTGCATTGTCATAAGTCCTTCTGCTCTCCTCTTCTTTTCTGCCTCTCCTCCAGACCCACTTGCACTCCCCCTTTCCTCCTTCCCCTCTTTCCGTAACTTCTTCCGTTTTTTGGTCTGTTTACTGCCTAAGGGCAAATCCGTTCTCTCTCCCATCTCAATTTCTGATTCTGTCACTTCAGCCATCTCTCCCACCTGTGCAGGGGTGACGTCACTTCTTTCCTCCAACCGCTGGTATCGGTTCGTGGTCACCGGTATCAAAGATCCAGTTTCAACTTGTTCAGGCGGCACTGTAACCCTGCCACGTTTCCGCCCTATCGTCTCCCATTCCTGATGACCGTTTTGGTAACACTCCGTACGATTTCCATCACCTTCCCTCTCTAGCCTTTCCGTATCCGTTTTTTCACTCCTTTCCATATCTGTGTTTTGCTGTCTCTCCCGTTCCTCCCTCCGTGCAGCCCTCCGTTCTTCTGCCGACCGACGGGAAGCTGCTTCTTTCTCAGCCCTTTCATACTCTGCCGTTCTCCGAGCACTCCACCGCTCCCGCTCCCTCTGCCACTCCCGCTGGTATTTCTCTGGATCCCAGAGGTTACGTGCACTTAATGGGCACCAACGGTAGGGGTGCCCCTCCACCTGGCACAAGCTGCAAGTAACATCCCTTTGGCAGCTTAATGTCGTATGTCCTCTCGTGCCACACTTGGTACATAGCCGTGTTAAACAGTCTCGTCGGATATGAGAATAATCCCCACAAAGAAAGCAGGCCGGAGGCTGACCACTGTACCTTACCGTCGCTCTCTCTCCACCCATAAAAAAATAACGGGGCAAGTGTCTGAGTCTGCCTCTATCATCTCTCTCCAGAGTAACCACCAGCTTGTATTCGCAGGTCCATATACCATATTGGTCCATCTTCTTTTGGGGTTCGATTAGGATGGTACAATCTCGAGCCAATCGCCGTGAAACATCCTGCTCGGGGACATCCCCTGATCTAATGTACACAGTTACAACCCGAGTTTCTCCATGAAAGAGCGGTTGAACTTCATACTCTCGAAGGACGGCCTCATCACGGCGTAGCGCAGATCGACAGCTATCCCAAAACCTATGGTAAGGGCTCTCTGCTGTAAAGATAACATCAATTTCTTTCATGCCTGGTGGAATACTAACTGCCCATAGAGAGCTAGGGTCAATCCCAAGACCATCAATTAGCAAGGTCTTAACCACATAATCTCTTTCCATTTTTGCTTCATCCGCCCCTTTGTATCGGAGGCGTATCACATATTTGCGGTCTTCCCCCCCCGTCGTGTCCCCTTGAGCAGAACGGTAATATGCCGCAAGCATGTCTTCATCCTCAACATAACCCGGATCACGAACCCAATATCCCGGCATTTGACCCACACCTCTGCCCACACCTCTCCCCGATGCTCCCGATGCTGCTGCCTGCGCATACGATCGTGGTGTTGACACCCCAGGCATTCGTTTCTCACCATTAACAGGAACATCGTCAATCCTACTACTAACATTGACGTCAGCCCGTGGTAAACCTTGTTGATCCTGCCGCTCCCGCCCATCAGTTCCAGGGTGAAAGCCGACTGTCCCTTCCCCTTTCTGCATTGTTGTTAAATATCGTCCCGGATAACGAGGTGGTCTCTGAGGACGAGGTTGTTCCGAGGACTGCCTTCCTCGATCACCTGGAGCAGCACCATGTCCTTTCAAGTTTTCTTCCATTTCACCTTGGTGGGTCTCCAAGCACCTACGTGGGGGCGTAACAAGAGACGGCAGAGCTGTGCTCGATTTTACCATTCCCTCCCTCTCTATCTCTCTTGTTCCCCCTAGCCTTGATTGTGGGCGTGACACAGACCGCTTCAAGAAATCTTTGGCTTCCCACCTGGAGCGCTTCATCTCAACCCTCTGCCCCTCCTGTTTATCCGCCCTCTCTACCCCACGTTTTGTTCTTTCATCTGCATATTGTACTTCCATTTCACTATCTGTACCGGTCCCCCTACTCGAACACATCTCTTCCTCCATCTGGTGATCCTCCCTGTCATCTGCATCAAAATCACTTTCAGAAGTGATCATTTCTCGTTCACCCTCCCTGTATTGCCATAGACCTAGTACTGTCTTTGTTCTCCATTCCTTTGTTCCCTGTTCCTTCTCTTCCCTTCTCTTCTGTCCCACAGTCCCTTTAGCTAGCCCAAGCGGTTTCTTGAATGTCTGTCGAAAGGAATTCCCCACCAGACCCTTAGGTTCATCCTCACCGGTTTGCGGGGGTAGCCCGACTGCAGCCACCCCCTGTCCCGTCGTTTGGGCCCGACTCAAACTCCTCGTCGCAGATTCCAAAGATGCCATCGAAACAGGATTCCGTGATGCGTTTCTCGGTGGAAGAGGCGCACCTGTTTCTCATTCCCCCTGACGCTCATCCTCATTCTGCTCCCTGCTTCTCTTTCGCATACGCAGGTGTCGACACATCCTGTGTAGCCACTCTTCCCATTCCACATGCGTCAGAATCGTGGTCTCATCACCAATAACAGTCCACATAGGTGGAGGCGTGGTCTTCGGATGTCGTATGCGTTGGATAATGCAAATAATGCCAACTTCCGTCAACCATTCTGGCTCCTTTACAGGCTGGGTTCGCGGCTGACGTGCCACGAGCAGTTTTTCCACTAGAGCGAGCGTCATAGATCTTGCAGTAAGAGCTTCCGCTGCCCTGGCCTCTTCAAGTTGTCCATTCCAAACCTCTAGCAACAGGTCTTTTGCAGTTGTGAGCATATCCCAGAGGTCCTGTTGCCGATACGCACGAAGGGTAGGGATTTTCGGGTCCGTCGGCCAAGCGATTCTCGACACAAGGTAGCCCCAAAACTTCAGCAAGTTTTTAGTATCCGTAGGTTCTGCAAAGATCAGATGATGAGCATCTTCAGCTTCCAGCTGCAGGGTTCCAGTCCAACGCTGTCTGATTTCACACTCTTTAGAGAAGCTGCATCTAGGGTCATCGCCTATTGGTAGGTCATCACAATCTGTATCAGCTTCATCTACCCCTGACAAAGATGCCTCTTTATCAGTAAACTCTTTCCGCCGCCGCCGCCGCTGCTGCTGAAGCATCACTGGTTCTTGTTGATGACAGGCACGGTTTTCTCGAGTCCCCGCCTCCTGAGTCTCAATCCGGTTTTCCGTTAATGGGACCGAAGACGGCTCTGCATGCGAAAAGCTGCCAGGCACCTCTCCTTCTTTATCTTGGAAGGATTTATTAGAAGCTGATGGAGTCAAGTGGAACCGTCTCAACTCATCCATTTTGGACTGAATACCCTGCAGCTGTTTTTGCAGGTTGGAAAGCTTTTCCTTTTTGACCTCCATTCGACCGGTAATACGCTCTATCTCCGATTCTACAGTATCATCAAGTTCACGAGCTACGAAATTTGCTAGGACCCGCTCATCGTCTTTCAACTCTTGAGTACATAAGGTAAGTTCTGCACTCTTTCCCTTTGCTTCTTCCTTAAGCATCATCATCTGTCCTTCTCTCCACTGTTTCATTTGAAAATCTTCTGCAGTTTGAGGAACATCCTCAAGCGTAAGGGTCTCCTCACGCATAAGAACTTGTGTAACAGCCTCCCCCTTATGCAGGTTCTCTGTAGGAGCAGAGGTCTCCTCAAGAGTTAGGTCATGTGTAACAGGTTCCTCAGTATTCAGGTCATCCATAGGAGCAACGGTCTCCTCAAGAGTAGGGGTATGCGTAACAGCCTTCACAACGACGAGGGAGTCGTTAGAAGAAAAGGTCTCCTCAAGAGTAGGGACTGGTGTAACGGCTTCTCCAGTGCCATGGGTCTCCTCAGAAGTAAGGACGTCACTCAAACCCCTAAACTCCACATCCTGGGCCCGATGATTCCCAGATGCCCCGGAGGGAAATACTGCACGTGTCGTTGCTTGCTCCATTGAAAGCAATGGGTAAAATGCTTGCTCTTTTAAAAAGGCAGGGGTCTCCCGGGAGGGTTCAGAACACAAAATGGAGCTCTGGTCAACATTCCCCAAGGGCCCTTGAAGAGTCTTACTGTGTCTGATGTCTGAAGATAGTGTCCCCAAGGCGGATGGCAGCAGATGAAGACTGAAGCCTTTTTCTTCTAGGCCACGCTGAGAAGCATGCTCTCCATTGCTTTCTATGGGCAAAAATTCGATCTCCAACTGGGGGTCCCCCCCAGAAGGGGGGGCTCCATATTTGCACCCCCTGATGAGGGTACTCTCAGGAACAAACCCTGACAAAAATTTCTATTTTTTGAAAAGAATCAGTAGGGGAAAAAAGCAAAAATCCGAACCAGGAAGTCAGATCTGTCTGCTCGCACGTCTGTTTTCCAAGGTGGGCGGGGTTAGGGTTAGGGTTAGGGTTAGGGTTAGGGTTAGGGTTAGGGTTAGGGTTAGGGTTAGGGTTAGGGTTAGGGTTAGGGTTAGGGTTAGGGTTAGGGTTAGGAAAATAAAGATTTTTTTTTTTTTTATGAAAATAAAGATTTTTATTTAAGTTATCCATCCTACAGTTTGAGGGAACACAGTCCCATCAATGAAAGTTACAAATCTCAACCTTTAACTCTGAGTAAATACCAAATACCTTATACTATATACTTTATACTTTCAAATATTCATAAATACTTGCAAAATATAAAATACAAATACAAATACAAATACAAATACAAATACAAATACAAATACAAATACAAATACAAATACTTGCAAAATATAAAATATTTGCAAAACACTTACAAAATACTTTCAAAGTACAGAATACAGCAGACAACGTACAGCAGACAACATACTATATACTCTATACATCATACCCACTATATACATAGACACTCTAGATATCAATGTACATCAGCGTATGTCAGTATACATCAGCATGATCAGCCTTATGAACATAACGAAGAGGAACTATAAGTATAAGCATATAAGCATAACTATAACCAGACAAAAAACACACAATATCTCAATATTACAATTAGAAGATCAGCAGATCAGCACGTTACCAGATTACAAATTCACTAACTATAATAGTACAAGGTTACAAAGTTCCATCATTTTAAAGTTATGTAGTTACAAATTTGTTGCAAAGTTGTTACAGTACACGGTAAATACTCAGTTTACAGCAATGTATATTGTATTTTGTTTCATTTTGTCTCATATTGTCTCATACATTCAGACTGTGCTTTGGTTATTAACAGAGTTCTGTTTTTGATTTTCCTACAGATTCTCACAAATTCTCACGTGATTGGTGGATTGGTGCCACGTAACCACAACCACCACCGACGCCACTGCTCTCTAGGTACCCTCTCCTGATCATATGCTGCCATATCTGCCAGACGGCGCCAGACATGAATTATCGTTCCCTGGACAGATGACTTTTTCCTTCTGTCACCGGTTCGCAACTGCCGTGCCCTCAACCACGTGAGACTTTGAACTACTATGAGATTAACTAAACGCACGGTGTGCCAAGCCACTGCCCAATAACGAGGTGGGTCACCTTGGTCTCTCTCAGGGCCCTGAAATCCATCCATTGGACAGTAGCCAGACGCCACTGTCTCCCACTGCTGCTCTTCCAAGTAAGGCCAGCGTAGCAAGCGGGCCACTCCTGTCCACACTTCTCTTGATGTTTTACACTTGATCAGAAAATGGTCAACAGTCTCTCGGACAGGTGGGTCTCTCAAACTGGTCCCACAACCCGGCCTCCGGCAATGCTGCTCTTCCTCTGGTCTCCAGTGTCTCCTACCCAAGACATTCGGGACTTGATGGAACAGTCGCCATCTCGTCTCCCAGAGAGACATCGGCACCCTCTTGTCAGTGAAAAGCTCTTTTCGCTGTGGCACATCTTCACCCGCCCTTAAATAAGCTGAGAGGTTGTCTTTATGCGACATCTTCTCTCGGTGCGCTGCCCACACCTCCTCCATCATCCCCATGTAAATCATTTGAGTTGATGTTCGGTATCCTTGTCCCTCCTGCAGGCTCTCTTTCACTAGATTAGCTGACAGCTTCCACCGCTTCACTGTCTTGGCGGTCTCCTGGAGCCATTCGGGTAGCTCCGCTAGCACTGCCTGTGTAAGGCGGAGCGTCGGATTGCGTCCTCTCCACCATCCTACCTCCCACTGAGAGCCTTTGCAGGCGCTCCAAAACAAAGTTCGTTTTATCTGCTCTCGGCGCCACTCTCCACCCTGCTGTGAAGGTGCCATGTTAGTTGCCAAAAATTTTGCCAGGTAAAGCACTTCCAAATTGGGGAGTCCGAGGCCACCCTTCTGCACGGCTAACTGAAGGACCGCATTGCTAACAGGAAAACGATTTGATCCTAAAATGAACTCTCGGATTCGCGCCGTCACCTCCTTCAGAACATGCTGCTCAGGTGGGTATACATGTGCGATGTAGGTCCCTCCCGGGACTACATACGTCCTTACATAAATCGCTCGTTGATACAATGTCAAGCGAAACTTTTGCCATGTCTCTAACTGACGCTTTGTCTTTTCAAGCCAAGCCGTCCAGTTCACTTTCCAACCTTTGGCCGTCAGTGTAAAACGGATGCCCAAGACACGGACGTCCTGCTCCTTTTGTATCTCCCCCCTCGCCTCTCCTGACTGTTCCACGTCTCGCAAGGCTGCCTCATCATGGAGACCGGTGATTCTCATGCCTGCGACGTTATTGTGGTCCACAAGATGGATGACCCGGGACTTGTCAATGTTAATGCGTGCTCCTGTGCTTTCAGCATAATCCTCCAGCTCTGCGCGTATGGCTCCTACCTCCTCCCGTGAAGCTGCCAGCAGATTAACATCATCTGCATGACTGATTACCTTCACCACTACAGCGCTAGCCAGCCTTCTCTCCATTCTGATTCCTTGGAGTTTCGAGTTGCCATCTATCCTTCGCAAAAGCGGATCTAAAGCCAACACGTAGAGCAGCGGGCTCAGGGGACAGCCCTGTCGGACGCCACCTTGCAGCCACATCTTCTGCCCTTCTGTTCCTGCTACTTGCGGCGTGGCCGAAGCGTATCTGTACAGAGTCTGAAGCCACGAGATAAATCCTTTTGGCACCCTCTTCTCTTCCAATACGGCCCACAGGAAGTCATGGTCTACTCTGTCAAAGGCTTTACTCTGGTCACATTGGACAAGAAAGCCTGCCCACTTCTGTTG
This sequence comes from Eublepharis macularius, assembly GCF_028583425.1. NCBI lineage: Eukaryota > Metazoa > Chordata > Lepidosauria > Squamata > Eublepharidae > Eublepharis > Eublepharis macularius. Next base: position 23,272 of record NW_026559722.1, on the reverse strand, counting down.
CTGGACCCGGGTGAAAACATCGCGCAGCACCGTCAAAGAGTCACTCATTCTCCTCCCTGGCACAGCACTCGATTGGGAGAGGTGAATCATCTCCGATGCTCCCTTAGCCAATCTCTGGTTGAGGATCGCTGCCAGGAGCCGGTAGTCTGCATTCGTTACCGTAATGGGCCGCCAGTTCTGCGGCTGCGTCTCATCGCCTGCTTTATAGATGAAACTCATGCGGGCATCATACATGGAGGCGGGCAGGCACCCATTTCGAAGGCCTTCATTAAATACCCTTGCCAAAGGTTCTCGCAACAGCCCCCGAAACTTCTTATATAGGCCATAGTTGAGTCCATCAGGCCCTGGAGCAGATTTCCACTTCGCACGAGCGATCGCCCGGTCAACTTCTTCAGGCAGGATAGGCTCTAGGAGCACCCGATGTGCCTCACTGTCTTCCTGCCATATCCCTTCATTCTTGTTGCCCATCGCTGACGCGAGATAAACTTTCTTTCTTTCTTCGTCAATCGGTCGACGTGTCATCAGCTCTCCATAGAAGGACCCCATAATAGCGACCATCTCCTCTGGCCGTGTCCGCAAACCACCGCCATTTGGGTCTTGCAAGGCTGTCATGGACAACCGCTCACGTCTTATGAAGTCGCTTTGCCACTGACCCTTCTGCACAACCGGGCCTTTACGTCTGCTGCGTTCTTCTCTGATTCTCGTCTCTCGCCTATGTCGGTGATACGACTCTACTGTCCGTCGGCACTCCAAAAAGGCTCTGGCATCCACTGTCTCACCCCGGGCTTGTCTCTCACAGAACCGCAGGTATCTGTACAAAGCTTTCTGATATTGAAGCAGCAAGCGGTTGTGTGTCTTACGGCAGAGCTGCTGGCAACAGCGCCGCAGCGCCTGCTTTGTGGCCTCCCACCATTGGGCCCAGCCCTCCTCATCCGGTCCTGGGCTCTTCCACCGCCAGTTTGCTACCAGACTTTCTATTTCATTAACAAAGGTATTGTCACGTAATAGCCATCCTGGGATCTTCCACCTTGACTGAGGTCGCCCCACCGGCTCACCTGCTCGCTCCCTCAGTCGTACCTTCAGCAAGCCGTGATCTGACCATGGCGTCCACATAACCCTAGCGTGTTCTAGCGCCAGCCGTTGATCCGTCCATATTCGATCGATCCTACTGGCACCCTTGGGGTGAAGAAAAGTCATGTTTGTCACTCCTCCAGTGTGCTCAAACATGCCGACATATATGCGCCGTCCCTGGGTTGGAAAAAATTCAAAGGAGCAGTGGTGATCTGCTGCTGTGTCTTGAAGGTGAAGTCTGTTTTGCAGCCATGCATTGAGACCGCGTTCTTCAGCAGTCAAAGGTTTCACGAGCTGGGGTTGGTCTGCCAGAGGTTCCATCTCTTCCTCCGTCCTAGGTGTTTTCACTCGGTCTGTTTCTCTTGTTCTGTTATTGAAATCCCCCAGAACTATATAAGACTTTCCCGTGTCAACTGTGTAGTCTTTTAATGTGGCCCAGAGACGCTCCCGTTTGGTTTTCTGTATAGGGGCATAAACAGCGCAAAGCCGAAAATGTGCCCGGTCACTGGAAGAGCTCTGGTTCCTGGCTATGCTAAAATCGACAATCTGTAAATGACCGGGCTCTGCCTCAATATGCCGTTCGATTTGCCATCCTCTTTTGTGTCGAAAGAGAACCGCAACACCCCCTTTTCCTTCTGCATTGTAGGACCAAAGGGAGTGGCCAACGGTCCAAAGACGTTGGGCGTGGGCCCTCTCTCTTTCGCTAATAAAATGAGTCTCTTGCAATACAATTATATCACAGTTCAAGCTACGCAGGGTAGTTAAAATCTCTTCACGTCTTGCCGTCTGCCGCAATCCACGGCAATTCCAGGTAGCCACCGTGAGTCCAAAGCCTGATGTGACACACGGTGTAGAAGTAAAAGGAGACATCCTAGGAGAGGCTACAGTTTCTGCTTCAGTAGAGTTTTCCATTGTTTGAGAGTTAATGATTGTGTACTTCTTGAACGATCTCTTCTACCGTCTCTTCCACTATGGACTGTTGTTGCAGGTCCCCGGCATGCTGGTTTTCCTGCTGCTGGTACTGTTCTGCCCCCTCAGGAATAACTAGAGGTGCAGCCTTACTAGAAGCTCCGCTGTCCGGCTGAGAGGTGGACGAGAGAGATGGTGGTGGTGGTAGTGGTGGTGATGGTATAGAGGACGCCAAGGTGCCATCCTCTACCGGAACTAGCTCTAAAGTGGGCTCTCGAAGAGCTGTTAGGTCAGAAGTTCCTGTACATGTCTGTTGTTCCTCCGTTACCCCTTCCGACTGTGAACAGTCCATCAGTATTTGCTTTTCCTCTCCTTCCAGTTGTCGACCAGGAATTTTTTTATCGTCACACAATGAGTCAGTCTGTCCCGATTGCATTGTCATAAGTCCTTCTGCTCTCCTCTTCTTTTCTGCCTCTCCTCCAGACCCACTTGCACTCCCCCTTTCCTCCTTCCCCTCTTTCCGTAACTTCTTCCGTTTTTTGGTCTGTTTACTGCCTAAGGGCAAATCCGTTCTCTCTCCCATCTCAATTTCTGATTCTGTCACTTCAGCCATCTCTCCCACCTGTGCAGGGGTGACGTCACTTCTTTCCTCCAACCGCTGGTATCGGTTCGTGGTCACCGGTATCAAAGATCCAGTTTCAACTTGTTCAGGCGGCACTGTAACCCTGCCACGTTTCCGCCCTATCGTCTCCCATTCCTGATGACCGTTTTGGTAACACTCCGTACGATTTCCATCACCTTCCCTCTCTAGCCTTTCCGTATCCGTTTTTTCACTCCTTTCCATATCTGTGTTTTGCTGTCTCTCCCGTTCCTCCCTCCGTGCAGCCCTCCGTTCTTCTGCCGACCGACGGGAAGCTGCTTCTTTCTCAGCCCTTTCATACTCTGCCGTTCTCCGAGCACTCCACCGCTCCCGCTCCCTCTGCCACTCCCGCTGGTATTTCTCTGGATCCCGGAGGTTACGTGCACTTAATGGGCACCAACGGTAGGGGTGCCCCTCCACCTGGCACAAGCTGCAAGTAACATCCCTTTGGCAGCTTAATGTCGTATGTCCTCTCGTGCCACACTTGGTACATAGCCGTGTTAAACAGTCTCGTCGGATATGAGAATAATCCCCACAAAGAAAGCAGGCCGGAGGCTGACCACTGTACCTTACCGTCGCTCTCTCTCCACCCATAAAAAAATAACGGGGCAAGTGTCTGAGTCTGCCTCTATCATCTCTCTCCAGAGTAACCACCAGCTTGTATTCGCAGGTCCATATACCATATTGGTCCATCTTCTTTTGGGGTTCGATTAGGATGGTACAATCTCGAGCCAATCGCCGTGAAACATCCTGCTCGGGGACATCCCCTGATCTAATGTACACAGTTACAACCCGAGTTTCTCCATGAAAGAGCGGTTGAACTTCATACTCTCGAAGGACGGCCTCATCACGGCGTAGCGCAGATCGACAGCTATCCCAAAACCTATGGTAAGGGCTCTCTGCTGTAAAGATAACATCAATTTCTTTCATGCCTGGTGGAATACTAACTGCCCATAGAGAGCTAGGGTCAATCCCAAGACCATCAATTAGCAAGGTCTTAACCACATAATCTCTTTCCATTTTTGCTTCATCCGCCCCTTTGTATCGGAGGCGTATCACATATTTGCGGTCTTCCCCCCCCGTCGTGTCCCCTTGAGCAGAACGGTAATATGCCGCAAGCATGTCTTCATCCTCAACATAACCCGGATCACGAACCCAATATCCCGGCATTTGACCCACACCTCTGCCCACACCTCTCCCCGATGCTCCCGATGCTGCTGCCTGCGCATACGATCGTGGTGTTGACACCCCAGGCATTCGTTTCTCACCATTAACAGGAACATCGTCAATCCTACTACTAACATTGACGTCAGCCCGTGGTAAACCTTGTTGATCCTGCCGCTCCCGCCCATCAGTTCCAGGGTGAAAGCCGACTGTCTCTTCCCCTTTCTGCATTGTTGTTAAATATCGTCCCGGATAACGAGGTGGTCTCTGAGGACGAGGTTGTTCCGAGGACTGCCTTCCTCGATCACCTGGAGCAGCACCATGTCCTTTCAAGTTTTCTTCCATTTCACCTTGGTGGGTCTCCAAGCACCTACGTGGGGGCGTAACAAGAGACGGCAGAGCTGTGCTCGATTTTACCATTCCCTCCCTCTCTATCTCTCTTGTTCCCCCTAGCCTTGATTGTGGGCGTGACACAGACCGCTTCAAGAAATCTTTGGCTTCCCACCTGGAGCGCTTCATCTCAACCCTCTGCCCCTCCTGTTTATCCGCCCTCTCTACCCCACGTTTTGTTCTTTCATCTGCATATTGTACTTCCATTTCACTATCTGTACCGGTCCCCCTACTCGAACACATCTCTTCCTCCATCTGGTGATCCTCCCTGTCATCTGCATCAAAATCACTTTCAGAAGTGATCATTTCTCGTTCACCCTCCCTGTATTGCCATAGACCTAGTACTGTCTTTGTTCTCCATTCCTTTGTTCCCTGTTCCTTCTCTTCCCTTCTCTTCTGTCCCACAGTCCCTTTAGCTAGCCCAAGCGGTTTCTTGAATGTCTGTCGAAAGGAATTCCCCACCAGACCCTTAGGTTCATCCTCACCGGTTTGCGGGGGTAGCCCGACTGCAGCCACCCCCTGTCCCGTCGTTTGGGCCCGACTCAAACTCCTCGTCGCAGATTCCAAAGATGCCATCGAAACAGGATTCCGTGATGCGTTTCTCGGTGGAAGAGGCGCACCTGTTTCTCGTTCCCCCTGACGCTCATCCTCATTCTGCTCCCTGCTTCTCTTTCGCATACGCAGGTGTCGACACATCCTGTGTAGCCACTCTTCCCATTCCACATGCGTCAGAATCGTGGTCTCATCACCAATAACAGTCCACATAGGTGGAGGCGTGGTCTTCGGATGTCGTATGCGTTGGATAATGCAAATAATGCCAACTTCCGTCAACCATTCTGGCTCCTTTACAGGCTGGGTTCGCGGCTGACGTGCCACGAGCAGTTTTTCCACTAGAGCGAGCGTCATAGATCTTGCAGTAAGAGCTTCCGCTGCCCTGGCCTCTTCAAGTTGTCCATTCCAAACCTCTAGCAACAGGTCTTTTGCAGTTGTGAGCATATCCCAGAGGTCCTGTTGCCGATACGCACGAAGGGTAGGGATTTTCGGGTCCGTCGGCCAAGCGATTCTCGACACAAGGTAGCCCCAAAACTTCAGCAAGTTTTTAGTATCCGTAGGTTCTGCAAAGATCAGATGATGAGCATCTTCAGCTTCCAGCTGCAGGGTTCCAGTCCAACGCTGTCTGATTTCACACTCTTTAGAGAAGCTGCATCTAGGGTCATCGCCTATTGGTAGGTCATCACAATCTGTATCAGCTTCATCTACCCCTGACAAAGATGCCTCTTTATCAGTAAACTCTTTCCGCCGCCGCCGCCGCTGCTGCTGAAGCATCACTGGTTCTTGTTGATGACAGGCACGGTTTTCTCGAGTCCCCGCCTCCTGAGTCTCAATCCGGTTTTCCGTTAATGGGACCGAAGACGGCTCTGCATGCGAAAAGCTGCCAGGCACCTCTCCTTCTTTATCTTGGAAGGATTTATTAGAAGCTGATGGAGTCAAGTGGAACCGTCTCAACTCATCCATTTTGGACTGAATACCCTGCAGCTGTTTTTGCAGGTTGGAAAGCTTTTCCTTTTTGACCTCCATTCGACCGGTAATACGCTCTATCTCCGATTCTACAGTATCATCAAGTTCACGAGCTACGAAATTTGCTAGGACCCGCTCATCGTCTTTCAACTCTTGAGTACATAAGGTAAGTTCTGCACTCTTTCCCTTTGCTTCTTCCTTAAGCATCATCATCTGTCCTTCTCTCCACTGTTTCATTTGAAAATCTTCTGCAGTTTGAGGAACATCCTCAAGCGTAAGGGTCTCCTCACGCATAAGAACTTGTGTAACAGCCTCCCCCTTATGCAGGTTCTCTGTAGGAGCAGAGGTCTCCTCAAGAGTTAGGTCATGTGTAACAGGTTCCTCAGTATTCAGGTCATCCATAGGAGCAACGGTCTCCTCAAGAGTAGGGGTATGCGTAACAGCCTTCACAACGACGAGGGAGTCGTTAGAAGAAAAGGTCTCCTCAAGAGTAGGGACTGGTGTAACGGCTTCTCCAGTGCCATGGGTCTCCTCAGAAGTAAGGACGTCACTCAAACCCCTAAACTCCACATCCTGGGCCCGATGATTCCCAGATGCCCCGGAGGGAAATACTGCACGTGTCGTTGCTTGCTCCATTGAAAGCAATGGGTAAAATGCTTGCTCTTTTAAAAAGGCAGGGGTCTCCCGGGAGGGTTCAGAACACAAAATGGAGCTCTGGTCAACATTCCCCAAGGGCCCTTGAAGAGTCTTACTGTGTCTGATGTCTGAAGATAGTGTCCCCAAGGCGGATGGCAGCAGATGAAGACTGAAGCCTTTTTCTTCTAGGCCACGCTGAGAAGCATGCTCTCCATTGCTTTCTATGGGCAAAAATTCGATCTCCAACTGGGGGTCCCCCCCAGAAGGGGGGGCTCCATATTTGCACCCCCTGATGAGGGTACTCTCAGGAACAAACCCTGACAAAAATTTCTATTTTTTGAAAAGAATCAGTAGGGGAAAAAAGCAAAAATCCGAACCAGGAAGTCAGATCTGTCTGCTCGCACGTCTGTTTTCCAAGGTGGGCGGGGTTAGGGTTAGGGTTAGGGTTAGGGTCAGGGTCAGGGTCAGGGTCAGGGTCAGGGTCAGGGTCAGGGTCAGGGTCAGGGTCAGGGTCAGGGTCAGGGTCAGGGTCAGGGTCAGGGTCAGGGTCAGGGTCAGGGTCAGGGTCAGGGTCAGGGTCAGGGTCAGGGTCAGGGTCAGGGTCAGGGTCAGGGTCAGGGTCAGGGTCAGGGTCAGGGTCAGGGTCAGGGTCAGGGTCAGGGTCAGGGTCAGGGTCAGGGTCAGGGTCAGGGTCAGGGTCAGGGTCAGGGTCAGGGTCAGGGTCAGGGTCAGGGTCAGGGTCAGGGTCAGGGTCAGGGTCAGGGTCAGGGTCAGGGTCAGGGTCAGGGTCAGGGTCAGGGTCAGGGTCAGGGTCAGGGTCAGGGTCAGGGTCAGGGTCAGGGTCAGGGTCAGGGTCAGGGTCAGGGTCAGGGTCAGGGTCAGGGTCAGGGTCAGGGTCAGGGTCAGGGTCAGGGTCAGGGTCAGGGTCAGGGTCAGGGTCAGGGTCAGGGTCAGGGTCAGGGTCAGGGTCAGGGTCAGGGTCAGGGTCAGGGTCAGGGTCAGGGTCAGGGTCAGGGTCAGGGTCAGGGTCAGGGTCAGGGTCAGGGTCAGGGTCAGGGTCAGGGTCAGGGTCAGGGTCAGGGTCAGGGTCAGGGTCAGGGTCAGGGTCAGGGTCAGGGTCAGGGTCAGGGTCAGGGTCAGGGTCAGGGTCAGGGTCAGGGTCAGGGTCAGGGTCAGGGTCAGGGTCAGGGTCAGGGTCAGGGTCAGGGTCAGGGTCAGGGTCAGGGTCAGGGTCAGGGTCAGGGTCAGGGTCAGGGTCAGGGTCAGGGTCAGGGTCAGGGTCAGGGTCAGGGTCAGGGTCAGGGTCAGGGTCAGGGTCAGGGTCAGGGTCAGGGTCAGGGTCAGGGTCAGGGTCAGGGTCAGGGTCAGGGTCAGGGTTAGGGTTAGGGTTAGGGTTAGGGTCAGGGTCAGGGTCAGGGTCAGGGTCAGGGTCAGGGTTAGGGTTAGGGTTAGGGTTAGGGTTAGGGTTAGGGTTAGGGTTAGGGTTAGGGTTAGGGTTAGGGTTAGGGTTAGGGTTAGGGTTAGGGTTAGGGTTAGGGTTAGGGTTAGGGTTAGGGTTAGGGTTAGGGTTAGGGTTAGGGTTAGGGTTAGGGTTAGGGTTAGGGTTAGGGTTAGGGTTAGGGTTAGGGTTAGGGTTAGGGTTAGGGTTAGGGTTAGGGTCTGGGGATGATTTACGTGATGTCCCTCGGCTGGATGTCTCCAAACAGAGAACGAGTCGACTGAGGGTGGGCAAGCGAGGGAGTGAGAGCATATCCCCTCCCCTCCCTGCCCGGCATTGAGGGTTTGATATAGGGTTCTATCCAGTCTTTGGAGGAGGCGTGGGGCTGTAGTTTAGAGTTTAAAAGAGTTCTATACCTAGGGTGAGATGCAGACAGGGTTCCGTATTCAGTTTTTGTCTTTTTCGTAATGGTCTGGGGATGATTTACGTGATGTCCCTTGGCTGGATGTCTCCAAACAGCGAACGAGTCGCCCTTAGGGCGGGTGAGTGAGGGAGTTAGAGTTCCTCCCATTACCTCCCTGCCCAGCATTGAGCGTTTGATATAGGGTTCTATCCAGTCTTCGGAGGAGGGGTAAGGCTGTAGTTTAGAGTTTAAAAGAGTTCTATACCTAGTGTGAGATGCAGACAGGGTTCCGTATTCAGTGTTTGTCTTTTTCGTAATGGTCTGGGGATGATTTACAGGATGTCCCTTTGCTGGATGTCTCCAAACAGAGAACGAGTCGCCCTGAGGGCGGGCGAGCGAGGGAGTTAGAGTTCCTCCCATTACCTCCCTGCCCGGCATTGAGCGTTTGATATAGGGTTCTATCCAGTCTTTGGAGGAGGGGTGTGGCTGGAGTTTAGAGTTTGGAAGTGTTCTATACCAAGGGTGAGATGCAGACAGGGTTCTGTATTCAGTGTTTGTCTTTTTCGTAATGGTCTGGGGATGATTTACGTGATGTCCCTCAGCTGGATGTCTCCAAACAGAGAACGAGTCGACTGAGGGTGGGCAAGCGAGGGAGTGAGAGCATATCCCCTCCCCTCCCTGCCCGGCATTGAGGGTTTGATATAGGCTTCTATCCAGTCTTTGGAGGAGGGGTGGGGCTGTGGTTTAGAGTTTAAAAGAGTTCTATACCTAGGGTGAGATGCAGACAGTGTTCCGTATTCAGTTTTTGTCTTTTTCGTAATGGTCTGGGGATGATTTACGTGATGTCCCTTGGCTGGATGTCTCTAAACAGCGAACGAGCCGCCCTTAGGGTGGGCGAGCGAGGGAGTTAGAGTTCCTCCCATTACCTCCCTGCCCAGCATTTAGGGTTTGATAAAGGGTTCTATCCAGTCTTCGGAGGAGGGGTAAGGATGTAGATTAGAGTTTAAAAGAGTTCTATACCTAGGGTGAGATGCAGACAGGGTTCTGTATTCAGTGTTTGTCTTTTTCGTAATGGTCTGGGGATGATTTACGGGATGTCCCTTTCCTGGATGTCTCCAAATGGAGAACGAATCACCCAGAGGGCGAGCGAGCGAGGGAATTAGTTTCTCCCATTACCTCCCTGCCCGGCATTGAGGGTTTGATATAGGGTTCTATCCAGTCTTCGGAGGAGGGGTAAGGCTGTAGTTTAGAGTTTTAAAGAGTTCTATACCTAGGGAGAGATGCAGACAGGGTTCTGTATTCAGTGTTTGTCTTTTTCGTAACGTTCTGGGGATGATTTACGTGATGTTCCTTGGCTGGATGTCTCCAAACAGAGAACGAGTCGCCCTGAGGGTGGGCGAGCAAGGGAGGGAGAGTTCCTCCCCTCCCCTCCCTGCCCGGCATTGAGGGTTTGATATAGGGTTCTATCAAGTCTTTGGAGGAGGGGTGGGGCTGTAGATTAGAGTTTTAAAGAGTTCTATACCTAGGGTGAGATGCAAACAGGGTTCCGTATTCAGTTTTTGTCTTTTTCGTAATGGTCTGGGGATGATTTACGTGATGTCCCTCGGCTGGATGTCTCCAAACAGAGAACGAGTCGCCTGAGGGCGGGCAAGCGAGGGAGTGAGAGCATATCCCCTCCCCTCCCTGCCCGGCATTGAGGGTTTGATATAGGGTTCTATCCAGTCTTCGGAGGAGGGGTAAGGATGTAGATTAGAGTTTAAAAGAGTTCTATACCTAGGGTGAGATGCAGACAGGGTTCTGTATTCATTGTTTGTCTTTTTCGTAATGGTCTGGGGATGATTTACGGGATGTCACTTGGCTGGATGTCTCCAAACAGCGAACGAATCGCCCTTAGGGTGGGCGAGCGAGGGAGTGAGAGTTCCTCCCCTCCCCTCCCTGCCCGGCATTGAGGGTTTGATATAGGGTTCTATCCAGTCTTTGGAGGAGGCGTGGGGCTGTAGTTTAGAATTTAAAAGAGTTCCATACCTAGGGTGAGATGCAGACAGGGTCTCGTCTTCAGTGTTTGTCTTTTCGTAATGGTCTGGGGATGATTTACGGGATGTCCCTTTCCTGGATTTTTGGTTATGCTCAGGTTTCCTGTGGGTGGGCTGCAGCTACTTTCCTGTGTCCCCCCTCTAATCAACAAGAGTGACTTGTTGATTAGCCGTTCTGAACTCATCTTGCTCCTGCTTCCGGTTACGATCATCTTGGGCACCCTTAGAGATGAAGAGCTAGCTTTCAACTCCCTACTGCGACCAGGACATCAGTGGGCTAGGTCCTTTGCGGAACACAGCGGAGCCACTCCCAGACTCTCTCCCCAGTCGAACAGGCACAACTGTCTATCCTCCGTAAGAGACTGGCCCTGCAGCTCCTCTCACAGTCGACCTTTACGGTACAGATTGGACAGCTGCCGGAGTTTGAATCGTTACAGAACGGTGTGGTGCATAGAATCGAAAACGAGCCGGAGCTCCTTACCAGTGTCGACTTTTTCCGCTTTTGTCTTTATGCTTCTGTTTTTTCTGAATTGCCATGCAGATCACACACATGGGGGTTATTTTGTAGGTCCTGGCTGCAAAGCAGAAAATCCTTTTGAACTGACAGAACTTTTCATCCGTAGGTGAAGTATGTTTTACAATATTGGCTCTAAAATTTTTTCCTTCAATATTTAATTGTATTGATACTGTTCTCTCTCAATAGTGGTATCAATAGGGATCTACCTTTGGTTTCCGATTTGTTTTCTCTCTGTGAAGCTTCCTTGTAGAGATTTCTCATTTTTTAAGACTAGAGGCCTGTTTGCTTAGGAGATAATTTTATGTCTTGCAGATCCTCTTTCAGAGTCACTTTCCCACAGGTTACTTTGACAATTATACACAGCACAGTCTGCTTTTTAAGGGAGCAGCGGCAAAAACACTTGACCGTGGTGGTTTAACGATCCCTTTCAGAAAAGCCAGTGGTTGAAGTAGAATCTGAAAAACCAGGATTTGCATCCATGCTTTGTCCAGAAGCTCGCTAGTTGACCTCTGGCCACCCTCTAGCAGGCCACCTCATCAACAGGGTATGTTTGAGAATAAAAAGGAGGCTAGAAGTGGAGAATACATTCCTTTGGATGCTATCTGAGGAGAAATGTTTGGCATAAATACCGAATCCGATGTGGCGGTGCTTGAGAAGTGCAGGCTTTTCACTCGGTCATCTTTAGTTCGCTCACTATCCTTTCAATCTACTGAACCCAAAGTGGACTGCTGTCAATTCTGAAACTTATGTAGTACAAGAGGTTTCCTATCCCATGACTAAATAAGGTCAGCCCTGTTTATCTTCTGAGATCTGATCTTGTCAGATATCAACTCTTCAGCAGGGCTGATCTTGTTAAGTCATCGGATGGGAGACCAGAGTTACAGAGGGAGGAGATGGCAAGCCGCCTCCGTTAGCCTCTTGCCACAAAAACCCTACAAGGGGTCGCCCTAAGTCAAGTAGGATTCTAAAGCAGGATTTGGTTTTTTAAACTATTCAGTAATTATGTTACGATGCTCACAATTGCAGATAAGATTTAAATGGATACTGCCTAGTCATTGTGGTCTTTAACACCCTTCCTCTTTCCACTTTGATCGAGGGATCTTGAACAGTGGCAGGAACTGAATGCAGGCCCAAGATTTGTAGTTTGCTGATCAGCTCAGCCTTGCTCTCAGAGCGGAAAAGTTTACCGAGCTCAGCCTTCTATGTTTGGAATCTTCTTGGCATTGTGCTTCAGCATTGCCTGCATAAGTACAGTCCCCTTTAATAATAACATTTGATTTATATACTGCCTTTAGGATGCCTTATCGCCCACTCGGAATGGTTTACAAAGTACGCTATCTTTATCCCCACAATGATCACCCTATGAGGTGGATTGGGCTGAGAGAGTGCCTGTTAACTGACTGACCCAAAGTCACCCGACTGGCTTCAAGTGGAGAAGTGGGAAAATCCAACCCAGTTCTCCAGATTAGAGTCGTGCCCTCTTAACCGCTACACCAAACTGGCTTTCTTTCACCATAGGATACGTTCTCTTGCGCTGGTGCTTCTTTACCACAGGAAGAGAAAAGATCTGAAGAGTTTCCTTCCAGGAGGTAAAGAAGTGGCGTGTTCCTCAATCTCTGCACATGACATTGCTGTCAAGGACACAGGAAGCATGAGTGTCAATAGAGAGTATGTTTTATTTGCGGTGGCACAGTAACATCATTAAATTTCTCCCTGTAACTAGAGCTCGATGTCCTAATGACAAGGATGAAATGCCTGAAGGATCACCATCCACATTATACGCTACTTGCGCCTGTTTCACTCGGGAGATGTTGTGCCGGTGGAAAGCATAAAGTGAAGCCTTGGACTAATCTGCATCACACGACGAGGCTGCTGTCGCTCTGGAGCATATCACACCCTCAGATGTGGTTTCTATGTGGAGAAAGAGATTAAGTTAAAGCCAAAATGTTTAGCGTTTAATAAGCGCTTTCTTCATCAAATCAATCCCGCTGACCGTTATCAAGACATGCTTGTTTCTCAAGGAGAAACCTGGTTTTAAAGGCCAACATCACTCAATTAGTGCTCTGAAAGACCACTATAAACCCAGCGTGCAAAGTCTGGGTTTGAGGCCAGTAGCGAGACTTGTTCACATACTCGTTCCATACTCGTTCACATTTCGTGTCAAGGCCAGCTCACTCTTTAAAGAGGAAAGCTGATTCTTAGAATTCAATTGAACAGATTTTACAAAAAACAGAGAACAGCAACATGACAAGAGCACCACGTATGTACAAACATGTTAGCGTAAGGCCAGGAAATGCAGGGAAGTACAGTATATTTTTATCATCACATCATTCCTGTGAGGTAAGTTAGGCCGAGAGAGTGGGATCTGTCCAAGATCAGCCAGGGCAGAGCAGGAATTTAAGCCTGTTTTCCCAGATTCTTCCTCAGTATTCTGACCACTGCACTACACTGGCACTCTATGATTTATTATATTTCTTAAAAACAAAACAGAAGTCTTTGTCAGGTTGTAGATGTCAGGGCGTCACAGAAATTTTGGGTTTCTGAGAATTGTAATTAAACATAGAGTACTACATAAATGTACTGATATGTGAGCATAAGGCCAAGGAATGCAGGGAAGCACAATATATTTTAGTCACCTAAACATCCCTGTGAGGAAGGTTAGGCTGAGAGAGTCCAAGGCCAGCCAGGGCAGAAATTTAAGCCTGCTTTCACAGGGCCTTCCTCAATATTCTGAGCACCACACTACACTGGCACTCTACGAAACATTTTATTTCTTTACAGTGTCTACATGCTGCCTTGCTCCTTGGAAATGGTGCCCAATGCAAAATTTAGTGAAGTGTATCGAGAATTGGTAGGCTTGGAAACAATGAAAAGGACTACATAACGTGCGTCCTTTCAACCCTCCTGTAGCTGAAAAAATGGATTGGGGTGAGTGGAAAACATCTCACGGCACGGTTTCCAGGGGGTAGCTGAGTTCAGACTTCAAATGCCACACGCTCTGGTGTCAAACAAGCTGGTGACACAAAGAAGATGCGCTGCCGTACACAGTCCTCTTCTCACCTGCAGGATCCTGTCAGAGAAGTTTCAAGGAAAGAAAACAAAACTTGCTTATACCTATACTAGACCAGGATCGCGATCAAACACCAAAGAGTGTTTCGTATTTATCTTTTTATAACTAAAAAAGATACCACATTGTGTGCAAGCTTCTGAGAAAAACAGAAGCCTTTCTCATGTTCAATCAGAAGATCCTACACCGGGATCTTCTACATCCTTTATTAGCGCAACTTTCAGAGTTTTCTGATGATTTTAATATTCGGTTCCTGCTTGATAATCCAGATGGGAAAATAACGGAAATGGTACCTAAGTTCCTCTACAGTGCCATGGCTATACGCCCAGACAAGTGATATTCTGCACTGCTTTTGCTGCACTGTTGCCCTGCTCTTATCTGTATTTTAGTTTCATTTTGTATGGAGTCTCTGTATTTAAATTTTTTTACATGCCAATAAAGGATCTCATGATCAAGAACAATTCAGCTTTATTTTTAGTAAAAGATGTAACTGTTGAATTCTCTTTATGCTGTTTACTCTTCACCAGTCTTCTAATTATGGTACCCTCTGTCTGGTATTATTATTTTCTTAAAGCAGTAAAGTAAGTTGTCTTTTTCGTTGTCCACTTTAAGGCACACCTTTATTTTGGGTAGTTAAAAAGTTGGCCAAGCCTGAAAAATCAGAAAAAGACTCACAAGTTCCCACATCTTGCTCTTCTGCTACAGACCAACGCAGGTATCCATCCACCTGAAACAAGCCTTTAGGGAGTCACTCACAATTCTGTGATGCCCCTCTTGGGCGACTCCCCCTTTAAAAATAAGGCTGGCTATAGGCCTTGGCAAGAAACAGTCTGAATTTTCAGGAGCTTAACTGTATGTCAATGCAAAAGTTACTCCAGGTGTTTTGGAAATATTACCTTCGATGCCTTATAGCATACAGAACATTAATGTCTAAATTTCAGCTAAAATATATTTTCAGTTCAGGAAGAACTGAAGCGTTCCTACGTCTAGGTTACATCTGCTCGATTACCCTTTTAAGGTATTCAATTACTTGTCTAGAAGACGCTTAGTAAAGAAAAAGAATGGCAACAGTTAGCTGCTAACCATGAGATTCTCTTGCAATTTTACCTTAAAGATTCCTGCTTTTATTTGCTTAACACATGTAATACTGAAGTGCATGAAGTTTTCCATAGATAAACCTTTAAACACTGACCAGATGATAACTCAAATAAAACAAACATTATGCATCAACTGCACAATCTGTTATTAATCTATTGCAAATTTAAACTCCAACATAGCAGTACATTCTGAAAAGTTATGTGGGATAAGTTGCAGCAATTATGAACAAATAACAAATACAAGCATGAACTTTCAAGGTACACTTGTGCACGGGGGAGGGACATCTACGGGATGTGTGTGTATTGTTATTCTTACCCATAGGAGCAGCAGGAGTTAAAGCCATGCTTTGAAGCAAGGCTTCTGCTTCCCTTCTCTTCTTTTCAAGGTCAGGCTTTTCTTGTACAGCAAGAGCTTCTTTCCTCTGATCCATCTGCAAGTTTTAAAATGAAAATATTTATGTGGCAGCAGATAGTTTCAATCTCTCTCCTGAGTAAAAATAGATCCAGCCATGTTAGATGCATCTGACGAGAACTGTGATTCGCGAAAACCTAACCTACCTGACAAGGTTGGTGTGGGGACAATTTCCACCCATGGCATAACAGCAAGGTAGTGTTGTACAGTTGTTAGTGTCTTTCCCTCAGTTCTGCCAGGCTGCAAATCTTCCCCCCCCACACACACACAGGAGCTTTGGACATACTAAAAACTTGTTGCAGGCAGGATTGTAGGAGGGACAGTTTTAGTGTGCAAGGACACACTGAAACTTAAACTCTCTGCTGTTCTAGCATTCTGGAAGAAAAGCAGCACTAAGAAATTCTTCCTCCATTAATGGCTGAATGAGGAGGCAGCTTGATATAATGGTTAGCGTCCAAGGACACATTGAAAATATTCTCAGTGTTCTGCATGAAAAAGAGCATTACAAAAAGAATTTTCCTGCTCATGGCATAACAGAGAGGCAGTGTAGTACAGTGGTTAGTGTCCTTCCCTCAGTCCTGCCAGGCTGCAATTATCCCCCCCCCCACACACATAGGGGATTTGCACACACTAAAAACATACTGAAGGCAGGATTTTAGGGGGGAAAGTTTTAGTTTGCAAGGACACAAGGAACCTTAACTCACTGCTGCTCTAGCATTCTGAAAGAAAAGCAGCATTTATAAATGCTCCCTCCACTCATGGCTTAAAGACGAGGCAGGGTGGTCTAGTGGTTAGTGCCCAAGGACACGCTGAAAATTCTCACTGTTCTACTAGCATTCTGCATGAAAAGGAAGCATTGCAAAAGGGCTTCTTCCACGCATAGCATAACAGAGAGCCAGTGCGCTACATTGGTTAGTGTCCTTCCCTCAGTTCTGCAAGGGTGTAAATCTCTGCCCGCCCCCCCACACACAGTGGCTTTGAATATACTCAGAACTTGTTGCAGGCAGGATTGTAGGAGGGACAGTTTTAGTGCGCAAGAACACACAGAACCTTAACTCACTGCTGCTCTAACATTCTGCAAGAAAAGCAACACTAATAAATGCTTCCTCCATTTATGGCTTAATGAAGAGGCAGGGTGGTATAATGGTTGGTGTTCAAGGACACTTTCAAAATTTCTCACTTTTCTACTAGCATTCTTTTTTTTTTTTTGATTTTTTAAACTTTTATTGCAGATAAACCATTACAACATACAAACGTACACATATAAATCAAAACATTAACCAGTACAGAACTATTGTGATACAGGAGGGAGTTAAGTACATACAGTTAAGAGCTATATAGTTCAACAAAACATATAAGCTATAATGTAAAGGTTCTAGAGAGAGTAATTGAAGTATTTTTGATCTAGGCTGGATATTATTTTTATCAACATATTCAAAGAATGGAAGCCATTTTTCCATGAACTTGGAATTCACAGGAAACTGTTCAGCCATGTAAAGGTCATTATGGGTTTTTTCCATTATGAAGTGATTCCACACTTTTTCAAGCCATGAATCTACAGAGGGTGCATGATCTTTCTTCCAGACCAACGCTATCTCATTCTTTGCTACTACGAAAAGGGTTGCAAACAATTCTTTTCTAATCATAGGTATAGCTAAGTCATCCCATTGATCTAAAAAAATGATTTTGGGATCCAAAGGGACTTCATATCCTGTAATTGTTCTGATTGATTCAGTCACTTTCTCCCAATAGCTTTTAATAAAAGGGCAGCCCCACCAACAATGGGCAAACGTGCCCGTCTCTCCACAGTTTTTCCAGCATTTTGGGGAAGCTGATGGATATATATAGGATAGTCTCTTAGGCGTAAAATACCACCTGTGAATAATCTTAAATGTTTGCAGCTTAGTTAGGGTAACGTTTGATCTAAATATAGTTGAAGTCCAAATCTTATTCCATGTCTCAAGAGATTGATCTATATTACAATCTTTGGCCCAGCTGGATTGGCAAAGAATTTGCTTTTTGTTCAGTGTGTTCAGTAATGTAGTGTAAAGTATGGAGATCATTCCTTTTTTTTGAACTGTATAAGATCGTATTATCATTTCAAATTCCGTCAGGGGAGTTTTCATTATTGATTTTATGCCTATTTGTTCCATCATATTTTTAATCTGTAAGTATCTAAACCATAACAGTTTTTGCATTAATTTGTCTTCTATTTCTGATTTCTCCATCAGGCCTGAATTTGTAGCTATATCAATTAATCTTGTCATCTTAGCCTGTTGAAATATATTTATGAAATCTGATTCTTGACCTGGAGGGAACCAAGACTAACAAATGAGGAGAATCTGGATTTTTCTGGAATAAGTTTAGCTTTAAATTTGTCCCATGTCTGCAAAATTGCTAATAAAAACGTATTTTTGTTAATGCTTTTGGGTCTATTTATTTGTTTGTTCCATATTAAATCATTGAAGGAGGATTTGTCCAATTGAGTATTGAAAAGGGTAATCCATTCTGCTGTAGTTTCCACAGAGATGAGTTGGAGTAAGTTTAGAAGTCTAATTGCTGCTTGGTATAAATTGAGATCTGGGTAATTAAAACCTCCGTCTCTAGATTTTCGTCTCAATGTGGAATAAGAAATTCTTGGGTGTTTGTTTTGCCATAAGAAACTATTGATCATTGTTTGCCATTGAGTAATTAGCGTTATGGGAATTGTTATTGGGATTGCTCTGAAAACGAAAAGAAACTTAGGTAATATAAATGATTTTATTAGATGAAATCTATCGAACCAGCTAAGTTTTAGTTTATTCCAATTGACGATTTCTGCTTTAATTTGGTTAGCTATTCTTTGGTGATTCAATTTGATAAGGTCGTTTAATTTGGAAGTAATATTAATGCCGAGGTAAGTTAAATGATTTGAGGCCCATTGATATTTATACTGTTTACAAATTATGTTTTCAGTACTTTTAGAGAGATTGATAGGAAGGATTTGTGATTTTGATTGATTAACAATCAGGCCAGATATAGCACCAAATTCAGTTAACAAGGGGTGGAGATATGTCATTGAGGTTGTTGGGTTAGTTAAATAAATTAGCATGTCATCAGCGAAAAGTGAGATTTTAAAGGAACTATCTTTAATAGGGATTCCAAGTATATTTTCATTTTCCCTTAAAGCTACTGCGAAGAGTTCCAAAGCTATAGCAAAGAGCATGGGAGATAGCGGACAGCCCTGTCTAGTGCCTCTATTAATTACAATTTTTTCTGAATGTAGACCATTAAGTCTAATATTAGCTGTAGGTTGCGAATATATTGCTCCAATAGTGTTTAGGAATTTCTCACCAAAGCCTAGAAATTGAAGGGTGCTACATAAGTATTTTTTCTCAACCGAATCAAATGCTTTTTGGATATCTAAAGAAAGAAACAATGCTTCAGTCCTGTTATTTTTGCAATACTCAATCAAATTTAAAGTTTTATAAATATTGTCTGTAATTTCTCTTTTGGGTATAAAACCTGCCTGATTATTATGGATATAATTGCTTATGAATGAGTTTAAACGTCGGACCAATATAGATGTAAATAATTTATAATCATGATTGAGAAGTGATATTGGTCTATATGAATCAGCTTTTGTTGGGTCTTTTCCTTGTTTATGTATAACTACTATATCGGCCATATTCCAGGTAGGGGGTAATTTACATTCATCCAAAACTAAATTGCAAGTATTAGTTAGATATTGAGCTAGCAATGTAGCATATTTTTTATAGAACTCTGATGGGTATCCATCAGGTCCCGTGGCTTTGTTATTTCTGGCTAACTTAATTGCTTCTAGGGTTTCCTGTAAGGAGATAGGTTTTTCTAAAATTAATCTATGGTTCTCTTCCAATTTCTTTACATTTTTAAGTGAGTGTAGAAAATCCATAATCTTAGTTTGTTTGGGGTTTATTGATGAATACAAATTCGTGTAAAATTCTCTAAATACTTGCAAAATTGATTTGGAATCATGGCGATTTACTTTGTTTTCGTCTTGGAGTAGGTGAATGTTATTTTTCAAATTTTTTTGTTTTATTTTATTCGATAGAGTTCTTAGGGCTTTTGGGGTATTAAACCAATATCTTTGCTTAGACTTAATTAAACTTCTATGTACACTGTTACTGTCAAGCGTTTCTAAAATTTTACGTTGGGCAGTTAATGTTTGGTACGTTTTTTTGCTCCCTGTCATTTTATGTTCTTCCTCCAAACTTTTAATGGATTCTGCTAAATCCTGTCTATATTTTAATTTTTCTTTGTTTATATTCGCTGAAAGCGCTATAATATGTCCTCTTGATACTGTCTTAATCGTATCCCAGAGTATATTAGCCTTTATTTCTTCAGAGTTATTATCAGCTATGGCTCTTTCTAGGATTCTTTCTATTTCTTTAGCTGCTTGGTGATTATAAAGTAAATGTTTCGGTAAACACCATTGTTTGGAGCACTGTTTTGGTATTTCTGAAGCTATTAAAACATTGACCCAAGAGTGATCAGAGATTAGACACGATCCTATTTGGGAATCAATCGCTTGCTCAAGCATTGAATCAGAGACTAAAATAAAGTCAATCCTAGTATATGAGTTGTGCCTTTGAGAGTAATAAGTATAATCCTTTTCCCCTACATGTAGATGTCTCCATATGTCAATAAGGTTGTGTCTTTGTAAGATGGGTGGCAACTTTGTCTTTCTATCTTTTTGAGTGGTTCTTTTCTCAAAGTGTGATCTGTCCCATTTGTAATCCATTATGTAGTTTAGGTCCCCCCCTACTATGAGATGACCTTCCTGAAATTTCTCCAGTTTTCCTAGTGTTTCTTCAATGAAATTTAATTGTTGATTATTAGGGGCATAAATGGATGCGAAGGTGTAGATTTGTTCTTGAATTAAACCTTTAACAAAGATGAATCTTCCTTTAGGATCTTTGAGGGTTTTTTTATGTTGAAATAGAAGATCCTTTGTAAATAGTATTGCCACCCCCCTCGATTTGGAGTTACCTGCTGCATAGTATTGTGAATGAATCCAGCTTGCCTTTAAAATATCTGTATCATTATTTTTAGCATGAGTTTCCTGTAGAAAAATTACCTGAGATTTAGTTTTGGCCAACAATGAAATAACTCTTCTCCGCTTTATAGGATTTCCCAAACCTCTTACATTTAGAGTGGTCATTTTAAATTTAGAAGCCATGATTTGGTATATATAATACTGCTTCTCTTATATAACACAAGTACCAATCTACTACAATAATATCAAACAGTAAAAGACATACAATTTAGCACTCTATTTTAATTCCACTCTCTTCTTTCACAAACACATAACTAATCCCTATATCCTAACTATGGGTATTTTTTTTTGTTTATTTGTTTTGTTTTGTTTTTCTGAAGTTTTTCCTTATGGTTTTCCCTATTTTAATATTTTTTTTAATTTTTTTTTATTAATTTTATTTTTTTTAAAGATATAATTAAGTAAATATATGAATTTTGTGAGCTTCCTTATAAACTTGTTACCTCCTGTACTATACTAAACTATACAACCTTTCCCTTCCTTCCCCTAGTTCTTGAGATTTGTGTTATTAATAAGCTTAAATCCCTAAATCTCCCCCACCCTCCCCTCCCTTTACCCCTAGGATATCAAATATCTTTATAAACTCTCTTAACTCAATAACCTTTTAACAATCAAGTTACATGCTACCAGCTATTTCGTAGAACTTTCAAACTGGGTCGTTGACTGCACGCCACAGTTTTGGAAAGTAATTTTCCAAATGAAAAGTTCTAATACCACGGAGCTGTGTTGAAGCCCTCCCTCTCCCCCCCCACCCCCAATCTCCATTTGTCTTAATTATAATATATAAGACACAACAATAGCTGATTAATTCAATTAAAAGTTCTTGTCCTCCAAGGACTGCTAGGCATTTCTTATCGGGATCTTACTTCCCTTCTGTGGAGAAAACATGTCCGTCGATTTTCTCTTCTGATTTTGCTTGCTTGTCTCCATGGGTATCTCCACGCCGATGTTATTCAAGAGTTCTGTTCCATTCCTTAAGTTCGTAGCAACATGATGTTTCCCGTTCAAAATCACTAATATCTTGACATGATTTATCCACTTATATCTGATGTTAGCTTTCCTCAGCGCGTCTGTGATAGGTTTCAGTTCTTTCCTTATTAATAATGCTCCTCTCGGTAAATCAGTATATATTTGCACTGGGGTTCCATTGAACAATATTGAGCCTGATATTTTAGCTGTTTCAATTATTTTCATCTTTATTTTTTGATCAGGTATCTCTATGATTATGTCTCTTGGCACAGGTCTGTTCTTATATTGCTTAGGAGTTCCGATTCGGTAGGCTTTTGTAATTAGGGTGTTTACCCCTTCTTCTAGTTCCAGATGCTTTACAAGCCATCTTGAGATTACAGGTATTAAATCTTCCTTTGGTAACAAAAGTTCATCAATTCCCCTCAGCTTCAAGTGATTCTGTCTCATATTAACTTCTAGGTTAATCAGTCTTTCTTGCTGGTTTTCAAAAGCCTCACGCAGTAAGCTCACTTCTCTCTGTGTCGAGGAACTTGCATCTAAAGCTTTATCTGCTTTTAGACTTGTTGCTTGCAAGTCCACTTTTATTTCAGCCAGTTGTGCCGTTAGTGGGGCAATCAGTTTAGCGATTTGTTCTAGGATTTCATTCTTTAGTTTATTGAGCTGAGGATCTAGGGTTATATTAGCATTGTGTACCTTTTCGCTCGCATGAGAAGGTAGTCCGTCCGCCATTTTGGATCTCTCCATTTTTACTTCCTCGCTCTGCATTCTCTCCTTAGGCGCCGAAAAAAGCGGCTGTAAGTTTTTAGCTGCTTTCACTATGTTCTTTCTCTTCTTAGCGTTGTTATTTTTCATAATATAGCAATCAAAAGTAATGTTGTGTAGCTTTATATGGAGAATTGGGGGCTGGGAGGAGCGGAGATCTTTCAGCACGCGTCCATCCCGGAGTCAGCGACGCCACGCCCCCCTCTACTAGCATTCTTAATGAAAAAGCTTTCCAAATAGACTTCTCCTGCTCATAGCATGACAGAGAGGCAGTGTAGTACAGTGGTTAGTGTCCTTCCTCAGTCCTGCCAGGCTGCAATTACCCATCCAGTAGGGGATGAAGAAAAGCAGCATTAGTAAATGCTCCCTCCACTCATGCCTGCGTGAAGAAGAAGTGTGGTATATTAGTGTCCCAGGACAGACACTAATGCAGAATGCTAGTAGAGCAGTGAGAGAGTGTTCAGTGTCTCCTTGGACACTAACCAATATACCACCCTGCCTTTTCACAAAGTTTTGCCTGCAATAAGTTCGGAGGGTGTCCAAAGGCATACTCATGAGTGGAGGGAGCATTAATTAATGCTGCCTCTCTTACAGATTGCTAGAGCAGCAGTGAGATAAGTTTCAGTGTGCCCCTGCACACTAAAACTGTCTCTCACGGCTCTACTAGCATTCAGCATGAAAAAGAAGCATTGCAAAAAGGCTTCTCCCGCTCATGGCATGAGAGAGAGGCAGTGTGGTACAGTGGTTAGTGTCCTTCCCTCACTGTCCCTCCTACAATCCTGCCTGCAGTAAGTTTTCAGTATGTCCAAAGCCCCTGTGTGGGGCCGTAGAGATTCACACCCTTGCAGAACTGAGGAAAGGACACTAACCAATGAACCACACTGCCCCTGTTATACTATGAGCAGGAGAAGCCTTTTTGCAATGTTCTTTTTCATGCAGAAAGCTAGTAGAGGAGTGAGAAAATTTTCACTCTGTCCTTGGACACTAACCATTATACCACCCTGCCTCTTCACCAAGCCATCAGTAGAGTGAGCATTTATTAATACTACTTTGCTTGCAGAATGCTAGAGCTGCAGTGAGTATCTCCAAAGCCCCTATGGAGGGGGAGAGAATTGCACCGTGGCAGAACTGAGGGAAGGACACTAACCACTGTACTACACTGCCTCTCT